>NW_016809732.1:291276-367069 GCF_001698545.2 Rhinopithecus bieti
TTTAGAAGAGGGCCAAGGACACAGCCCCTACCTGTAGGCTGCCTGAGATGGCAAAGATGGCAGCTGTAGTTGAGATGGGTGGGTACCATCAGACTTGGGAGACATCAGGACTGGGGGTAATGGAAAGGACAAGGGTCTGAAGCCACAGTCTCCAGAGGGCAGAGGAGAGAGGTCTTTCATAAAACAAACTCAGGTCAATGATGTAAGTCCAGCCTACCCAGGAGGGTGCCCATGGTGGCCAAATCCCTTTCCAACTCCATCTTCCAACAAAAGAGAGAAGGCCTGAGAAATACCACCCAGTGCAGTTCTGCAATACCCAAAGAGCCAGGATTTGACCAGAGATAGAGAAAAGCAGCTCCACTCATAGTACCCCCTAATTCATGGAGGGCGGGGCATGGGGACAAAACTAGGTTGCAAACTGAGGGGGGTTGGAACGGTGAGGCTGACCAGTGAGGGGCTCCAGTGTCTGTGCAGATGGAAGCTGAAAGGAAGTTCTAATTAGCACAAAGCCGGCACCTTCCATTAATAGCTCACCATTGCTCCTGGATGCCGCTGAAGGCAGCCAAGTTGGAACGCGTGAGGCTCACCTGTCCCCAGCTCATTAACAGACCTCGGGTGAGAACAGGATTCTCCTGGAGGACGACCAGCCCACATCAGCTCCCCCAACCAAAAAAAAAAAAAAAAAATCTAATGACAGGTTTGACTTCCGGGCCCATACAAGGGGACAGGGTTTTTTGTTTGTTTGTTTGTTTGTTTGTTTGTTTGTTTTTAAGACAGAGTCTTGCTCTGTCGCCCGGGCTGGAGTGCAGTGGCCAGATCTCAGCTCACTGCAAGCTCCGCCTCCTGGGTTCACGCCATTCTCCTGCCTCAGCCTCCGGAGTAGCTGGGACTACAGGCGCCCGCTACCTCGCCCGGCTAGTTTTTTGTATTTTAGTAGAGACGGGGTTTCACCGTGTTAGCCAGGATGGTCTCGATCTCCTGACCTTGTGATCCGCCCGCCTCAGCCTCCCAAAGTGCTGGGATTACAGGCTTGAGCCACCATGCCCGGCTGTAGGGGACAGTGTTTAACACAAGTCCAGTGCTCCTGGACACACGGTCAACCAGGCCTCCCTGGACAGTGCTCCCTCCAGACTCGAAATAAATTCATTTTTAAAAGCCCTGGCATACATTCCATTTATATGAAACTCTGGATAGGTAAAACTAATCTATGGTAAGAGACATTGGAATGGGGACTGGCAGGGATTGACTGCTGAGAGGTAGGAAAGAAGTTTTTGGAATGAAGGAAATGAGATTTATCTTGGGTGTTGGGTACATGGGTATAAATGCATTTGTCAGAACCCACAGAACTGTACACCTATGATCTGTTTCTAGATGTAAATTATACCTCTATTAATATATGTGCGTGTATATGTATGTGCATCTATATCACACACATATCCATACAAAGGTCTCGGCCCCTGACTGTTTTCCCCATAGCCTGTGATCTCGTTGATGTGAAGGTTCACACCCTTTTCAAGGGTCACAGTGGAAAAAGAGGCCAGAGCAGATGGGGAAATGGGGCTGTGCACATCTCACAAACACGTGGCCAGGGCCGGGTGGGGAAGAGGAATGTCTGAATTGAATCCATTAGCTGCAGAAAACTTCAGAAAAGAAGTAAGGCCCTTTATAAAAACAAAGCCCACTCCTTAATCCCAAAGGCAATCCTCTCCCCTACTCCCATGGCCATTCCTCAGTAAACAAAGAAATCCCTCCTTCCACATCCACACCTCAATATTCATTATGGGCTGACGTTAAAGGCTGCATTCCAGCCTCCTAGAGTGCCCTAATGACTGGAAACCCAAGGGCAGATGACTGAGGGCTCTCTCTGTCTCTCTCTCTCCCCCCACTCCATTCTCTCCCCATCTCCTCTGCCCATCCCATGGCAGTCTGTAGCAGTGTTCTTTCTTTGCTTCTCCCACTTTCTTTCTTCAAATTAGTGAATAAGCAAACCAAGCAAATCAAGGCAAAGACATCACTAACTCTACTTTGTTCATTTATTTTGACAAGTGCAGTTTAATTTTAATTATTTATGGTAATACTTCATAGTAGGCGAGTAAATGTGCCAGGGTATATTTGGTAACATTAATGAAGTCTGCCTAATAGGAACCTTCACTCCAGCACCCCGCCTGGAGAACTGCTTGCTGGAGAAGTGGGGTGAGACCACTGGTCTGTGGTAGGGTTTGCAATTTTTTGTGGGGGTGGGGAGGTGGGGAACTTAATGGGTTTGAGGATTAGCGAAGGGAAAATTAACCCGATTCTAGAGAAGAAGCAAATACGTAAGCCCATAATCATGTGTCGATGTGGATTGTGTGTATTTAAACACCGAGAGAGCACACTTTGTGATAAGGAGGCCCAGGCGTGCACACATGCCACATGCATATTTACACATGAATCTCAAATGTGCAAATCAGCAGAGGCCCAAAGAAATTAGGCTCTGGGCAATTAAAAATTGAAATAAAAATGGAAAATGTGATACACAGAGTTCTATATCTTTTCAAAGTGCCTTTCTCCTATTTATATGCGTCAAGTGGAGAAACACGGTGAAAAATTTGGATGATAATAAAAAAGGTAGGGGGTTTCTTCAGCCTGTGATCACATAGGAATGCTCCCATCAACACACAATGAACCATGAAACACTGGTCTCAGTCAATGCAACGTTGATATTTTAAATGGGGCTGATGATTTATAGCACCCCACCCTGCCTTCAACCTTAACATAACTGATTGTTAATATAAGCATATGATTTGATATATAGACCATGTATACATATATATATGCACACATAGAATGGGTATATTACATATACGAATGTGCAATCATTTTGTCCAAACACATAGGTAACTCGTACACCTTAAGATATATGCTTCAAGGCATTTATATTAAAATTATCTATAATGATGATAGATTTAAGTCATAACATAATACTGGACTTTTGAGAATAGAAATATTTGACTTTTTTTTTTAAGTACCAAGGGCTTCCTATTTCTCATCTCTGCTTTGTTTGTCCATGCCCAGGGTAGTGTAAGGACATTTCAAGAGACAGAAGTGGGTTATTACTTTGAGACCAACTGCATACCTGCCTCAGGATAGAGTCCAGGATGCCCCCAGAATATAAAAGCCTGGGTTTAGTCCAGCTCCTGGGGCAAGAAATATTAAACCTGGCCATTGCTGGCTTCTTTTACTGGATGATTCCACTTGAGAAAATGGGGCCTCTCCACCACTAAGGTATGCCAAAGGAGGAGGCCCCTTTCTTGGCACAGCCACGTGTAGGAGAAGGTTAGGAATATATCCAACTGACTCTCGAGTACCTGACAGGCCGTAAATGCAGGTGCTCCTGGAAGTGGCCTCACAACAGCTTCCTACCCTCTCCAACCAGAGGGCTGTCTTGGCCATGAGAGCAGGGTCATCAGCTGAAGGCACCTCACTCCCAGGTTTCTTGCCTGGCCCCAAGCTCCTTGAACCCTTCTCCTTAAAGCCGTGGCCTGGCTCTGGCGTGGGAAAGGCGGTTTGGAGCTTTTCACAAATCCAGTATCCCCTTGAACCAAAACCAATTAGCCCGGCCCAAGGTCCTGTCATTGAGGCCCTGGCCCTCTTTTCAAACCCCTGCAGCTCAATTGCGGTGAGGGGCTGGCCAGTGAATGCCAGGACCACTTAAAGTGGTGCTTAAGCCAGACCAGTCTTGAAGGAAGGAGCCAGAGCTTTAGGAGCTGCAGCGCCCCATTCTCAGAGCCACTGACCAAGGTTTTGTTCCAGCCACAGCCCCCACCCTGGCTCTATTTTTAAAAATCCTGCCCTCCTCTGCCAGCTGTCTGGAGAAGAGATGAAAAGCTGGCTCTAGGAAGCCACGAGACACCCAAACTTGGCTGCCCTGGACAGAAAGGACATCCTCAGGTTCTGAATCCTGCCCCCAAAGGTCTTGCACTCCCCGCTAAGGGAGAAGGAGCTCTAACACTGAAAGAGCACCCAGTGTGCACTCAAGGCTTTCCATGCATGAGCCTGCACAGCAGCCCATCTTCTGGATGCAAAAACTAAGACCTAGGGAAAGCGACTTGTCTAAAATCACAGCACTTAACAGCAAGAAAATTGAGGGGCAAGCGTCTGGAGGCTCCTGAACACCACTGTCTTTGGCAGAGAGACAGAAGAGGATGCGAGACCAAGATAAGCCTTTATACCAGAGCTAGGTCCTGCGGGGGATGAGACGACCCGTGGAAGAGCCGCCTCAGAGCGAGCCCAGGCCCCTACCCAGGCGCCTTCCACAACATCCATTTGTCCCCCGCCTGACCCAGCTGAACTGACTGTAGGCAAAATGGGGTGGGAATGGGGACGAGGTGCCACGGCCTGCCTCCATCCGCCCCTCCCCCGCACCTGTCCCCACCTTCCCTTCACACCCATCCACGCGGAGTGAAGACTCTCCCTCTACGATGGGCAGCACCGCCCGGGCGCCCTAGCCGTAGCCATGGTGACGTGCATCCCACCCTAGGTCAGAGCTGATTGGTCACTCTATCCAGGCTGGTGGAGCGGGCAGCCAAAGTCAGGGCGGGATGGGGGAACTGGGGACACCCAGCCACACCGTACACGACAGATGCCAAGGGGGAAGGAAGGCCACTAAAATGGCGCCGCGGCCTCCAAAGGCCGCTGCTGTGGGTGCGCATACGCGGGTTGGAGAAATCCCAGCGGTTCTCCACCGCGCGGCCTCGCCTGGGCCCTGGAGGGCGCAGCCGTCCCGCCTGGGCTGTCCCGTGGATCCAGGCCAAGCGCTCCTTGCCCAGCCTGGACCCGGGCGCCCGAGTCAGCGAACAGGCCGGCTCGCCCCAGCTGGCCGAGCCCGATCCGCCGCGCGCTCGGGCCAGGCGAGCGCGGCGCGGCGGATTAGCCCTGAGCCCGAAGCCTCGAGGGCGCAGGGCGGGAGCATTTGGGGTGTGAGGGCGGGGCAGGCGGCGGCCGCGCCTCTAATCCCGGCGCTGCGTGTGGGAGCGGCCGGATCAGGGAATTAGCGCTGTAACTTCGGATTAGTAACGCTCGCTAAATGAGTGCCTAATTCCGACCCTTCATGCTTTTCAGCGTCGCGGCTGGGTCCTAGGAGGCCTCCTGGCCAGGCTCCCTCCGCGCTCTGGTCCCATTTCCCGGGAGGTCGGGCCGCGGCCAGCAGAGAACTCTCCGGCCTGTGGAGATCAGGTCTCAGGGCCGCGCCGCAGCCTCCTCTCGGCGGCGCATTTCTTTGACCTGGGCAGAGGCCCATGCAGTCCCACTGCGTTCGGAGTTGGGAGTTCGTGGACCAGAGAAAAGGAAGCCCCAGATGCCTCGCCCACCACAATGGCTGTCCTGATCGCTGCCCTGTCAGTGGCCTTCTGTGTGACCTTCCGCGAGCCACTGGGCCTTTTTACACCATTTCTAGGTGTAAAATGAAAGGAATGGGGTGAGGAGTATCCGAGATTCTCTAAGATTTTGGCTTCCAAGCTGCAGCAGATTCTCGGAATCTCCAACGCCTTTTTGGATGAAGAAAGAGTAGCACAAACTCTGGAGACAAAAATGAAGCCCAAACGTGGGGACCCAGTGGCCAGAGGAGGCTTGGGGAAGGCCTTCCTGGGGCACAGGAATGGAGGAGAGGAGGGGCTGAGAAGGCCCCACACCCCTCTGGCTACTCCAGGTCCAGGCAGGCCTGAAGAAGTTGATGGGCCCAGACACTAATTTTGAGTCTGTGCCTTGGGCTTTAAGTGTCCAAGGGGGATTCGAACATTGCTCTATTAGGGGCAGGCATTCGTACCAGGAGGCCGAAATGGGATGGGTTGGCCTCTGGCCTCTCACCGAGGGCCATTTCGGGAAGGTGTGGGACGGGCTCCTGGAGATTAGAACTGGCGTGCTCATCGCCCTCCGCAGCCTTGCTGCCGCGATCTTTCTCTGAAGCGGGAGGTTTGCATCAACAGATTTTCGTAGAAAGCGGAAAAATGCCGCATTGCCCTCCCGCACAGACTCCTCCTTCATCGGACCCTCAAACTTGGGTTTCAGCCCAGCCCAGATGGTATGGGACAGTGGTGTTTAAAAACAACACTCATCTGAACTGCGTAGACACTGCTGGGAAGGTGCAAAGTCACCCTGGCAAGTGAAGGATTAGTTCTTGCAACACAGCAAAGGGGTAGGGGTGGTGGGAGAGGAAGATCGAAGCCCGGGGCACGGGGTTTGCCCACACCCGCTGGACGGTGAGGGAGGAAGGCAGGGAGTGCAGGGCAAGGGGGCAGGAAGCGCTGCTCCGGTTTCCTCCGAAATGAGGTCACCATCAGCACACAGGCTCCCAGGTGCGTTGGGAAGGGAGGGATGGCCCAAGGGATGCAGCCCATAGCCTCGTGAATCCCAAAACACTCTAGTCACCCTTCACCAGCCTCCTGTCAGAAAAAAAGGGACTGGCCTTTCAAAATGGAGGAGGGGTACAATGTGATTCAGAAAACCTTCTGTCCGTGATTATCTCTGAGGAGAACTGGGGACCGAAGTAGGAGGGCAGCTGACTTCCCCTGCCTGGTCTTTTGTTTGTATTTTTATTTAATTTTACTGTGAATGCTAACAGACTCACAGGGTTCACAATTCCAAGGTATACAGTGAATATCTCTCTCCACCGTCCACCTCAGCCACACAGTTCTTCTCCTTAGAGCCAAGGGGTTTTCCTTTTGTACTGTTTGAATTTTCACCATTTACACATATACCCTATTTTCAAAATACTTTTGTTAGGCAAAGAACAAAAAAGGCTTGCAAGAGTGAAGATGGAAAAAAATATTTCTATTTTTACAAGAGGGCTGGGCAAAGGCTGGGAGAAGAGGGGCCATGAAAATCACTGAGGGAGAGGCTCTGGGGAATGAAGTGAGCCAAGATATACATAAGGTGGCCTGGGATCCAGCTCTGCCTTCTGAGCTGTGTGACCCTTAGGGAGTCACTTCAGATCCCCAGATCTGTTTCCTCTCATGTAAAAGGGTGAGGGGATGGCGGTCAGGGCTGGCTGGTGGTGCCAGTTCATTTCAGCCTGTCATAGCACTCACATACCCATATACTTAGAAAGCCCCCCTACCAATCAGGGAGTCTGAGCCTACCTTTCTTCCTTTCTTCCCTGAAGCCGGGCAGTGTCCCTTCCTTGGTCTACAGCCACTGGTTGGGGAGCTTGGGAGGTTTCCCAAGCTGCAGGAGCCCTGAGCTTCAGGACAAGCCAAGGCATCAGGGTGAAAAGTGACCTGAAGGCAGATGAGAAACTCGAGAGGGACCCTAGCATTGTGTGGGGCCAGGACCCCCACGCACTGAGCAGGGGCAAACCCCACTGCCTGAGCCCAGTTAAGAGGGGCTGGGAGCCTGAGTGGCTGGGTGTGCTGCATTGGGTTGCCATGGGAACGAATTCAGATTTCCCCCAATTGCTTTTTTATTTGCTAGACATTGTAATACATCTTATGTCGTGACTTCTTGGGGCAGGGAGGAGGGGGAACTCTGGGAGCTTGCCTGCACCTTAACCTTGCGGGAAGTTGGGGAGGCTCGGGCAGGAGCAGTCCAGTCGGGGCTGGTGTAGAGGTAGGGAAACTGAGCTCGGTTCCTCCCGCCTGCCGGCTCTTGGTTTGTATGCAGGGCAGGGCCGGCCCGTCGGGGAGGGAGGCCCCTGCCCTGGCCCCTTGCCATTGAGCGCACTCCCCGCCAGTTCTGCTCCGCTTCACGCTGCACACAGACCCCCCAACTGCACACAAAGGCAGCTGCCAGAGCCCGTGAAAAGTGATCAAATTATCAAGAACTTGACCTCACCGAGGGGCGAAGCTCCGGCAACCCCCCAGCCGTATGCTAATGGCGCTCAGGGGCTGACTCGTCGAATAATTCGATAAAGGCCGCATTGTTAGCGGCAGGGCAGCCCCCAGCCCACCCCATTCACTCCCTCCACCCACCCCCTACCGACCGCTGTCTCTCTCCCATCGCATTTGCATCCCAAAATCCCCGTCCGCGGCTCCGAGAGCGGATTGTTCCAGCCTGATTTATGGGGTGAAGGCGAAGGCTGGCGCCTTCCCCTTCCAGCGACCCCTCTGCAACCCCAACCCCCTCCCTCTCCCCGGCCCGCTCCACTTTGGGGTTCCTGCTCCGGCGCTGGGGGATAGGGGTGGGGTACCAGGAAAGAGAAGGACTGGGGGAAAGCTGGCACTGCAAGTGTCCCCAGAGAGAGAGCCGAGGTCAGGTACCTGGTCGGGGCGCGGCCGCTCCGTGGAGCTGGAGTCCGCTGGGCCGGCGCTGGGCTCCTCTCGGCTCCTCTCGGCTCCTCTGGCTCTTGCTGGCCGGGCCGGGGCGGTCGGCGGGGCGGGCGCTCGCACGCAGAAGTTGTGAGAGTCATTTCTACTTTCGGTTATCTAGCTTTATGACGGCTCTGTGGCACTCATACAGCTAGATAACCAAAGAGAGAAACGGGCCTCCCTTCGCCACTGCCGCTGCCGCGCCGTGGGCTCCACGTGCTGCTGCCGGCCGGGCGCGGAAGCCTGAGCGGACGCCGTTCCCGGATCCCGGGGCGCAAGCGGAGAACCAGAGGGAATGGACAGACACATGCACACGCTGACTCCCGCCACCGAGGCCGACAGCCCCCGCCCAGTTCGCTTCCTCCCTCGCCCTCCCGGCGCATTCCTCCCCTGCTCCCCGTTCCGTGCGTCCAGGCACCGGCGCTGGCGGCCTGCCTCGACGGCGTCCTGGGGCGCACGGAGGGCACCCGCGCCGAGCGCTTAGAGAGCCTCGGGCGCCCCCGCCGCCCCCAGCGCACTGGACCGCCGGCCCTTCTCTCGCAGGCTAATCGCCCCGCGGGGAAGTGACGTCAGTCCAGGGATCGGCCAATCACAGGCTCTCATTCAAATCCCAGCCCCCTTCCCGCGCTCCGCAACACCCAGCCTTACAATGGCCTCGGCGTTCACGGCTTCCCAACCCGGAGGGCAAGGAAGCGCCCCCTCTGCCCTCAGAAGCTTTAGGGCTGCGCGCGGGGGTGCGCACCGTCTGGTCTTTCCCCCAAACTCCTCCGTCTTCCTCCCAGGGCCCAGGGAGCCCAGTAGCCACTGCGGACCATCAGAGTTTGGGAGACAAGAATGCTCAGGTGACAAGGTTTAGGGACTCGTGTGATAGGACCTGGAGATCTCCACAGGAGGGCCGAGAGCCTTCACGGAGAGGCCGAGAGCAGAAGCCGTTTCACCTTTAACTTCTGTCTTCCTTTCCCCATGCCCAGCACTTGCAGTAGATCTAGCCCACACGGCAGAGACCAGGGATTGGGGGAGGAATTAAGTGTCCGGGTGAGCGCAGGTCGGTGTCCTACCCATAACACCTGGCACTCAGAGGTTCCTGAGCTATGCTCCACTTGGGCCAGGCCCTGGCCTTGGCCCTAGGTATCAGGCTGCTGGGTCCCTTCTCTCTCTAGGTTCCTAACCACACTAGCAGTGTAAAACCGATTGTGCCAAGCACCTTGGAGAAGTCCTAGGCTCTATCTTGGCTCCTGGTTAAATTCAGATTTCACCAAAAATTAAAGTACAAAGCCATGCCTCCACTCTCCTTCTCCAGCTCTCAGCACACACGTGTCCCACTCACTCCGAGTAGCCACAACAGTGGAAAGAGACTGCCACCTTGGGTCTCCCAGAATCACCCCTAAACTGAGCCCTGCAGCTGAATTGGTGATACCATTGCAGCCTTCCAGATGTGAGTGGCCTATGGGTACCACTTTGTGCTCATCCCAGCCATCACCCCCTTCTTCCTTGCTGCTGTGGCTACCCTCCAGCCTTGAGCCCTATGATTCACCTCCGCCTGTCAGCCATCCCCAAGAGGCAAAGGATTAAATATGAAAAATGCAATATCTTTGCTCCTAGATGCCCCCAGAAAAATCTTAAGCTCAACAGCTAGGGAGAGATTTTACGTGGGACTAGGCAAGTGGATTCCCAGATTCCAGCCATCAATACACGGGAGTCACAGGGACTCTCACTGCTGCTGTCTACAGTGAGCACTGTGGGGTTAGATGGAGGTACACGTGCAGATTCATTTTAGTGGGGTCTGGGGCACTGGGCCACTCTGGGCCAGGCAAAATCCTGGCAGGATGGGTTGGAAAGAAGGACCCAAAAGTGGATGGTTTGGAAAATATTTCATGATTTTACTAAAAGCCCCTTCCTTCCGTTACTCCCCTAAAAATGACACACGTGGATTTTGTCAAGTTCCAGATTTTGTCAAGTGCCTCTTTCCCCACTGCTTGTCTGTGGTTTATTCTAATTTCATCCCAACTCTAAATCCGAGGCAGGTGACATCCTGCTCTCATCCCAGCCAGCTTGTGACCAACCAAACCTGCCATTTACATGTCTCCCTTGAAATCCCACTTCACAGACACATTCCTTTTTCCAGAAGGTGAACAAGGGCTGGACAGCTGAACCAGCAGAGGATCAGAGAGGCCCGTCACGGTTCAGGAAGGAAGCTCTGAATTTGGGCCCGAGACAGTTAATTCCTAGGATTTCCATAATTGGGAGGCGCCCCTTGCTTCCCCTCCTCCTGCAGCTCCAGGAATCTGCACCCTCTTCCCTTCTTGATGTGTGTGTGGGCGGCCTTCAGAGCCCTAGTCCTTTTGGGGCCACCCAGGGGTGGGAAGGGTGGGGCTGCGGAGGCAGGGAGAGGCCCAGAAGCATGGTTCACCTGAGAGAGAGGGAAAAAAGAGAGGAAGCGAGGGGGAAGAGAGAGCGAGGAACGAGCCCCTCAGAGTGTGATTTAAGCAGGATGCTGCACAAAATGGCTCCTCAGCGAGACTCACGGTAACCGCGCGCGAAGGCCGGCCTGCAAGCCTAAGACGGGTTGGGGCTTTGGGAGAAAAAATTAAAAGACTGATTTTAATTCAGTTCAGATGCATCAGAGCCACATCTCTACTGTCTTTTTGGGAAATCGAGTCCCTTTTGGGAGCAGGTGAGGCTGGCCAAGGGGAGGCTCCCACACCCTGCTTGAGTGGGACCTGCCCCCAAATCAGTGCCTCCTCCACCTCACTGCAGCCCCATTCCCTGGAAGAAAGCCACAGAAAGACGGAGACTCAAGGCCATAGGCTCCTGAGAGGAGACTGTTCCGGTGGGTCAAGGCAGCTGCAGTCTCCGTGGGTTGGCAGCCAGCTTCCACACACAGCTTAACAGGAGCCCGGGAAGCCATCCAGGTCGACACCAGGCAAAAGCGCATTGTGTGGGCTGGGCACTGCCAGCTGAGGCTGGCAGACTGCTGGGCAGGCCAATTCAGAGACCAAGTTGGGAGAACCTGACCAGCCACCAGCATTGACCCAGATTGCCCCTTTGCCTGCAATTCAGGCTGGGTCTGGGTTCCATGAGCTTTCCTCACACCAAACCCCTGGCCTTGGCCTTCAGCCCCAGCACAGTCCCTGAATTTTCGGAAGATCAGGTACTGGGTCTGGTTGGCCACTTGGGCACCCAGGCCAAAGCACCAGTGGCAGTGGTTGGGCCCTGGCCATGGTGCTGAGAGCTGCCTGCCAGGCCTGCCTCTCCACCTCCCAACTTGCCCTGAACTTCTTCCACCTCCTCCCCTCAGTCCTGAACCCAGGCTCCAGGGGCACCTGCAGCTACTAGGAGAAGCTAACAGCCAGAGAAAGAGAAAGCCTCAGCAACTAGGTGCCTCCACTGAGGGCCTGGGACTCAATTTTTCATATTCAGACCTCTACTGAGGAAAGAGAGCCCCTGGGCCATGAAACTCCCATATCCAGATCAATGGAAATGCCCATTCCTACTGCAAACACATGCATGTCCTGCACTCCCTCAACTCAGCAAATATGCACAATACCCGCTCACACACTTGGCCCATACACTCATCTAGCAGCCAGCCTAAGACAGGTGGCTGGTACCTTGCCCATGTCTGTACACGTGTACACTCTTGTACCCACTGGCAGTGGCAGCTGCTTGGACTCCAAGCTGGCTTTGGCCCAAGTTCCTGTTTCCTATTGGTAGTTATACAACTCAGTGCAGGGGACCTGACAATCCACAGGAGTGTGCCTTCTATTTCAGGACATAGCAAATTAAGGGGTTAAGTGGCAGGAGAAGGGGACAGTTCTGACCCTAGTCAATACCCCTGTGCAGGCACCCTTCTACTGAGACCAGACTTGCCCTGATCTAGAGGCTGGGAGCCGGAGGCCAATGGAACTTCCCAGTTACTACTCCAGGTAGATGCAGCCACCCAGCCTGCGATTCAGCCTGGAGCTAGTGCTCCTTTCCTGAGCCCCAAAGGTTCTTAATTAGGAGACAATGTCTCCAGCCACAATCTAGGCTAAGTCCAGGGTGCCGTCACCCCACTGCCCGCTCCCTCCCTTGTTCCTTCCTCAGGCCCAAGCTTTGATTAAGCTGATCTCCCTATTGTCTGGAGGCCAGCAGGACTGCTAGCTGAGAGACCCAGCATTGGGGCAGTTCAGATAGACCCAGCTCCCTGTAACCAGGAGGTCCCAGAGCCTGCACACCTACCTTTACGTACACATGGTCAATTGAGTGCTAATGCTCTCTCTGGCTCCCACATCCAGCCTCTCTCCTCAGCAGCTGAGGTGTGGGCTCTGGGGAGGCCTAAACTGGGCAAGAACCTGAAAACACCCCTCCTGAAAAGACCTGGACAAAGGACTACCCCTTCCCTGGGGTCTCCAGCAGCAGATACTGCTAATGGAAGTCCTGAGGGGGACCCTGTATGATGCCCCCATCTCAGTGTCCACTTAGCCTAACCTCTGGCCACTGTTCCTTGATTGAAAGGTAGACCCTCAAACTCCATCCTCTTCCACTCCATGGCTTAAGAATCCCCCTCCTCCAGGATATGGGGACACAAAAGGGGGCTCCCTCTAGGCCCAGCACCTCGATTTCTCCCCAGCCACAAAGACTCCTTGTGTTTTTCTGGACTCCAGTACTGCTTCTGTGATCTGATCCTGGAACTTCTCCCAGCTTCTGTTACCTCCTGCTCGGATGGGTCCAAACTGGACCAACTCCCCCACCAACCCTTCTCCCAAAGAAGCCCCTCAATTGGCTCAACCTCCACCGCTGCCCTTATTCTTCTCCAGCTCAGTGGAGCCTAGGCTGGAGGAAGCTGCAGAGACGCCCACGGACAGACCAAAGAGGCCTGTTCTGGGGCACGGAGTGGGGAGCAGAGTGGATAGGATTTCCCAACAACTTCCCATTTCAGAGGGGAAAAAACGTCGTAAATCTTGTCTAGAGTGGGTGCTGTGTGGTGCATTTTTCTCAAAATATTTTTTTCAGGAAGCTGCTTTCTAGGTTATTTTTTTGTGGGGGAGGGGATAAGAAGGAAAGGGTGGGGGGCAGTGGCTAGGGAGAGGGCGATTCTGGGACTCACAGGAACCTCACTTCGGAAACCTTCCTTTCTGCTAAACCTGTCTGCAGTCCCACAACTTCCAGCCGACCCTGCGCCCTTCCCCTTTCCGCTCACCCAAAGTCCTCACCTCTGGGAGCTTCCCACTGCCCCACAACCCTTTGCCCGGGATGACTGAGTCCTGCCTCCCACCCGCAGTGGGAGCGCACCCCTCATCTCGCCCCAGCGGCAAAGGGAAGCTCCAGCCGCCTGAGCTGCCCAAGGGGGCCGGGCAGGGATGCCCCAGCCCCCTCTCTCAGTCCAGCCCAGCTCCCTGACGCTGCCCTGGCCGAAGCCACCGCCCTCACTCCCTAGCCCTCGCTCCCCAGCCTCGCCGAGACACAGCGGGCAGTGGCACTTACGGACCAGGAAGGGGGCCCGGGCCCCAGCGAGGCAGCGGCGCGGGTGGGGCGACTGTGGGGACAGTGGCTTCTCCGCCCCTGATCAGGCGCGTTCCCGGGCTCAGGCCCAGCTCCCGCCGCTCTCCGGGCGCCCCTGCCCCAGTGAGCGCATGGCAGACAGCTGCGGGAGGCAGGCACGGCAGTGGCGAAGCGGGGACTCCTGGCCGCGCGCCGCTTCTCTGGGCTCTGAGCGGCTCCCAGCGCCGCCTTCTCGGGCGGGCACGGCCCGCAGTGACGTCAGCGCGACTCCCCCCGCTCCCCCTTCACCCCGACCAGTGCGGAATGGAGGGGGCGGAGGCAGACTGTGAGGGGCGTCCAGCCGTGTGCTTTGGCCTTTCCTCCCCACGCCCCGCTTGCCTCCCAGCTTTTCCCTGGGAGTCGCAACGCCATTCGTCCCCTCTCTCCTTCCTGCGCCTCCAGACTCACCCGGAGCCACCAACGACCTGGGAGGTGATGGCAAGCAGCGGGTTGGAAGCCTCGCTGGCAGCTCCAGACTCAGGGATCCAGGCTGCTTTGGGAAGAATGGAGAGCTGAGGGCATGAGGGGCGTTCACCTCCGGGCTGAAAGGGGGCGTCTTGTCTTTACCCCCAGCATAGGTGTTGGTTAGGCTGGGGATATCCACGCTGGCTTGGCTGGTGCCGGGGGAGCCCCCGTGTGAGCTCAGAAGGGATCTTTTATCTCGGGAAAACGTGTCCCATTCGGAGCTGGGATGCCCTCCAGGCTGGGTCCTGCTTCTCCAAGACCCAGAGCAGCCCCGCGGCCCTCCTACCCGCCATCTGCCCGAGGCTGTGCACCTGCAAACTCGCGGGGCCCACGGCGCCGCGGGGCCGACTGCGCCCCGGAGCCGCTGTCCAAATGCTGAATCTGGCCTCCCCTGGGCCGGCTCCCGAAGTCCCGCTCCACGTTTCCCGCAGGGGCAGGCAAGGGGTTCTGGGACACACAACGCGGAGGACCCAGAAAACTTTAGGGCTCCAAGATGATATTGGAAAGCTTCAGGTTAGGGGGCGATCGGCCGCAGGGAGACAGAAGCCAAGAAAGCAGGCAGAGCAGCACGCCTGGCATGCCGAACCACGCGCCCTTGGTGACTCGCCCCGGGTCCCCTCCGCCTGTGTGTGTTTCTCCCACTTCCACAGCAGGGGAGGTCCCTAGGCTGAACTTGTCAGCAGGTCTCACCATTCATCACGAGCCAGCCAGACAGGCCAAGTTCATGAGCAATACTGTTAACCCCTTGCAAGCCAAGCACCTTCCAAGGGGGAAGCCTCCTGGCCAGAGAGTGTTCTCTAGGATTCCGGAGGCACCGCCTCCCAGGAACGTGGCAGCCACCGCTCCTTTCTTCTTTTCGGCTCCTCTCCTAACCATTTATTCCATCATTTTATTTACCTTTTTGGTTTCCACAGTCTTTCAAGTTCCTCCTCTTCTAAGTTAGTTTGATACCAGTATAACTGACTGCCTTTTAAATGTCTTCTTTTCCTATGCTGTGGCTGTCCTCATTGTGGAAAAATTAGAAAATTTAGAAAAAAATGAAATAAAATAATAATTGGCCCTATATTTTACACCTAGAGGCCTGACTTTAAAATAAAAAATATATATTCTCATAGAAGAACCTAGATTGCTGGTTGTGTGGGGTGTGGAGTGAAGAAGGGGTTGAGAGAGAGAACCCAGTCTTTCTGAACTGGATGGGGAAGGAAAAACAAAAACAAGCTCTGTGAAAGGGCTCAAAGAGGAGGCCCTGTCCTCCTGTTAGAGGAGCCAAGGAGGGAAGCAGCGCCATGTATGGTTAGACACAGGGGCGCAGACACCCCCTCCACTCACTGGTCCCTGTTCTAGCTCCAAAGCCCTAGGGAAGCTTCTCCGGGCCTTGACCGTGTGTGTGTGTGTGTGTGTGTGTGTGTGTGTGTGTGTGTGTTGTGGGGGTAGGTGCTTCCTGTCCTGGGCGAAAGCTCAGTCCTGCTCCTGAACCCCAGTCATCTCCTGGAGAACTTTATCTGACTCTGCTTGATGTCTGGTAGACTTGGGCCACCCCTCCCCCATTTCCTATTGAATTCCTGGCGTCTGGTAGCTGGCGGCAACTAGGGCGACCTACCAACTTTTCCCCTGGGCATTTTCTCACCCCCTTCACCCCCCAGTGCTTTCTTTTCTTCTCCCAGCGCTCCTTTTGAAAGGAGGCACCCAGGCCCAGAACGTGTTCTGCAGTTTAACTACTTCCAAATTCTTTGTTCAGGTCACCCCGGGACTCCATTGTCCGCTATTGAGAGCGCGGACAGGCCGCCGGGTGCGCCGCTGCCGTGCAGGCCTGAATCCATTAGGCCACCGATCCGGCCCCTGCGGCCCATTGACGCGCCTCACTCGCCGGGCGCCGGCGGCCCCCCTCCCGTCTCCTCCGCTCCCATCCTCAGCTGCCTTTTGGACTCCGCGGTGGAGTCACAGAACGCTGCGGGTCCGCGCGAGGGGGTTATCTGGGTCTCGCTCTGTCTTGAGGGACTGGGCGCGGTGCAGCCTCGGATGATTCTTGTGGGCTCTGTCCCATCCTGCAAGCCTCTTCCGGGGTCCTGCCCAAATTCTACTGCTTGATCGCTGGGTACTACTTGGACCTGCAGGGCAGGTTTTGAGGGGGCTGCAGCCCCAATCTCAGGAATGGGGGTGGGGGAAGAACAGCCAGCGACATCCTTCCTCCGACTTCTCCAGCTTTCCAGCTGCTCCCCTACAGCCTGGATTTCTGTTCCTCTCTTTCCTCCAGGCCTGCGCCCTCGAGCTTCCGTAGGGTCAAGCCTCTCCTGAGCCAGGGAAACGAAAGGGGGGCCATCCAGTTTCAGGGGGTAGCAGGGAGGGCCGGCCGGTTCCTGCCCCAAACACGCGCTCATGTCGCCCTCGAAGGTCGGTCTCCTCAGGAGGGTAGCTTTCCCCCAGCTCACTGGAAAAGAGGCAAGAGTCGCTCTGGCCTCAAATGTACGTTCCAGGCTTCCAGGGCGCCAGGGTACGGCTGTGGGGAGGAGGCTCAGTCCGCCCCTGCAGCCTCCTCCTCCCCTGCCTCAGGACTCAGGGAGACGCAGAGCTTGGGAGTCCCCAGGGGGCTCAGCTCTGAGGTGCGTGCCTGGAGAAAGTCGAGGTTCAGAGGAGCAGCGCTCCCAGAGACAGTGTACAGACAACGATGGCTTGCTGTTGCGTATCTTTTCTCGGTGCCAGAAGCTTGCCTTACCCCGTAGCGAGCCTGTTCCTCCTGCTCTGGGGTTACTGGGTCACTGAGGCCAGGGCGAACATCGACGCCCAGCCACCGGGCTTCTCGAAATCACTCGGGCCTCTGCTCGGGCCCGCCTTCTCCAGTCTGAGAACCGGCCAAACCCTTCCCGGAAGCTAAATTCCAGGAGAGAGCCGTGGAGGAGCCACGGGGACCGGCGCGGATACCAGGAACGGGGGCGCGGGGAAGCTTGGCCCGAGAAAGGGTGCGGATGGGGGTGCAGGGCGCGGAGGAGCGGCAGTGGATGGCGGGCGCCACTCCCCGCGGGCCGCAGAGGGAGGGAGGGAGGGAGAGGAGGAACGGGTGGTCTCCGCCGCACCTTCTCCGACCGCTGGGCCAGGATCGCGGGGCGCGGGACCTTGTGGAACAGCCGCGGCCTGGATCTGCAGCGAGAAGCCAGCTAGCGCCCCCTGGCGCCTCCGCTGAACCCTCACAATGCCGCCGCCCCGTCACCCAACCCGCGGGATTCCAGACCTAAGGCTGGGGAGGCTGGGGTCCGCGCGTCCCCGAGACCTGGCCGGACTACGCCAAGCCTTTTAGAGGGCGTAGGAGCTCCTGAAGGTCTCCTGCGCTCCAATCTACTTCCTCCGCTAGTCCTCCCCACCGGCCCCGAGTGCTCCAGTCCGCGGTGCTGACCTCGCCGCTCTTCCGCCCCAAAAGCGTGGCTCTGCTCGCTGTCCAACAGCGCGCTCTGGCGGGCGCTCTGGGGAGATGCAGGTGAGCGCGGCTGAGGCTGCCACCGCTGTCGAGAACGGCTGGAGACCAGCGCAGCGCGGGCGGTGCTTGGGTGCCTGCCTAATGGTTTGTGGCTGAATGGAGGGGACGGAGATGCAGTAGTCTAAGGAGAACTGGGCACCTCTTTGCCTCTCAACCACTACAGGTCAGGAAACAGAATGAGAGACAGGGTGAAAGCTCACCTCCTCTTCCACCTGAGACTGGCGCCTCTGCTATCCTGGTCTCCTTCAGGAAGGCTTTCTGGAGACCGAAGCAGACGGGGCAGGTTCGGGACCTTACCCTCGATTCTTGCAGCCTGGCAAGAACCCTGCCTTCGTGGCAGGGCCAGTCCATTTGCAGCTTTGCCTCCTCATCTCAGTGGCTTTTATTCCAAGGGCAAGGTGGGAGATAGGCAAGAGGTAACGATGGGGTGAGCGAGCAAGGCCCGGGGTTTGGAAGATCTGCAGATGTTCCCCAGGCTTCCAGCCCAGTGACACGAGCGTCCTTTCAGGCTCGGCGTGGTGTTCTGTCTTCAGTCTGGCCATGCATGTCGATGGGTTCTTGACATGCATTCACTTATTCATTCAACATATATGTGCTGAGCTCCTGCTATATGCCAGGCACCACTAGGGATAAAACTCAGAAAAGGTAAGTAATGTGCTCAAGATCACACAGCTGAAAACTGCCGGAGCCATAATGCAGCCCCAGCTACTCCAGTCCCACCTCTCCCCTCTCACCTGGATGACTTAGAAGTCTCCTAACTGGGGCTCCACCTCAGAACCCAGCCCCCTCCAATATGGCATCCACACTGCTGGGGAGAGACCTTTTCAAAATGCCAATCTGATCATGTCTCTTACTTGCTTGACATCTGTCTACAAGGGTCTTCTGGCTCCAGGAGAAAGCTTCAAGTCCCTCACAGGCATACGAGCTCCCCCTGAGGCTTGTGCCCCTGAGAGCTTTGTTCCCATTTTCAGGAACTGGACACTCCCACCATCCCAGGCATCTCCCATTTCTTTAAGGCCCAGGCTCTTGTACCACTCCCTGGCTTTGTGTGCACCTACAGTGTCTCTGCCTGGAATACTCCTCCCTCTGGGGTGTCTTTCAGATTCTCAGTGAATGTCACTCCTCCATGAACCTTTCTGACCTGAACATATCCATCATGACCTCTCCCTTCACCCAAAGACTGCAGTGAGCAAGGGGAGCTCGACAGCCTCTGGAGTCAGTGCTGTGGTCAGTACGGGTGATGAGGGGGCAAAGAAACTGGGAAAATGGAGCAGGTGAGTCAATAAGCTAGCAGAGAAAAGGCCATGGTACTCGCAAGAGATAAAGGGCAAGAGAGAGACTTTCTCAGATGGCTTCTGCCCTGCCCTAGCAGGGGAGTCTTGCTCCTTTCCCCCCAGCCTGCTTTGTGTAGGATTCTGTCCTCTGCCCCTGCCAGTCCGTTGACCCCAACCCCCTTCTACCAAGCCTGGCCCTTTTTCTCTGTGTGCCTTCCCACCTAAGCAGCCCCTGGGCTGTACTGCAGGACAGTTAGCATGTCTCACAGTGGCCAGCCTCCTGAAGGCCTGGCACCATTCAGAACTGGCATAATTCAATTTCTCCAGAGACAGCAGCAGGCACGCCACCACGTGGCAATTGTGACAAACACAGTTTGCAATCCATTTGGACGCCAGCTCAGAATGATGAGTTTATTGATTAACGTTTAAAGTGTTTTAGGATTTGCATTTTTCAGATTTGTTCACAGGGTGAGAATTTGCTAACAGTTAACGATTACTGAGTGGGTATGTTGTGCCAAACACAACTCCAAGCACTTTATTATTAATTTTCACAGCTGTGCTTATGCCAGAGCTGCTCTTACTATCCTCACTCAGCAGATGGGAAAACCCAGGCACAGAGAGGTTAAGCAATTTGTCTCAAGTCACAGCTAGTTAGCAAGTGAAACAGGATGAGAGCCCAGAGTCCAAATTCCTAGACACTATGTTACATTGCCTCTTAATAATACTTCTATGTGCCACTGCACTCCAGCCTGGTGATAGAGCGAGACTCTGTCACAAAATAATAATACTAATAGTTCTATATTGTCCCATTCCTGGTTCACATAATCCAAATGTCCATAGGACAAGCTGGCCAGTACTTATCAGACTCCTTATCAGACTCTTGAAAGCCTCTCTCTTTTTTTTTTTTTTTTTGAGATGGAGTCTCGCTCTGTCGCCCAAGCTGGAGTGCAGTGGCGTGATCTCGGCTCACTGCAAGCTCTGCCGCCTCCCAGGTTCACGCCATTCTCCTGCCTCAGCCTCCCGAGAAGCTGGGACTACAGGCACCCGCCACCACGCCCGGCTAATTTTTTTGTATTTTTAATAGAGACAGGGTTTCACCATGTTCGCCAGGATGGCCTTGATCTCCTGACCTCGTGATCCGCCTGCCTCGACCTCCCAAAGTGCTGGGATTACAGGCGTGAGCCACTGCACCGGCCCTCTCTCTTTATTTCTTACTTTTTTTTTTTTTTTTTTTTTTTGAGATGGAGTCTCGCTTTGTCACCCAGGCTAGAGTGCAGTGGCACAATCTCGGCTCACTGCAATCTTCACCTCCCAGGTTCAAGCGATTCTCTTTTTAAAATGCCAATCTGATCATGTCTCTTCCTTGCTTGAGATCTGTCGGTAAGGGTCTTCTGGCTCCAGGAGAAAGCCTTAAGTCCCTCACAGGCATATGAGCTCCCCCTGAGACCTGTGCCCCTGAGAGCCTTGTAATCCCCAGTAGCTGGGATTACAGGCACCACCACCACGCCTGGGCAAACCTCTTTCAACTCGTCTGTTTCCCCCATATGATTGTGAGCCCACTGAGGGAAGGAATGCTGTCTCAATTATCCCCAAACTCCCAGCTCCTGACACAGAAGACACAGTCAACATTTGGTGTATTGAAAAATGGCCACTTCCAGACATAAGAAGCTGTGGAAACACCCAGCATGTTTCTGTATGTTTTCTTTGTTCCCATGGCGAATTCTGGCATCTCTCTGAAAGAGACTGCAACAAAAACCTTTGAATTTTTCCACACACAACGTCCCCACACAGTGTACCCTGGGGCAAGTTTTGGAAAGCAAAAAATCTAGGGTTCCTACGGACCACAAGTTTATCACAAACAATTTGGTGGCAAGAGTGCTAACAAAGTTAGTTAAATGCCAACCTGTACTGCAAAAACTAGAAAAGCAAAACTACTTTACCTAGATGCCCTTCAAACTAATATTCTGGATATGAATTAGATGCACTAATTGCACTAATTAGAAGCAATTTACAAGGGGGAAGTGAGGCAGGGGCCATCTTCCAGCTGCTTTTAAGCAATGCAGTGGAGATGTGGGGCTTTTCACCAAGATGCTCCAGTGTGCAAGTCTTCTGCTTCCTGATAGTCGAGAAGCAATTTCATAGTTGGCAGTGGTGACTTTTTTTTTTTTTTTTTTTTGAGACGGAGTCTCTTTCTGTTGCCCAGGATGGAGTGCAGTGTCGCGATCTTGGCTCACTGCAACCTCTGCCTTTTGGATTCAAGCGATTCTCCTGCCTCAACCTCCCAAGTAGCTGGGACTACAGGCATGCGCCACCATGCCCATCTAATTTTTGTATTTTTAGTAGAGATGGGGTTTCACCATATTGGCCAGACTGGTCTTAAACTCCTGACCTCAAGTGATCCACCTGCCTTGGCCTCCCAAAGTGTTAGTATCACAAGCGTGAGCCACCGTGCCTGGCCGTGTGATGACTTTTTGATCTCTGGACCACAACCACAGCAGTGTGTTCTTGAAGTCAACAGTTCTATGGGATGGCTCTTAGTTTCCTACCTCCCAGGTAGTGATGGAAGTGGTAGCTCTTGCAGCTGGCTGGCTCTACTGTGTTCTGGGTGTCATTCCTGCAGACCTAGTCTACAACTACTTTTCTAGTCCTTCCAACAATTTTGTAATTGCCTAATTCTCCATATTAAGTTCCTTTCTGCTTAAAACATCAGCATTGTTTTTATTTCCTGCACAAATCCTGCTTGATACTGTGTTTTTTGCTTCCTTCGTTAATTTCCCAGACACTTCTTGGATATGTGGCACAGGTCAGGCAGTGCACTGGGTGCTCATGCCAGGACACTGGTAAAGAAACAGCTCCTGGCCGGCGCGGTGGCTCACACCTATAATCCCAGCACTTTGGGAGGCCAATGCGGGTGGATCACCTGAGGTCAGAAGATCAAAACCAGCCTGACCAACATGGTGGCATGGTGAAACCCCGTCTCTACTAAAAATACAAAAATTAGCACGTGCGTATAATCCCAGCTACTTGGGAGGCTGAGGCAGGAGAGTCGCTTGAACCTGGGAGGCAGAGGTTGCAGTGAGCCGAGATCGTGCCACTGCACTCCAGCCATGGGCGACAGAGTGAGACTCTGTCAAAACAAACAAACAAACAAACAAACAAACAAACAAACTCCTGCTCTTCCCAGACCTGTGTGTGGAGACCACACTGGGGCACCATCCTCGGGATGGCTGCTGTAGTGGACAGAGCTGGTTCTCCACCCAGGTCCTCTCCCAACCTGCTTACTGGATCTGTCTGTCCATCCCCCAGCACCTGCAACCTCCTTCAGAGGACTAGAGCTTCATCAATTGCATGAGAAGAGCTGCAAGTGCCTGGAAGTTTATACCCTGACCCCAGCCCCCAAGCAGTCTGAAGCTAATGATGTCTTGTGCAAGAGTAGGAAAGCTCAGCTCCCTCAAGCGAGGACAAGCTCTAAGGTGCAACCCACACTCTGAAGCCCTCCACAGGATTAGGCTGAGGCTGAGACTTCACTGGAAATCCCATCATTGCCTGGCTTCTGCCCCTTCACTGGCCTGCTTCCCCCTCTCCCCAGTTCTCCTGGAAGTCCTTCCCCGATAAATTATCAGCATGCAGATGATTGGGGTCTGCTTTAGGAAATGCTGACCTAAGATGGGTACCATCAATTAAAAGGGGCAGCCAGGCGCAGTGGCTCACGGCTGTAATCTGCCAAGGCCGGCGGATCACTTGAGCTCAGGACTTTAAGACCAGCCTGGCCAACATGGTGAAACCCCGTCTCTACTAAAAATACAAAAGTGAGCTGAGCATGGTGGTGTGCACCTGTAGTCCCAGCTACTCAGGAGGCTGAGGCAGGAGAATTGCTTGAACCCAGGAGGCAGAGGCTGCAGTGAGCCAAGATCATGCCACTGCACTCCAGCCTGGATGATAGACTCTGTCTCCAAAAAAAAAAAAGTGTTGGGGAGCATTGAGCGACAGAGTGTCCAGGCCAGTGAGGACTTTGGTCATTAGGCTGAGTGAGTGCATGAGCCTGGGGGAAGGAGTTTGTCCTGGAAAGAGAAGACCAAGAGGCTGCTTGGCCATTTTCTGCTACATCTGAAGCGTCTGCCTGTGAGACAGCAGGTGGAACAGTGCGGGGTCACTTCAGAAGCCAGAACTACCCTTTGAGAGAGCAGATGGAACAGTGTGGGGTCATTCCAGAAGCCGGAACTGCCCTGTGCTGGTTAATTTCATGTGTCAACATGGCTAGGCTATGGTGCCCAGTTGTTTGGTCAAACACCGGTCTAGATGTTGCTGCAAAAGTATTTTTTAGATGTGATTAACATTTAAATCAGTAGACTTTGACTGAAGTAGCTTATTCCCCATAACTTGCTGGGCCTCATTCAATCAAATGAAACCTTAAGAGAAAAGACTGAGATCCCCCAAAGAGAAAGAGATTCTGCCTCCAGATTGCTTTTGGACTTAAGACCGCAAAGTCAACTCTTGTTGAAATCTCCACAGCCCCAAAATTGTGTGAGTCAATTCTGTGACATAAATCTCCTTCTCTCTCTCTCTCTCTCTCTATATATATATATATACACACACACACACATACACAGATACACACCCTATTGGTGGTTCTGTTTCTCTGGAACACCTTAATACGTGCCTTAAGCTGGGCCCGGCTTTAGGTTGGTAGCAGCCAGCAGAGTTCACCACAGGAGCCCGTCAAGTCAGGGCAGTGTAGACACTGAATGGGAGTAGGGGAGAGTAGAGACCAACACCCCAGGGACACGCAAGTCAGCAGCAGGAACACATCCTAAAGGCTCACTGAGGACAGGCCTGCCACCCCAAGCCCTAGCTGAGCAGCTGAGCAGAGCCGTGGGACAGTGGAGCAGGGAGACCAACTCCAGAGCCTTTCCTTGTACCTCCATAGAGAAGTGTGTTGATCTGCCTGGCACCTGCCAAGTGGGGTGGGATGGAGTTCCTCAGCGGCTCCACTGGGGACTCTGAGCCTGAGACCAGCATTCTTATCTCCCCAGCTCCCATTTCTACCCACTGCTTATTTTCTCTGGGACTTAGGCCAACTGACAACTTTTTTGTGCTTGGGTTTTCTTTTTCTTTCTCCCTCCCCTCCCTTCCCTTCCCCTCCCCTCTTTTCCCCTCCCCTCCCCTTTCCTTCTTCCTTCCTTCCTTCCTTCCTTCCTTCCTTCCTTCCTTCTTTCTTCTCTCTCTCTTTTTTTTTTTTTTGACGGAGTCTCACTCTGTTACCCAGGCTGGAGTGCAGTGGCATGATCACAGCTCACTGCAACCTCCGCCTCCCCGGTTCAAGCGATTCTCCTGCCTCAGCCTCCCTAGTAGCTAGGTAGCTGGGATTACAGGTGCGCACCACTATGCCTGGCTAATTTTTGTATTTTTAGTAGAGACAGGGTTTCACCAGGTTGGCTAGGCTGGTCTCAATCTCCTGACCTCAAGTGATCCACCTGCCTCGGCCTCCCAAAGTGCTGGGATTATGGGCATGAGCCACTGCACCTGGCCGTATCTGAGTTTTCATATCTGTAAAATGGGCTAGTGGTAGTCCCCTCCTCACAGGGTTATTGAAAGGGTTAAAGGGGACAATTTTTAGAAACCACTGAGTATAATGGCCACAAGTAGGTGATCAATCCATATTAGCTTCTGGCAGCTACTATAGTTTTCTGAGATTTTCAGTAACCTGATTTGCCCAATTAGGAGATGGGCTTCCTGCAGAGTTGGCGAGCTTTCTGTTGCTGGAGGTGTGTAAGCAGAATTATGAGGGTGGGTAAACCAGGCAGGAATGCCCCCAGGCTGCAGGTCATCTGGGGCTTTGGCAACTGCATTCAAGCCTGTGTGCTGGGCACCTGATCCAGTGCTGCGCCCTCCTCAGATTCTACCCTTCAATGGATGCTGGTCTCCATCTCCTGCTTTCATTACTCAGTTTTCTGTCTCTGCCAAATCCCTATAACTTGAATGCCTTTGTATCCCTTTTAGTGAGTACTATGACCCTCCTGGCTAAGGCCACAGGATACCAACCAAGGTTTGGATATCACCCTTAGGCCTGAAATAAGTTTTCGGGTTCCTGCTCTGTCCTCAGAAGGAACCTGGCAGGCACTCTCCCTCTCTGCAGACATCTCTGCC
The DNA here is from genome assembly GCF_001698545.2 of Rhinopithecus bieti. Lineage (NCBI taxonomy): Eukaryota > Metazoa > Chordata > Mammalia > Primates > Cercopithecidae > Rhinopithecus > Rhinopithecus bieti. Next base: position 316,431 of record NW_016809732.1, read on the forward strand.
TGTGTTAGTGACTGCAGCAACCCCCACACTGTGACAGGTCCAGCTTTGACAGCTTGTAGAGCAACTGTGTTCAGCTGGGTTTGCCTCCTGAGCCAGGGACACCACAGACAGTTTTGCAGGTTGGGAACCACATAACTCTAGGGGGCATCCTTCACATGTGCCCTGGTCCTTCCCCTCAGGGGTGCATATTGCAAAGGGAGAGGAATTAAGGGGAGATGATGCATATCAGAACACTTAAGTAAAGAGGAATGCCACTTATTAAAAAGTCCGGCCAGGCACCTGTAATCTCAGCACTTTGGGAGGCTGAGGCAAGAGGATTGCTTAAGGCCAGGAGATTGAGACCAGCCTGGGCAACAGAGCGAGACCCAGTCTCCACAAAAAAAATTTAAGAAAGAAAATTACGGAGGCATGGTGGCACGTGCTGTAGACCTAGCTACTCATGAGGCTGAGACAGGAGGACTGCTTGAGCTCTGGAGATCGAGGCTGCAGTGAGCCATGATAACACCACTGCACTTCAGCCTGAGCAACAGAGTGAGAAAAAAAAAAGTAAAAATAATAACTTTAAAAAATCCTAGCTGGGCATGGTGGCTCACATCTGTAATCCCAGCACTTTGGGAGGCCGAGGTGGGAAGATCACTTGAGTTTAAGAGTTCAAGACCAGGCTCGCCAACATGGCAAAGCCTCATCTCTACTAAAAATACAAAAATTAGCTGAGCGTGGTGATGTGTGTCTGTAATCCCAGCTACTTGGGAGGCTGAGGCAGAAGAACCGCTTGAACCCAGGAGGTGGAGGTTGCAGTGAGCACACTGCACTCCAGGCTTGGTGATGGAAGTGAGACTCTAACAAAAAAAAAAAAGGAAAAAAAATCCTACATTGAGATACAATTTCCTTTGTGGAAATTCTGCATTGTTTATGCAAGGCACCTATAGAAAGTAAAGGTAAGCAAACCTTTTCTTCTGCTGAGGCCTATGGAGACCTTGATTCTTAATGGTGTGTGCAATCGAGGGGGAGGGCAGGAGACGCTTAGGTCTGTTAAAAGGTGATGGGCCAGGCACAGTGGCTCATGCCTGTAATCCCGGCACTTTGGGAGGCCGAGGCAGGCAGATCACCTAAGGTCAGTAGTTCAAGACCAGCCTAACCAATATGGTGAAACCCCATCTCCAGTAAAAATACAAAAAAATTAGCTGGGCATGGTGATGGGTATCTGTAATCCCAGCTACTCGGGAGGCTGAGGTAGGAGAATCACTTGAACCCGAGAGGCAGAGGTTGCAGTGAGCCGAGATAGTGACACTGCACTCCAGCCTGGGTGACAGACAGAGACTCTGTCTCCAAAAAAAAAAAAAGAAAGTACTATGGATTGTGTGGCTCAAACAACAGAAATTTGTTTCCTCTCAATTCTCATGGTGTTGGCAGGGCTGGCTTCTTCTGAGGCCTCTCTCCTCAACTTGTAGGTGGCTGCCGTCTTCTCCCCAGGTCTTCACCTGGTCTTCCCTCTGTGTGTGTCTGTGTGCAAATCTCCTCTTCTTCTAAGGAGGACACCACTCATATTGGATTAGGGCCCACCCTAACAACCTCATTTTAACTTAATTACTTCTGTAAAGACCCTATCTCCAAATACAGTTGTGTTCTGAGGTACTAACTCTGGAGGTAACAACTGTAATACACAAATTGAAGTGGGGGGACACACTTTAGCCCATAAGATATAGGCACCATCCCAACCCAATGTCCCACCTTGGCTGAACTGCAGCCTGCTGGGGCCAGTGTGGGTTCAGGAGCACAGAAATTGTTACAGTGCAAAGACCACCTCCATCCATTTCTCCAAGCGTGTGTTTCAGGCTCACAGGCCTTAGCTGCCATTGGGCTATTGGGTCATTGGATCACCGGGACTCTCCTGCCCCCCTGGCTGAAGTCCCCACCACCACCCTTCCTGAAAGCCCATTTTGATTCCTCTCTCCCCAAGGGACCTGCTGTCATGTTCTGACCACACACTCCCCTGTGCCAAGGTACCACACACTCAGGAACCTGTCATCAGCTCCTTTTAGCCGTGAAGTCCCCCCTTTACCTTTGAAACACAGGTTGCACCAGGCTGACTCAGCCCTGATTTCAGCCTGGCTGGGGAGAGAGGGTCTGTCCTGCCACATTTATCCTGCGCTGTCCCCACTTCGAGGCCAGCCAGGTCAGGGATGGGCATCATCTCGTTCCAATCTAGAGTGGGTCAGAACGTCTGTCTCTCCAAAGGTCAGTTTCCATCTGTCCAAAGCCTTTCTTCTGGAGACAGGATAGTTCTAGATCAGGAGGGATTTTGTGGTGTAAATCAGAGCCATGTTCCCGGCAGCCTGTGCAGGTGGCATCTGTGGGTGTTCTGTCTCAGCTAAATCGAAACTCAGTGATGCCACCCTTCTGTGTCACAGAGGCAGCTGCCAGCCCTGCTCACGGGTTAGTCATCACCTTAGAGCACATGGATCTGCAGAAACCATCTGGGGTGAGGGAGGCCATGTGCAGCAAGAAATAAATGGAAAACAGCCTCAATGTCCAGGCTCAACGTCCCCACAAACATTATTAGTTAAGGGGTCATGCAATGCCACAGAAAAATAATCCTATCATGGTGCAGGTGAGAAAAACAGGTTTGTGGGTGCACGGTACGTGCTGAGAATTACAAATATAGTAACATCACGAAGTGCCTTCACCAAAATGTTAGCAGTGATTACCTCTGGGTGATGGGCTTATGGAAGGTTTGAGTTCTCTTCTCTTTGTTTATCCATATGGGTTGGGGGATGGATGGTGGTGAGGGCCAGCTTGGGTCTAAGTGGGAATCAAGCAGTCCAGGCTGTCCTGCTGAATGGAGAGGGCTACCGCCAGAAGACTATTTTCTTTTCTTTCTTTCTTTCTTTCTTTCTTTCTTTCTTTCTTTCTTTCTTTCTTTCTTTCTTTCTTTCTTTCTTTTTTTTTTTGAGATGGAGTCTCACTCTGTCGCCCAGGCTGGAGTACAGTGGTGTGATCTTAGCTCACTGCAACCTCCACCTCTGGGGTTCAAGCAATTCTCCTGCCTTAGCCTCCCGAGTAACTGGGATTACAGGCACCCACCACCATGCCCAGCTAATTTTTGTAGTAGAGATGGGGTTTCACCATGTTGGTCAGGCTTGTCTTGAACTCCTGACCTCAAGTGATCTGCCTGCCTTGGCCTCCCAAAGTGCTGGGATTACAGGTGTGAGCCACTGCACCTGGCCCAGAAGGCTATTTTCATGTTAGCTTTGAAAACTTTCTGAAATTTTATAAAGTCTGTGATAACAGTAATAAATACCTGGCCCTTTATAAGGTCTTTATAAAGGGCCAGGTATTTGCCAGACAGTTTGCATTAAATTTGACGCATAGGTACCACTGGTGTCCCCATATTATAGATGAAGAAACTGAGGCCAAGAGAGGGTAAGTAACTCACTGAGGTCACACAGTACTAAGAAGTGGTAGAGCCAGGATTCAAAGGCAACTTTTAGTCACTCACTCTGCCCACCCTTCAAAATACTCCATGGTCTCAAGAATGACTGTTTTCTGTCTGCTCACTGGAGGATCAGGGTCCTCAGGTGCATTCTGGGGACCTGCTGGCATTCTGACAGGCTTTGGTGAGCCAACAAACTGTGCACCTTGTCTCTGAATCCATGTGAGATGTTGCCAGAGGCTCTGAGGATCATCTGGGGCTGAGGGCTGGGGTCACTGGCAGGAGGCCAGGGGTGAGGATCACTATTGTCAAAGTCATTCCAGCTGTATCCACAGGCTGGTGCTGCCAAAAGAAAGGCCTAAGGCATGCAGTCATTCCTGCTTTCTTTGTCCTTGTACGAAACTTGAAAAAAATTATAAAAATGGCACATGCCTCTGATCACAAAACAAACAATGCAGAAGTGTATAAAGAAAAGATTGGTTGAGCCTAGTAGCTCACACCTGCAATCCCACATTTTCAGAGTGAGACCCCATCTCTTAAAAAATTATAAGAAAAAAAAGAAAAGAGAACAGTCATTTTTTCCCTCTCCAAGTATCCACTTCCATGCTTGACACACTTTCAGGGGTAGGGGTGGGAGTGAGTGTTGGGGGGTGTTTGAGTTACTCTGATTCCTCTGGAAGCCACATCTGTGTTACTGCCCCCTCCCCAAAACACACACATGCTTGTCTCCCATAGGTGGTCCCAAAAGAACTATGGTCCTCACCCAGGCCCCAGGGACTGGTCTTAGGGTGGCAGGTGACCCAAACAAGACCCATCAGAGTCTTGGCCTGGAATTTTGTCAACTGGCTAGAAGAGAGGGTCAGGTCTCAAAGCCGGGCAGATGCAAGGTGAGAGCTGCCACAGCCTGTGGCATGGAGGAAGCTGGGTCTAATCTGCAGAAAGAAGGAACGAGAGCTGGACAAGACCCCAATGAGGTCAGGCTCTTTTTGTCCCGTCCCTTTCTGCAGTTTGGCTGTATGTGCTAATAAGTTCCCCTTTTGTCTGCCAAAATTGGTTTTAATTAGGCTTCTGGTGCTGGTAGCCAACAGAATCCTAAGTGATGTGTCTTCCCCTCCGTAAAATAAGGGGACCGGACAGGCTGGTCTGTGGGGGGCCTGTGGGCTTTGGCAATGGGGGGCCCTTGGCCCCATGTGCTGGGTTGAGCTGGGATCTGAGCTGGCTGTGGCTGTCTCAGCTCTGGGGTAGAGGGACCTCAACATGTACCGCTTCAATGTCAGGCAGCCTGGCTCAGTCTTGGGACACAGCATTTAGGATGTGGAGCCAAATGAATGAAAGGCATGTGGCTGCCTCCTCTGGCTCTTTCCTGTCATTACCGGAGCTGCTGCTGGGCTGGCCAGCTCCGGGAGGGTCAGGGAAACAGGCACAAAACCAAAACCTCTGCTGAGGAGGGAATCTGCATGTGTCCCTGCAGCAAAACCTCACAAGCCCCCTATAAGGCTATCACCTTCCCATTTTAGAGACGAGGATGCCGAGGCGCAGCAAGCTCCCTTGTAAGTTGCTCAAGGTCACACAACGTGGACAGGTGAAGCCAACAGGCTCCATCAGCAGGGTCTCCAGAGCTCCTCTATCTGCCTGGGCCAGGTCTGTCTACCGCCATCCCAGGCCCTCTGCTTTGCAAGATGCTGCTGGTCCCTGAGCTGAGGCAATTTAGGCCCCAGCTACTGGCGTTCAGCCCCTCTTGCCTGTGGCCTCTCGACTCCTGGGAGCAGAGTCAGAGGTTGACAGTGGTTTGCAGACAGTTTTCCAAGGGCAGCTAGGGCTGGGCGTGGTGGCTCACACCTGTAATCCCAGCATGCCTGTAAACCTGCCTTGGGAGGCCGAGGCGGGTGGATCATGAGGACTCCAGGTGGCACTCTCCAGTTACTGGCTTCATGTGTGGTGGCAGCAACAGTGGTAGCCGTAGCAACAGTGGCCTTCTTTCCTTCAGATTTTGGATCTAGATCACAGCTGCGATGGTGTAACCTTGAAGCAAGTCACTCTCTGATGTCCACCCCTCCGGCACTTCTAATTGTCTTGATTCATGTAGGTCAAGCACTGCATTACACCTCTTCTTGCTTGAAATAACCAGAATGAGCGGGGGGCAGTGGCTCATGCTTGTAATCCTAGCTCCTTAGGAGGCTGAGGCAGCAGGCTCACTTGTGGCCAGGAGTTCGAGATCAGCCCGAACAACATAGCAAGACTCCCGTCTCTAAAAAAATGAAATAAAATAATTTATCTGGGCACGGTGATGCACACCTGTAGTCCCCTGCTGCTTGGGAGGCACTGCTGCACTCCAGCCTGGGTAACAGAGAGAGGCTCTGTCTTTAAAAAAAAGCAAAAGCAGCTGGGCGCTGTGGCTCACGCCTGTAATCCCAGCACTTTGGGAGGCCGAGGCGGGTGGATCACCTGAGGTCAGGAGTTTGATACTAGCCTGGCCAACATGGTGAAACCCTGTCTCTACTAAAAATACAAAAATTAGCCAGATGTGATGGTGGCACATGCCTGTAATCCCAGCTACTGGGGAGGCTGAGGTAGGAGAATCGTTTGAACTGGGGAGGCGGAGGTTGCAGTGAGCTGAGATTGCACCACTGCACTTCAGCCTGGGCAAAAGGGCGAGACTCTGTATCAAAAAAATAAATAAAATTAAAATAAAATTTAAAAAACTCAGTCTGTTTCCTAGTTCTTGATCTGAACTCTGAATGATACAATGGGTACAGAGGCAGAAAAGAAATTTATTCTCACTGGGGTGGTTCATTTAGCACATACTGATTGGGCACCTCCTAGTGCAGGCCCTGTGCTAGGTGCTGGGGATGTAAGAGAATCTAGGCAGAATCCCTGCCCTCAGGGAGCTCCCACTTTGATGGGGGAGACGTTAAACAATCTTAGTCCCTGCAATCCATGCGCAAGGTGCAGTGGGAGCCCAGAGGAGGGCACTGGAACCAGTCAGCGTTCACTTGCAGGAAACACAGACCTTTCCAGATATTTTAATGAGAAAGAGATGTAGTACAGAAGATTAGGTGCTTACAGAACTTTGGAAGGGCCAGACAGTGGGTTCTCAGTGGGGCCTCCAAAATGACTTCCAGAATGCCACAGAACTGGCCCTCTAGCAAAGCAATGACCCCAGCTACCATCCCAGCCACTCCTGGGACTGCTGACTTGGCATCACTCTAGTGCTCCAAGTACTGTGGGGAGAACCACTTGAGCTTTCACAGCCGGGATGTTCTGCCAGCCTCTTCATCACCACATGCTGCAGCACTAGCTCTGGTGACCCTGGGCATCCTGTCCTCTCAGATGAGAATGGCCAGAATCCCTTCTCACAATTCCCTAAAGAAGGTGATATAACTGGGATGCTTTGTCACCATCTGCTTTGGATCAGCTATATTGGCCGAGCCTCCTCATGGATGTTTGGTCTCCCTCAAGCCTGGCCGATGCATACCCACCTTGCTCAGGCACCTGCCTGTGTCCAACCTGCTGTGGCCAGGGGAACATGGCCAGATTCCTGGATGGTGGGCCTGTGGGAGTGGCAGGCCCTGCTATACCTCCTGGCAGGATGCCACCAGGTAGTTTGAGCTGCTTCCCTCTTTATGCTCAGGTAGCAATGATGATGTGATCACAACTAACCTCTACCACCTCAAAGTCTTTCTGGAACAAAGTGGGCAGTAAATAAATAAATACAGACCAATACAAACTGAGTGACACTATGCAACGACCAAGCATGTCCATCATTTTCCCTGAAGAAAAAAAATACAGAATCTTTCCTCCAAGCCCTGACAATTAAATGAAAAAGCAACGTGGCTATTTGCTTCCAGATACAGGATGCGGGAGATGATGTTCCCTGACATGCGAGTACCTGCTCACGGAGCCTTGCTCTTGTTTTCCTGCATTGCTTGGATAACTTCAACACTTGTCGTTCCTGGGATAGGATGGGGTGTTGTTTCCCCTTTCAACAGGAGAACAACACCATTTCCACAAAAGTTCTTGACCCCAAGAGTTCAGCCCAATGTATTCCTCAAAAGAAGGAAATACACTGCGAGAAAGAAATACATGTTTATCTTCACCCCTTTTACACTCAGCTAATACTTTGAACTGAAAAGCTCCTGTGATAAACAAATTGCAAAAAACCCATCTACCATCTGCACCAGGCCCCCAGGCAGTGGGTTGTAGGTCAAGGCTATAAGCCAAGGCTGCCCTCAGCAGGCAGTGCTGTGCTGGGCTGGACCTGACTGGGATCTAATAGGTCAGGAGGTGGAGTGTACAATTTTGCAGCTGGTGAAACAGGCCACAGGGCCCTGACCAGGACTCAGAACCCATGGATGTTTCAGTCATTCAGAAACTGAAGATTCTGCCCTTCTCTCTGAAGTACACACTGCCCTGATGACGTGCTTCCAGAATGGATCCTTCTATTCAAGTGTCCACTCTTTTAATTTTAAACCATTATTTTAAAATTTGTTTTAGTAGAGATGGGATCTCACTATGTTGCCCAGGCTGGACTCAAACTCCTCGCCTTAAGCGATCCTCCTGCCACGGCCTCCCAAAGTGCTGGGATTACAGGTGTGAGCCATGAAGCCCAGACTTCGAGTGTCCACTCTTTTTTAAATTTTTTTTTAGTTTTTGAGACACAGTCTCACTCTGTCACCCAGGCTGGAGTGCAGTGGTGCAATCTTGGCTCACTGCAACCTCCGCCTCCAACCTCTACTTCCTGCGTTCAAGCAATTCTCATGCCTCAGCCTCCCGAGTAGCTGGGACTACAGGTGTGTGCCCCATGCCCGCTAATTTTTTTGTATTTTTAGTAGAGACGGGGTTTCACCATGCTGCCCAGGCTGGTCTCAAATTGCTGAGCTCAGGCAATCTGCCCGCCTTGGCTTCCCAAAGTGCAAGGATTACAGGTGTGAGCCACCGTGCCTGGCCCAGTGTCCACTCGTATTGGAACTTCTTTTTAGTAATTTATAGAAATGTTACTACTCGAAATCAATATTTGTTTAGTATGTGTAAGTGTGCAAAAATATATCAGAACTGGCAGTTTAATTTTTTTGCCTTTTCTGGTGGCATACACATGTAGACTGAGATTCTTGAGGTTAACATCAACATTTTCAAGATTAAATTGTCTTATTGACTCAGAACCTCATCTTTGTCTTAAACTATGAGACATTAATGGAGTATCACCTTATTGCACATTGCTCAAAGAGTTTCATTCTTCTGATCAAGGAACTTATATTCAGGTATGACTTTTTGTAAGCTGGTTGACTTTCTTACTGGTGCTTGTTTTTTCTTTTTTTAACACATTAAATGATATAACAAATGTATATTATATATTTTAATAAATAAATTATATATTGCGTAGTTATATGTAGTTGTCTATATTTAAATTGTATGTATGATAAGTGACAGGAGTTTATAATTTAGGGCAGAAATACACCACATTTCCTTTGAAAATACTTATCTGTGGCCGGGCGCGGTGGCTCAAGCCTGTAATCCCAGCACTTTGGGAGGCCGAGGCGGGTGGATCACGAGGTCAGGAGATCGAGACCATCCTGGCTAACATGGTGAAACCCCGTCTCTACTAAAAAATACAAAAAACTAGCCGGGCGAGGTGGCGGGCGCCTGTAGTCCCAGCTACTCGGGAGGCTGAGGCAGGAGAATGGTGTGAACCCGGGAGGCGGAGCTTGCAGTGAGCTGAGATCCGGTCACTGCACTCCAGCCCGGGCCACAGAGTGAGACTCCGTCTCAAAAAAAAAAAAAAAGAAAATACTTATCTGTATCATAGATACCTCCTGTGTCATAGATTGTTGTGGAGCGAAGGTAATATTATAAGTAGTTGCAAACAACAAACTACAAAGCATTTTGCAAATCTAAGCATCTCACTTACAGCCTAGCTAGTCTCATCTCAGTGAAACTTACTTCTGTGAAATTTAGCTGAAGACTTTTTTCAAAAAGTTCATTCATTTGTTTAGCAAATATGTAATAAGCACTCAGTGAGAGCTCTTTCCATCACAAGTGACAGAAAATCCAGCCCAAACTAGCCAGAGCAAAAGATGCTCTTGCCATTGGCAATTTCAACATTGACTGGATATTTGATGATATGAAGGCAATGCTGTGGGTCCTGATTGGCTCAGCTTAGTCAATAAGCCTTGTCCCTAACTCCCTGAGCCAGGAGCCTTGGTCAGGAGCTAAGGAAGGACAAATTGGGGTGGGGACAAGAGCGACAGACGTCTGTCTCTGCGTGCCAGACATACAGATGACAGGGCACAGTTTATTCCCATCAGGAAGCTTCCCAATCTTCAAGAAATTATTTGCATTTCAATCAATTTCTTTTTGACCTGTTCGTAAACTGTGTGGAGTTGATGGAACCAATTATTCCCCCTGAAATAAGAATCATGTTTTGAAAACAGTCTATGGCTATCATCCTGAGTTTCACACATAGGTCACAAGGCCACATTCTCATTTTTTTCTTTTTATACGTTTTGTTTATGTATTTATTTATGTATTTATTTATTTCTTTTTTAGAGATGAGGGTCTTGCTATATTGCCTAGGCTAGATTGGAACTGCTGGGTTCAAGCGATCCTCCCACCTCAGCCTCCTGAGTGAGTAGCTGGGATTACAGGTACATACCGCCACACCCAGCCAGTTAAAAAAAAAATTCTTTTTCTTTTAGAAATGGGGGTCTTGCTGTGTTGGCCAGGTTGGTCTTGAACTCCTGCCTCAAGCTATTTTCCTGCCTTGGCCTCCCAAAGTCCTGGGATTACAGGCATCAGCCACCATGCTTCACATTTCTTACTTCACACTTCTTACTGGAGTCTGTCTTCTCTCATCTGTAAAATGAATAATTTTGCACCTACTTTATGGGGTTGTTGAAATGATTAAATAAAATGGTGCTCTAAAGCATTCAGCCTGGTTCATTTGGAAGTGGTAGCTGTTGATAAAGGAAGAGCAGTGATATTTTCTGCCTGTGGTAGAAATTGCTGGAGTTGGGCTTGGCAAACAGGAGAGAAGACCATGAAAGTCACCAGGAAGTAAGCACACGAGAGGGACCCTGGAGGAGCAGGCTGTCACCTGAGGGCCCCTTACTTAGTTAGCCAGCAGCAGTGATGTAGGAGGCCGCACCAGTCTGCACGTGCAGCGCCTGCAGCGCCTGCAACGCCTGGCACACAACCGTGCAGTAGGGATCCTCCCCTAGCATCATAAACCAGTATTTGCCATGTAGTGTAGTTGCTGAGATCCTGGTTTCCATGAATTCAAATCCCAGCTCTACCAATGACCAGCTATAGGACTTTAGGCAAGCTTCTTTGCCTCTCTGTGCCTCAGTTTCCCCATGGGTGAAAGGGGATAATAACAGTACCTCTATCCAAGGGTCGATGTGAGGATTCACTTAGGTGACATATGTGAGCCCTTAGAACAGCACCTGGAAGCTAGCAAGTGCTGATTATTACCAAGCTCCAGGTAGGGCCTGGAATTGAGCTCAAAATAAGACATAAGGTCAGTCCCTATGGGCATTTACAGCAGTGGAAAGGGGAGATTTTTTAAAAATCATCATTAGTTACAACTGAGGTACATGCTTTGAAAGTACAGGGTGTTCTGGCCCAGTGCAGTGACTCAAGCCTGTAATCTCAAAACTCTGGGAGGCCGAGGTGGCCGGATCACTTGAGGCTAGGAGTTTCAGACCAACCTGGCCAACATGGTGAAACCAGTCTCTACTAAAAATACAAAAATTGGGCTGGGCCCGGTGGCTCAAGCCTGTAATCCCAGCACTTTGGGAGGCTGAGGCGGGCGGATCACGAGGTCAGGAGATGGAGACCATCCTGGCTAACATGGTGAAACCCCGTCTCTACTAAAAAATACAAAAAACTAGCCGGGCGAGGTGGCGGGCGCCTGTAGTCCCAGCTACTCAGGAGACTGAGGCAGNAAAAATTAGATCCGCATGGTGGCGCACACCTGTAATCTCAGCTACTCCAGAGGCTGAGGCACGAGAATCGCTTGAACCTGGGAGGTGGAGGCTGCAGTGAGCTGAGATCGCGCCTCTGCACTCACAGAGTGAGACCCTGTCTCAGAAGAAAAACAAGAAAAAAAGTACAGAATGTTGTGATGAGGACAGGGGTCCTGATGAACTTTGCCTCTTGCTCTGTGGGGGGAGAGGTCCAGGGAATTGTGGGAAAATGTAACTGTTTCTCAGGAACTACTATCAGGGACAGACTTTTCTAGAAGGATGTGGGGGAGCTCCTAGAAAAGGAGGCAGGGGAAGTGGAGGAGCTGGGCTCAGAAAGACCTGGAAACAGAGTGTAACTTGGCAGAAAGGGTGCAGGCCTCCAGGTACCCTCCCTCAGCAGGAATCAGTATTAAACATTTTTGTCCTTGTTGAAGATTCTAATTCCAGGGCCAGGGCACTAGGCTAGCCTGAAGTAGTCTATGTGAGGAGCAGGCATCTTGATGGACATCTCCTGAGACTGAATCTCAGTGGAGGTCAATCAGGCCTGGCAACAGCAGCCCCTGTGGACAGTTAAGCCAGGGGTTCGTAGCTTTTTTGTGTCATAGACACCTTCTTAGAATAGTGTTTTTTGTTTTGTTTCGTTTTGTTGTTTTTTGGGGTGGGGGCAGGGGGATGGAGTCTCGCTCTGTTGTCCAGACTGGAGTGCAGTGGTGCAATCTTGGCTGACTGCAGACTTCGCCTCCTGGGTTCAAGCGGTTCTCTTCCCTCAACCTCCCGAGTAGCTGGGATTACAGGCGTGTGTGCCACAACACTGGGCTGTTTTGTATTTTTTTGGTAGAGACGGGGTTTCGCCATGTTGGCCAGACTGGTCTTGAATTCTTGAGCTCAGGCAATCCATCCACCTCAGCCTCCCAAAGTGTTCGGATTACAGGCGTGAGCCACTGTGCCTGGCCTAGAGTAGTGTTTCTGTTTTTAATTTTTTTCTGTGAAATATGTTTTATTAATTTTATTTCAATAGTTTTGGGGTACAGGCAGTCTTTGGTTATATGGAAGAATAGTGTTTTTAAGCACATAAAACATGCAGGATTGCAAAGAACATCAAAGGTATTGAAATATTAGGACAAATAGGTAAACTTATTAACTAACAGGATCTAGCGGCAGTCTAGTAACCACCGTTATTTTGAAGTACAGATGAGTGCAAACAAATTTTGAAAAACCTGCAGCACCTGTAATGCGTTATGAAAATATCTGTGGTCGCTAGAGGGGACAAAGTCACAGGCACTGTTAATACCACGGTGGCTGACAGCCTGTGCTCATAATTGGAGGAAATGCCAAGTATCAGTAGGCGGTTAGAAGAAACAAGATGAAAATGTTTTCCCCGTTCAGGGACTCCCTTATTTAAGCTGAGAGCCTCTCCTTCCAGTATTTTGTAAAAGTCAACCGTTATGTGAAAAAAAAAAAAAAGAGATGAATTTCTGATTGTGTTTTTTTTTGGCAAAACAAAAAACCACAAACATTAAAACACTGTGTATATTAAGTACATCTAGAAAAGTGGATGCAAAATATTTCATATTTAAATAGAAGGGACTAGAGCTCAATGCTGCTTGGCTCGGGGCTTCTCTCTACCTCTCCAGGTGGCGGGAGCAGGTGAGGGTCGGCATCAGCCCGCAGGAGGACTGTTTCCCTGCACCCCACTGCTGAAAAACGCCAAGGTCAATTTCTCAAATCCGTTCACGGTGTCCTGGGATCCACGCTGGACGGTGGCGGCCGACTTTCAGCTTGACCTGAATTTTTTTTTTTTTCTTTTTTTTTTTTTGAGACAGAGTCTCGCTCTGTCGCCCAGGCTGGAGTGCAGTGGCCGGATCTCAGCTCACTGCAAGCTCCGCCTCCCGGGTTTACGCCATTCTCCTGCCTCAGCCTCCGAGTAGCTGGGACTACAGGCGCCCGCCACCTCGCCCTGCTAGTTTTTTGTATTTTTTAGTAGAGACGGGGTTTCACCGTATTAGCCAGGATGGTCTCGATCTCCTGACCTCGTGATCCGCCCGTCTCGGCCTCCCAAAGTGCTGGGATTACAGGCTTGAGCCACCGCGCCCGGCCTTGACCTGAATTTTATTCCTAATCAGCTGTGTGATCTCGGCTGGTCCTAAACGTCTCCGAGCCTCCCTTTCATCTGTGCAGCTGGGCCTCCAGACCCCAACCCTCAGGCGGTAATCACGTAGACCTAGTTCTGCGTGCACTTTGCCACAGTTCACCAACCACCGAGTGCTTAGAGTTGTTGAAGCACCTGGAGCAACAGAAGACGGATGCGGAGACCGGAAACAGCTGGGGAGAGGGACAAGGTCCAGCCGCGCTGTGGGCTGGAGGCTAGGTTCAACGGAAGGCAACATTTTTACCCATCAGAATTGCTCAGGACGAGGAGGCGAGGAGGCAGCAAGGAATGGGCGAGGAAGAGAGCCTCGCTTAAGGCTGCAAGCCCCAACTCTTGGAAACCATCAACTGAGTATAAATTGAGATTTACTGTATAGGATGCCCCGCCCTCTCCACTTTCCTCCACCTGCGACGGGGTGTGAGAGAGACCTGGCACGTTTTAGAAATGTGCCTCCGCTGAGACAGGTAGGCGGGCAATCTCGCAGGGACTTGTGGGCGTGGTGGGTGGGAGTGGTTACTTCCGCGGATCTTCGCGTTCCACACATCTTTGAATTGCGGTAAGAATCGGCGGGGACTACATTCACATAGTCTCAATCCTTCGTTCCTGAAGGGGAACAAACTAAAAGTTAGTTATAATACCATCTTACGACCGCGGCAGGACTCGAACCTGCAATCTTCTGATCCGAAGTCAGACGCCTTATCCATTAGGCCACGCGGCCACTTCGTCGTTACTCCTTCTTGAGCAACTCATAAAAATGTTACCTCCGCCCACCGGCTAGCTCGGGACCAACCCACCTGCTCCTTGAGAGGGGGAGGTTGGCCTTTAGTTCGCAGTGTTCCGCAGGGAGAGCCCACCCAGAAGTCCCCTTTCTCCCCCCGCGGGCGGATCGCACCATTGGCGGCCCTCCTATTGGTCGCGCTGGGAGTCTCCCGCTTGCCTCTCGGGTAGCAGCGGGACCTAGTCGGGTGCAGACGGGAAGTTGCTGCTGCCAGCGAAGCGTAGTGGCCGGGTGGAGGCCACACGCCACCCCGAGGCTGCGTAGGCCGCGCGTAGGGGGACGCCGCGCCGTGGGCCTGGGGTCTGGGGAACCGCAGACCGGGAAGCACCGTGCGGACAGGTTTCCGGCGGGTTCGGCGGCGGGGAGGCCGGGTCGCTGAGCGGCGGCGCGGCCCCTCCCTCTCCAGTCAGGGAGCGAGGCCCGGAGCAGGGCGGCGGCTCTGCCGGGCGCAGGCGGGCGGCGGGGCTCACGGGGGTGGCCGCCCACGCCCGCTGCAGGACGCCCTCGGCCGGCTGGGCCGTGGTCCAGGTGTGGGTGGAGGTCCCAGGGGACGGCGGCCCACCTTACGGGTTCGAATCCGGGTTCTGGCACCTCTCGACGCTAGGCTCTCGGGCCACGCCGGTCGCGGTAATGGCAGCCACCATTTGCTTGCCAAGAGCAGGGCCGCAAGACGTAGGCGCCCTGTGTGCTCCGGACAGCGGCCCTGTGTGACAGGCAGAATCTGTAATCCCATTTTACAGAATAGGATATCAGGGCCTAAGGAGCGTTGCCCAAGGTCACACAGCTCGGGAGAGCCAGAAGCGGGGTTCAAAGCCGCGTCGCCCTTCCGCAGACACTGCTCTCTTACTCGCTGCCCTCGGCTTCCCCACGTGGGTCCACTGACGAAGCTGCGTGGACCCCGGTTTCCCCAGGAGGGGTATTGACGTTTCCCAAGTTTTGAGGCTTAACAGAAAATGCAACTGAAGCGCCTGGCACGTGCTGGGGACGCAGTAAATGCTCAAGGAATGGTGACTATGAATACACCTTTTACATGTATGGTAAAATAACGCTTTATATCATCTGTCTCCTTTAGGATTTGGGGTGGAAGGCAGGCATGGTCAAACCCATTTCACTGACAGGAGAGCAGAGACAGGACGTGTCTCTCTCCACGTCTTCTAGCCAGTAAAAGCAGCCAAGCTGGAGTCCAAAGCCAGGTGTTCTGACTCCCAGCGTGGGGGTCCCTGCACCAACCATGAGCCGCCTCCTCTGGAGGAAGTTGGCCGGCGCCACCGTCGTGCCAGGGCCGGTTCCAGCTCCGGGGCGCTGGGTCTCCAGCTCCGTCCCCGCGTCCGACCCCAGCGACGGGCGGCGGCGGCGGCAGCAGCAGCAGCAGCAGCAGCCGCAGCAGCAGCCGCAAGTGCCATCCTCGGAGGACGGGCAGCTGCGGCACAACCCATTGCACATCCAGATGCTCTCGAAAGGGCTGCACGAGCAAATCTTCGGGCAAGGAGGGGAGATACCCGGCGAGGCCGCGGTGCGCCGCAGCGTCGAACACCTGCAGAAGCACGGGCTCTGGGGGCAGCCAGCGGCGCCCTTGCCCGACGTGGAGCTGCGCCTGCCGCCCCTCTACGGGGACAACCTGGACCAGCACTTCCGCCTCCTGGCCCAGAAGCAGAGCCTGCCCTACCTGGAGGCGGCCAACTCGCTGTTGCAGGCCCGGCTGCCCCCGCAGCCCCCGGGTTGGGCCTGGGCGGAGGGCTGGACCCGGTACGGCCCCGAGGGGGAGGCCGTACCCGTGGCCATCCCCGAGGAGCGGGCCCTGGTGTTCGACGTGGAGGTCTGCTTGGCAGAGGGAACTTGCCCCACATTGGCGGTGGCCATATCCCCCTCGGCCTGGTAAGTAGGGGCAGGGTTGGGGACATAAGCAGGCATGGGGGCCCAGCTTAATAGTTTGTTTCAGTGAACATTTACTGAGGTCCTGTTATGTGCTGGGTGCTCACGTAGGGAGCACTGATGTGGTGAATTAGGACTAGACCCCTGTTTATGTGGGACTCACTTTCTGGTGGGTAGATCACAGGCAGTAAGCAAATACCCAAGTAAATGTCAGGCAGTAAAGGCCATGTGGAGAATCACAGTAGAGCGCTGTAGATGAGACCTGTGGGAGGCCACTTAAGATCACCATGATTTGGTGCCTTTACCCGCTCCCCTAATGGCGTCATGAGAAGTTAGTCTGAAAAGTCATTTGAACGGTGTTTCTGTTTGGGGAGCTATTAATTATTTTGGGCAGTAGAAAGCTCCCTTTTGTGGGACTGTCTCAGGCAGTATAGGACATTAGTATCCCCGGCCTTTCCCATAAATGCCAGACCAACACCCCCCGCCCCGCTGCCCCCGCCGCCAACGTTTCCACATGCCCCCTTGAGGCGGCATCTGGTTGACCAACCCTAGTTGAGAAACATTGCTTCCTTCCCCCAGCCTTCCAAGCAGGCATTTTGGTCCCAAACAAGTATATCCAATCTCTCTTTTCTTTTTAAATAACTTTCTAAGTGCTACCCAAGTTTCTTTTTCAAACAATGATGGCAGTACTGTTTCTCCCCTTTTTTTATTCTTCATTCCAGGATTAAAATACTATTTACAACCTTAATGCTTTCAGGCATGGCCAGCAAAAAAGTTGGCAGTTTCTTTATTCCTATTGGAAGCTACATCTTTGTAAAGAAAGCTGCGAAATGTTAAATATGCAGTTGAAAATGGTGAAAACATGGCTAAATAGATAAGGTAGGCATTAATGGCTGAAAAGAGCAAAACTAGATGATTCTGCATTGATTGAGTTCCAGTTACAATGAGAATCACACTACTTAGAATATGTAACTCGATGGTCAAAGTAAAGGGGAATACCGGCCATCATTTGGAAGGATAGAGTAGGCTTTGGTGGCTGAAAGAAAATTAGGAAATCAGTGACAAGAAAGATTTGTTTTTTGATCTGTTGGTCATTTTTGGCCAAGTTACCTCAAGTCCGCTTTTCTCTTCCTCCTCCTTTCTCTCCTTTTACCTCTCCTTTCCCTCCCTGTCCTTCCCTCTCTGCCCTCATTCTCATTCCATTCTTGCCAGTGGTACTCAGGGCATTGGCCTGATGGCAGAAGTCATTGTTAAGGCCTGGGCTCATGCTGGGACCTTCCTCCTAGGAGTCTGACTGGTGGGTGGAGGTGGGTGCCACATGGTGCCCTAATAGCGGTCCACTTTGAACCTGGGCATGCCCCCGCCCCTTAACTGAGTAACATTAGGTACCTGACCATCCCACAGTTTACAATGGGAGGAGAAGCCTTCGTCAGCTCTGAGCCTCCCACGGGGCAGCTTCTTCCCAAAGGCTGTTGGTAAGGGCTTTGGCCATCAGGCTAGAGGGACATCACTCCGGCCATCAACATTTATTAATTATTTTGGGCAGTAGAAAGGGACATCACTCCGGCCATCAACATTTATCTGAGATTCACAGTAAAACTAGTATTAATGGCATAGATCCCTACTCATCTTAAATTTGGCTTTCTTCTTTTTAATCACTAGTTTATAATGAGATGGCTTCATGCACAGCTGCAGAGCTGCATCTTGACACCAGTGTGGCTTTTTATCGTAACCAAAGTCCCTGTTATCACCATGGCCTCAACTATTTGGCATTCTTTAGCCTTTTTGTCTGTGTTGTAAGGGCTTTGACATGCTAAATTAAAAGGTGGGGGGGATTTCTTTTAGTCCCTTGGCTTATTTTCACCATTTGGAGTATGAGTTAGATTTTGTCAGGTTTAAAACTAGGACCCTCTTGCTTTCTCTTTGAAAGAAATTAATTTTATATGTGTTGAATCTGTTGAGCCAGATACTCCCTCTTCCATTCCATAAAGGTTGCAAGGAGCTCCTTCTCTGCAGTGTTGTCCACACATGGCCTCGTCACTCACTTTGATGCTGAGTGGGCCTTGACTGTTGAGAACAATCTGTGGCTTGCAACAGGCATTTCTTCAATGGCCATTCCCCTACACCTAGCCTTGTGGATCTTGAGCAAACTGCAGCCTTTTACTGAATCAGTGTCAGGCCCCCAACAGGCCGCACTCATCCCCTATCCTCCCACCCCCACCTTATCACGTGCACATACATTTTCTCATTCTGGCACTTTCCCTGGTCTCTCACTGAGGGTGAGATTCTCCAAGGTGTGTGATTTGTTCTTTGTCCCCCAGAATCTTTTCAGCCGTGAGATGATTCATCCTGTACATGTGTGCAGTATTTGTCTTTTTTTTTTTTTTTTGCCAGTTCAATTAAAAAAAATCTCCACTTTCGGTTCTGTTACTGTGTTATCTCCTTTACTAGCACTTTGAACAGTAGTTGGTTTGTGCCTACAGACACAAGAGGTTGATAATGTTCATAAAACCTCAGAGCTAGATGTAGACTTAGTGAACACTGGGTCTAGCAAACACCTTGATGGCCCAGGCTGTAACATAATACCTGCATGTAGGTCTAATAGCCCAAAAGTTCCATTTTTTTGTGCAGAAGTTTAAAGAAGCTTTTGTAGCTCTTGTCCACCAGCACACACACCCACCCTGCTACACCTGACCTGTAGCTGAGTTAGGAGCACCCTTTGGTCTCACTTGTGTCCCCAGCTGCCAATACGCCATCTGGCATGTAGTGGTAGGTGTGCAATGGGTGTTGTGGAGTGGAAGTTTAATGTCTCCATGGTGAACCTGCCTGCCTCTCGCCTCCCTCAGGTATTCCTGGTGCAGCCGGCGGCTGGTGGAAGAGCGTTACTCTTGGACCAGCCAGCTGTCGCCGGCTGACCTCATCCCCCTGGAGGTCCCTGCTGGTGCCAGCAGCCCCACCCAGAGAGATTGGCAGGAGCAGTTAGTGGTGGGGCACAATGTTTCCTTTGACCGAGCTCATATCAGGGAGCAATACCTGATCCAGGTANCCTACCTGGAGGCGGCCAACTCGCTGTTGCAGGCCCGGCTGCCCCCGCAGCCCCCGGGTTGGGCTGGGCGGAGGGCTGGACCCGGTACGGCCCCGAGGGGAGGCCGTACCCGTGGCCATCCCCGAGGAGCGGGCCCTGGTGTTCGACGTGGAGGTCTGCTTGGCAGAGGGAACTTGCCCCACATTGGCGGTGGCCATATCCCCTCGGCCTGGTAAGTAGGGGCAGGGTTGGGGACATAAGCAGGCATGGGGCCCAGCTTAATAGTTTGTTTCAGTGAACATTTACTGAGGTCCTGTTATGTGCTGGGTGCTCACGTAGGGAGCACTGATGTGGTGAATTAGGACTAGACCCCTGTTTATGTGGGACTCACTTTCTGGTGGGTAGATCACAGGCAGTAAGCAAATACCCAAGTAAATGTCAGGCAGTAAAGGCCATGTGGAGAATCACAGTAGAGCGCTGTAGATGAGACCTGTGGGAGGCCACTTAAGATCACCATGATTTGGTGCCTTTACCCGCTCCCCTAATGGCGTCATGAGAAGTTAGTCTGAAAAGTCATTTGAACGGTGTTTCTGTTTGGGGAGCTATTAATTATTTTGGGCAGTAGAAAGCTCCCTTTTGTGGGACTGTCTCAGGCAGTATAGGACATTAGTATCCCCGGCCTTTCCCATAAATGCCAGACCAACACCCCCCGCCCCGCTGCCCCGCCGCCAACGTTTCCACATGCCCCTTGAGGCGGCATCTGGTTGACCAACCCTAGTTGAGAAACATTGCTTCCTTCCCCAGCCTTCCAAGCAGGCATTTTGGTCCCAAACAAGTATATCCAATCTCTCTTTTCTTTTAAATAACTTTCTAAGTGCTACCCAAGTTTCTTTTCAAACAATGATGGCAGTACTGTTTCTCCCCTTTTTTTATTCTTCATTCCAGGATTAAAATACTATTTACAACCTTAATGCTTTCAGGCATGGCCAGCAAAAAAGTTGGCAGTTTCTTTATTCCTATTGGAAGCTACATCTTTGTAAAGAAAGCTGCGAAATGTTAAATATGCAGTTGAAAATGGTGAAAACATGGCTAAATAGATAAGGTAGGCATTAATGGCTGAAAAGAGCAAAACTAGATGATTCTGCATTGATTGAGTTCCAGTTACAATGAGAATCACACTACTTAGAATATGTAACTCGATGGTCAAAGTAAAGGGGAATACCGGCCATCATTTGGAAGGATAGAGTAGGCTTTGGTGGCTGAAAGAAAATTAGGAAATCAGTGACAAGAAAGATTTGTTTTTTGATCTGTTGGTCATTTTGGCCAAGTTACCTCAAGTCCGCTTTTCTCTTCCTCCTCCTTTCTCTCCTTTTACCTCTCCTTTCCCTCCCTGTCCTTCCCTCTCTGCCCTCATTCTCATTCCATTCTTGCCAGTGGTACTCAGGGCATTGGCCTGATGGCAGAAGTCATTGTTAAGGCCTGGGCTCATGCTGGGACCTTCCTCCTAGGAGTCTGACTGGTGGGTGGAGGTGGGTGCCACATGGTGCCCTAATAGCGGTCCACTTTGAACCTGGGCATGCCCCGCCCCTTAACTGAGTAACATTAGGTACCTGACCATCCCACAGTTTACAATGGGAGGAGAAGCCTTCGTCAGCTCTGAGCCTCCCACGGGGCAGCTTCTTCCCAAAGGCTGTTGGTAAGGGCTTTGGCCATCAGGCTAGAGGGACATCACTCCGGCCATCAACATTTATTAATTATTTTGGGCAGTAGAAAGGGACATCACTCCGGCCATCAACATTTATCTGAGATTCACAGTAAAACTAGTATTAATGGCATAGATCCCTACTCATCTTAAATTTGGCTTTCTTCTTTTAATCACTAGTTTATAATGAGATGGCTTCATGCACAGCTGCAGAGCTGCATCTTGACACCAGTGTGGCTTTTATCGTAACCAAAGTCCCTGTTATCACCATGGCCTCAACTATTTGGCATTCTTTAGCCTTTTGTCTGTGTTGTAAGGGCTTTGACATGCTAAATTAAAAGGTGGGGGGGATTTCTTTTAGTCCCTTGGCTTATTTTCACCATTTGGAGTATGAGTTAGATTTTGTCAGGTTTAAAACTAGGACCCTCTTGCTTTCTCTTTGAAAGAAATTAATTTTATATGTGTTGAATCTGTTGAGCCAGATACTCCCTCTTCCATTCCATAAAGGTTGCAAGGAGCTCCTTCTCTGCAGTGTTGTCCACACATGGCCTCGTCACTCACTTTGATGCTGAGTGGGCCTTGACTGTTGAGAACAATCTGTGGCTTGCAACAGGCATTTCTTCAATGGCCATTCCCCTACACCTAGCCTTGTGGATCTTGAGCAAACTGCAGCCTTTTACTGAATCAGTGTCAGGCCCCAACAGGCCGCACTCATCCCCTATCCTCCCACCCCACCTTATCACGTGCACATACATTTTCTCATTCTGGCACTTTCCCTGGTCTCTCACTGAGGGTGAGATTCTCCAAGGTGTGTGATTTGTTCTTTGTCCCCAGAATCTTTTCAGCCGTGAGATGATTCATCCTGTACATGTGTGCAGTATTTGTCTTTTTTTTTTTTTTTGCCAGTTCAATTAAAAAAAATCTCCACTTTCGGTTCTGTTACTGTGTTATCTCCTTTACTAGCACTTTGAACAGTAGTTGGTTTGTGCCTACAGACACAAGAGGTTGATAATGTTCATAAAACCTCAGAGCTAGATGTAGACTTAGTGAACACTGGGTCTAGCAAACACCTTGATGGCCCAGGCTGTAACATAATACCTGCATGTAGGTCTAATAGCCCAAAAGTTCCATTTTTTTGTGCAGAAGTTTAAAGAAGCTTTTGTAGCTCTTGTCCACCAGCACACACACCCACCCTGCTACACCTGACCTGTAGCTGAGTTAGGAGCACCCTTTGGTCTCACTTGTGTCCCCAGCTGCCAATACGCCATCTGGCATGTAGTGGTAGGTGTGCAATGGGTGTTGTGGAGTGGAAGTTTAATGTCTCCATGGTGAACCTGCCTGCCTCTCGCCTCCCTCAGGTATTCCTGGTGCAGCCGGCGGCTGGTGGAAGAGCGTTACTCTTGGACCAGCCAGCTGTCGCCGGCTGACCTCATCCCCTGGAGGTCCCTGCTGGTGCCAGCAGCCCCACCCAGAGAGATTGGCAGGAGCAGTTAGTGGTGGGGCACAATGTTTCCTTTGACCGAGCTCATATCAGGGAGCAATACCTGATCCAGGTAAGGTTCCTGGGGCCAGCTACAGGTTCTGGCATGGGATGGGCCAGGAGCCCTAATCTCAGTGGTTACGGAAGGCACTGCTTTCCTGGCAAGTGTCTCTATTGCCTTTGCTGAAGCCACAAGGCCCGTCTGTTGACCAGCTGTGCCTCTGGTCCCTGTGCCTAGCTGTTTATGTCCCCGGGAAAGCCTGGTATAGGACCTAAGTTGTCACAAAGTAATAATGGCCTTTATCTCTGTGGCATTTTAGAGCTTAGCATGGATCTTTTTTTTTTTTTTTTGAGACGGAGTCTCGCTCTGTCACCCGGGCTGGAGTGCAGTGGCCGGATCTCAGCTCACTGCAAGCTCCGCCTCCCGGGTTTACGCCATTCTTCTGCCTCAGCCTCCCGAGTAGCTGGGACTACAGGTGCCCGCCACCTCGCCCGGCTAGTTTTTTGTATTTTTTAGTAGAGACGGGGTTTCACCATGTTAGCCAGGATGGTCTCCATCTCCTAACCTCGTGATCCGCCCGTCTTGGCCTCCCAAAGTGCTGGGATTACAGGCTTGAGCCACTGCGCCCAGCCTAGCATGGATCTTAAAGGTTTTGAGCCACAACCTGGGATCACTTCCTGCCATAACCACTGATGACTACTATGAGGTCCTTAACATCTCTTAAGTCTTAGTTTCCTTTTTTTAATAAAAAGGCAGAGATAACATAAATCTCATAGGATTAATAGGAGGGTTGGAACAATGCCTGCATGTCAAACACTCAGTACTCTGCCTGGTGTATAGTAGTGGCAATTCTTAATTTTATGAAGTGTTTTTTCATTGTATCTTCACAGCAGCCCTAGGAGACAGGCCGGGCAGGGGAGAGCAACCTTAGCCTATAGCTGAGGGTGCTGAGGCTCAGACAGCCTTGTTGACGTGCCCAGGGCCACACAGCTTATGAGTGACAGGGTTGGGGCCAGACCAGATAGCCCTGAAGGCTTTGTTTTGGCCACTCTGTATCTACGTTGCTCGGAGCTATTGCTGGAAGCTGGGAAGGACTTGCACGTTGGGTTTGAGCCAGGCCTGCATCTTAAAGGGTGGCTAGGATTTGGGAAGGCAGGCCCCTTAAAGGTGATGGGGCAAGCATGAACAAACACGAGGATTCTGTATTTTGTGCTGGAGGCTGTGTGCTGGGAGGGGAGGCTGTTTGAGGAGCTGAGGTGGGGCTGGAGGTCCACACTACTAAGCAGTGGTGGGCTGGCCCCACAGTTGCAGCCTCCCTCCTTCCCTTTCCTTTCCTCCTCTTCTTCCTCAGGGTTCCCACATGCGTTTCCTGGACACCATGAGCATGCACATGGCCATCTCAGGGCTAAGTAGCTTCCAGCGCAGTTTGTGGATAGCAGCCAAGCAGGGCAAGCACAAGGTCCAGGGCCCCACAAAGCAAGGCCAGAAGTCCCAGAGGAAAGCCAGAAGAGGCCCAGCGGTGAGAGCACACTGCCAGTGGGCAGGAGCCTAGTGCTTGGGACCCCCCTCACCAGCCCGTCTGACCCGAGGCCAAGCTGATCTGCCGTGTCCCTTGCTCTGGTTCCCCAGATCTCATCCTGGGACTGGCTGGACATCAGCAGTGTCAACAGTCTAGCAGAGGTGCACAGACTTTATGTAGGGGGGCCTCCCTTAGAGAAGGAGCCTCGAGAACTGTTCGTGAAGGGTACCATGAAGGACATTCGTGAGAACTTCCAGGTATGGTGCTAGAGGGGGCTCTCGGGAGATGGGCTGTGGCACACCCCTAGCTGCGCTTGGGGAGATACAACTGCCAGGCCTGACCCTGAGACCTGGTGGTGGTAATGGGATGGCTGCCCACCTTGCGTCTTCCTGTCACCTTGTGCCAGGACCTGATGCAGTACTGTGCCCAGGACGTGTGGGCCACCCATGAGGTTTTCCAGGAGCAGCTACCGCTCTTCTTGGAGAGGTGAGGGGGAGCCCATGTGGGAATCTTTGGGGGTCAGTGTGTTCCTGGTACCTGGGCCTGCTGTAATCAGGTGGCACTGGTTCTATCTCAGGTTGGGGACCTTAGCTTTTCTAGGCTGAAAGAATGGAGCCCTTCTGTCCAGTGGTGTCCATCTGGGCCCTGGACTCTGGATTTCTACAGAAGCGCTGGAAGGGAGGGTCATGGAGTTGTGCTTGTGTTTCATGTGCATGGTCCTGGTTTACTATGCACCTTCTCTGAACTAGATCCTTAACCAAGGGCTTCATGTACATCATGCTTATGTTTATTAATGAGTCCGTCTTATGAAGTGACCCTTGTGTAGCTGAAAATTCAGGTATATTTGTACCAAAGATACTGAGAGAAGAAGGAAGGGAAGAAAATGTGGCTAGAACTTTTGACCCAAAGCTTAACTACTAATAGCTTACTGTTGGCTAGAAGCTTTACTGATAACATAATATATATTTTGTATGTTGTATGTATTATATGTTATATTCTTAAAGTAAGCGAGAGAAAATAAAATGTATTAAGAAAATCATGAGGAGAAAATGTGTTTACTATTCATTAGGTGGAAGTGGATCATCATAAAGATCTCTGTCCTTCATGTTGAGTAGGCTGAGGAGGAGAAGGAGGAGGGGGGTTGGGCTTGCTGTCTCGGGTGGCTAAGGCAGAAGAGAGTAAGTGTGTAAGTGAACTTGCACGATCCAGACCTGTGTTGTTTAAAGGTCAACTGTATTTTACCACCCAAGTTGTGAGGTTCAGGCATGATGTTTTTCATGTATGGGATTATTAGCACAGTGCCTGGCACACAGTTATTACTCCATGTGTGGCAGCCATTTTCACTTTCGCCATCTATATTTCCCACATTACCCCTGAGGATGGGATGATATTGTTCCCATTTTATAGATGAAAGAACTGAGACTCCAAGAGATGGGGTTACTTACCCAGGGATGAGTAACAGTGAGCTGGGATTTAATGCCTTGTCTGACTTTTGAGCTGTGCCATGTCGGTGGCTCAGTTGAGGCTTGCTAAACCAGCTCAGGGATTGGGCCAAAGTCTTGCCTCCTGTGGTCATTTATGGCAGCTGCTGGTGTTTGCCTCCAAGGTGTCCCCACCCAGTGACTCTGGCTGGCATGCTGGAGATGGGTGTCTCCTACCTGCCTGTCAACCAGAACTGGGAGCGTTACCTGGCAGAGGCACAGGGCACTTATGAGGAGCTCCAGCGGGAGATGAAGAAGTCGTTGATGGACCTGGCCAACGACGCCTGCCAGCTGCTCTCAGGAGAGAGGTAGCCAGGCCTTGGGTGGGCAGGATCTAGGCAGGGGACTGGCAGGTGGGTGGTCTAGCCTTCAGCTTAGCCTTAGTCCTGCCCTAGTGGACTGACTCTGTAGGTACAAAGAAGACCCCTGGCTCTGGGACCTGGAGTGGGACCTGCAAGAATTTAAGCAAAAGAAAGCTAAGAAGGTGAAGAAGGAGCCAGCCACAGCCAGCAAGTTGCCCATCGAGGGGGCTGGGGCCCCTGGTGATCCCATGGATCAGGAAGGTGGGGAGCATGGGCAGGAGGTAGAGGTAGGGTAGGGGTTGTTGCTGGGAAGGTCCTGTGATTGAAGGGGTCCTTGGAAAGGGTTGCTCCAGCCTTTTGGAGATGAGCGGGTGGGAGCAGGTCTTACTGAGAGTTCCTTCTCCTGCTCCTGATTGTCTTCCCCTACCCTCACAGACCTCGGCCCCCGCAGTGAGGAGGAGGAGTTTCAACAAGATGTCATGGCCCGCGCCTGCTTGCAGAAGCTGAAGGGGACCACAGAGCTCCTGCCCAAGCGGCCCCAGCACCTTCCTGGACACCCTGGGTGAGCCCAGCCCACCCCCAGCAGTGTATCTAGAGTCCACCCTTGCGCCATTCTCAAGACAGACCTGGTCTGGGTTCTGGCACAGAGGCATCATGCACATGTGTACTTACTGACCTGCTGCCATTCATTCATACTGTCTTCCAGTCCTGTTCTCATTTGCTCACTCTGGACTGGCTTACTGGAGTCATTCAGCACTGTTCTGAGCACCTGCTGTGCACTGGCCCGTGGCAGCCACTGGGTGTACAGACTGGAGCATAGCTCCTCCTTTCCAGTAGTTCCTTTTTTTCTAGGAGAAGCCAGGCATGTAGACCAGCTAGTACAGCTGGTGTCCATAGGTAGTTTTGACTCTGCCTGGGGAAATAAATCAAGAAGCTTTCCTTGAGAAGGTGCCCTTTCCTTTGAGCCTGATAGGGTGGCAGAGATGAGAAAAAGGGCAGCCAGGGTGAGCAGCAGGGTGCCAGCTTTGCACTTGCATGACCCTGAGAGCAAGTGTCCTGAGTGCCTTCCTAGCTTCACCCTGGGCTCCACTCTGGTGAACAGCCTGCAAGAGAGCACCCAGAAGGACTGGTGTTTCTCTAGAGGAGTGGGGAGGGCAGATGTGCTCCCTCCTCTGGTCAGTTACACTGGATGAAATGGAGCTTGGGAAGGAAGGAGCCCTGCCCTGGGCCAGGGTATGCTTTTGTGTCCTGGCTTCTGACTAGTGCAGTGGGATTGACTTAGTGTCTTTGCTTTTGAAATATTCTTCTAGAGGATTCCATGGGGGTCCTGGCTAAAGCATCCCAGAGGAGGGGATGGTGGCTGTAGGCTGGGGTCACCAGAAAGCCCCAGGGCTTTGGAGGGTGGGTGGGGCATATTGTGGGAGAGAGAACCTTCCCCCCAACAACTGCCCTTACCATTGTGACACTGCTGTCTTCCTGGTGGGACGTAGATGGTACCGGAAGCTCTGTCCCCGGCTAGACGACCCTGCATGGACCCCAGGCCCCAGCCTCCTCAGCCTGCAGATGCGGGTCACACCTAAACTCATGGCACTGACCTGGGATGGCTTCCCTCTGCACTACTCAGAGCGTCATGGCTGGGGCTACCTGGTGCCTGGGCGACGGGACAACCTGGCCAAGTTCCCGACAGGTACCACCCTGGAATCAGCTGGGGTGGTCTGCCCCTACAGGTAAGGCTCAGGCCCAGGGGAGGAAGGGGCTGGAGCCTAGGGACCCCTTCCCCTCAGGCTAGTGGAAAGAGTTTGGGTTCAAGAGTCTGAGTTCAGAAGAAGGGAAAACACACACAAGGCGTCTGGGTTCACGTTTTTTTTTTTTTCTTTTTTTTTTGAGACGGAGTCTCGCTCTGTCGCCTGGGTTGGAGTGCAGTGGCCGGATCTCAGCTCACTGCAAGCTCCGCCTCCCGGGTTCACGCCATTCTCCTGCCTCAGCCTCCTGAGTAGCTGGGACTACAGGCGCCTGCCACCTCGCCCGGCTAGTGTTTTGTATTTTTTTTTAGTAGAGACGGGGTTTCACCGTGTTAGCCAGGATGGTCTCGATTTCCTGACCTTGTGATCCGCCCGTCTCGGCCTCCCAAAGTGCTGGGATTACAGGTTTGAGCCACTGTGCCCGGCCTCATGTTTTTTTTTTCCATGGCTACCCTTACCCTCTGGATCTCAGAGGCCCTGGGAGGGAGTACGTTGAGATGTTCAGAGTAGGGAGGACTAAAGGCCTTCCTCTTGGGCCGGGCAGCACAGCTGCCTTCACAGGAACATGCAGAGGGCTGTTACAAGTAGCAGGGAGATGGGCTTTTTAAAAAATGTATGTATAATTTGAGTGATAATTGTGGGCCAAGCAGTGCTTCCCTCATTTGTTCCCCAAGGAGCCCCATGAGCTAGAATGGTTAACCCCATGTTGTAGTTGACAAAGGCTCTGTTGACTTGTTTAAGATCACAGAACCTGAGCTTTAGACAAGCAGGTGTTGGGGAGAAACTTACAGTGGCCCAGAATTACGAGTCCTGGCTTTTCAAGGCAGCCTGAGTCTCTTGCAGGGCCTTGGGACAAAAGGGGTAAGACTGGCCTTGCTCCTTTGAGCCTAAGGGTAGGTGAGCTGGCAAGAGCCAGCCTGCAGCTGGGCCCTGGGTCCTGTCCTCTTGCTGTGCTCTCAGAACTTCTCTTGAGTTCTATAGTGTAAGAGGAACTTGGATTTGAGTGAGACAAGGCCTCAAACCCCAGCCTGCTGCCAGAGTGCTGTCATTTTTAGTTTGTCAGTCCCTGTCTAAAACCCGGGGAAAGTGCTGTCTGGTTCTGCCTCAGAGCTGACTCTGAGGACTAAACAAAGGGAATTGTGGAAGGCACCAGCAAGCTGCCTGGCCCACAGTGGGCATATGGTAATCAGAGGCTGCTGCTGCTGTTCTCTGCCCAGAGCCATCGAGTCCCTGTACAGGAAGCACTGTCTCGAACAGGGGAAGCAGCAGCTAACGCCCCAGGAGGCCGACCTGGCTGAGGAGTTCCTGCTCACTGACAATAGTGCCATATGGCAAACGGTGAGGGCAGGCTCTGAACCTGAGCTTTGGGGAGGGGAAGTCTCTGTGTTCCACCCAGGGAAGGAGCAGCCTTTTTGGGTGGGAGGCTGGCACTGGTGGCTTACCCCAGACTGACCTGTGGTGTCTGAGTACCATGCAGGGAGGGGCTGGTGGATTGGGACCTACCCAGTCCCATGCTTCACTCTCTTGGTCCTTGGACCACTCCAGGTAGAAGAACTGGATTACTTAGAAGTGGAGGCTGAGGCCAAGGTGGAGAACTTGGGAGCTGCAGTGCCAGGTCAACCGCTGGCTCTGGTGAGCAGTGCACCTGCCCAGGGGTTCTCTGGGTGGGTGCTGGGTGGAATGGGCTTCCTCTTGCCCATGTAGTTCTTCCCAGCCAGAGTTCCCTAGGTCTTAGGGGGGTTGGAGATGCCACCCTGTCCCTGGGAGGCCCCACACATGTTGGAGGACAAGGAGAAAGCCTGAGTGAGACCTCATGGCCATCTTGTCATTTCCCAGCTGATGACAGTTTCAGGCCCTTTTCCCACTCCCTACCCCCTGGCCCTTGCTGAATGCAGGTGCTGGTACAGGGCCTGATCTAGGTGTGTGGCCCCCACAGACTGCCCCTGGCAGCCCCAAGGACAGCCAGCCCAACTATCACCATGGCAACGGACCTTACAATGATGTGGATATCCCTGGCTGCTGGTTTTTCAAGCTGCCTCACAAGGTGTGTCCTGGGTCATGGCCTGTCCTGTGGTGTGTCCTTACTCTGCTCAAGGCCCACAGCAGGACTTCAGAGTGACACACCTGAGACTATCCTTTTTGTGGGAATGACTAGTAGAGGGACAGAGTGTGATTTCAGGTACATACTGTCATGTCTCAGCTTTTGTTTTTCTAATGAAAGTCGGGTAGCAAGGGGCACATCTGGTACGTGATAGATTCTGCCGATTTGTCACTATGTGGGGAGCCAGGTTTTCTTGTGTCTGTGTCCTGGGGTCATGTGTGTGCGCATGTGTGTGCGCGCATGTTTGTGTGTGCGCATTTGTGCATGTGTGATGCAATCAGGGATTTGCCTCAGACTGCTGAGGTTCTGGGCTCAGTGTTGGGAGGAGTGCAGGTGCTCACATTGGTTCCCCACCCGGGGGTCTGCCACCTGCCTCCAGCCCCTGCTTCCTTTGCTCTATCCAGGATGGTAATAGCTGTAATGTGGGAAGCCCCTTTGCCAAGGACTTCCTGCCCAAGATGGAGGATGGCACCCTGCAGGCTGGCCCAGGAGGTGCCAGTGGGCCCCGTGCTCTGGAAATCAACAAAATGATTTCTTTCTGGAGGAACGCCCATAAACGTATCAGGTGGGCCACCATGGGAGGAGTCCTGGGACGCCTTTCCCCCCTCTTCCCACCCAGGGACCTCTGACTAACCCTGGATTCCCACAGAGGGCCAGCCTAGCTGTGGTCCAGAGGCCTGGCTACTTTTGGTCCTGGTGCCATGGACCTTGGGCAAGTCTTCCCCTCTAGCTTCAGTTTCCCTGTTAATGTAAAAAGAATGGTGCTGTAGGACCATGAGAGCCCTTCGTAGCTCCCAACAGAACCTCTTGGTGTAACTGCTGGAGCCATGGGATATGGCTGAGGACCATGGAGAGCTGGTGGCCTGTAAGCCTGTTGGGGGCTGGGAGCTGGGTCTTGTAGTCAGGAATGGCAGATGTATTCATCTTGAAGGCCATTTCCAAGGTGGTTGTGGCCACCAGCACACTCTGGTGAGCAGAGTGGGTTTTGGGATGGTGAAGTCTGCCTGTGTGTAGGAAGAGGCAGTGGTGGAAGGAGTGCCTCATGAATGCCCCCCAGAGAGGAGCAGGAGCTCACTCAGAGGCCTGGCTGGTTCCCAGATGGCTTATGCTCTTGACTGGTATATCACAGGACCCCAGGCTTTGGCTGAGCCAGGGCTCACCTTGAGTCCAGTTAGTGAGGCTGGGTAGGAGTATAGCAGTCCAGGAGGTGGGCAGGTGAGGGCCATGGTGGGATGCGGGATAGATTCTGCTTCCCATGGCTGTGCTGAGCCTCACTTTGTCCCCGCAGCTCCCAGATGGTGGTGTGGCTGCCCAGGTCAGCTCTGCCCCGTGCTGTGATCAGGTATGGTCTGCTGAGTGGTTGTAAGGATAGGAGAACTGAGGTGAAGTGATAGGTCCTAGGGCCAAAGCAACTAAGACCCATTTCCTTCCCCTGTACCCTACCAGGCACCCCGACTATGATGAGGAAGGCCTCTATGGGGCCATCCTGCCCCAAGTGGTGACTGCTGGCACCATCACTCGCCGGGCTGTGGAGCCCACGTGGCTCACCGCCAGCAATGCCCGGGTATGTGTCATCTGCACCTCTGGCCCCTGCTCTTCCTCTCCCAGGTCTGTAGAAACTCAGCTCTGAGGGCCTTTAGGTATTTAGCAAGGAGCATGAAAAGGATCCTGTGATCTGGGGTCAGGCAGGACTCTAGTTCACTGCCTGACCCAGATTTTGGAGTGGATGGAAGACAGGAAAATCTGGCTTCATGATTCCTGTCCACTCCTTCAGTAAATGTGTTCTGGGCACCTGCTCCTGGCCAATGACAGGTGTAATAGCTACATCTCTCATGGAATTTAGATGGGACCATGTAGGTGAGGGGTCTGGCATAGCGCTAGGCATAGAGTAGATTCTTTACCTGTCACCCAATTGCTGATAGGCAGCTGTCTCTAGAACTATGGAGTTTGATCCAGTGCTGTCTGGCATTCTCTAAAGCCATTCCCTTAGGAAAGGCTCTCAGTCAACTCTGGCTCCAGGAATAGGGTAGGAGGAGTCTCATTTGGGTATCTCACTCTTCCCACAGCCTGACCGAGTAGGCAGTGAGTTGAAAGCCATGGTGCAGGCCCCACCTGGCTACACCCTTGTAGGTGCTGATGTGGACTCTCAAGAGCTGTGGATTGCAGCTGTGCTTGGAGACGCCCACTTTGCCGGCATGCATGGTGAGCAGGAGCCGGGGTTGGGGCAGCCCAGCCCCTCAGGTAGCATATTGACAGTTCTGATGAACACTGGGCAGAATGTTCCTGAGTTTCTATTCTCACTCCTGCTTATCTTCCAGGCTGCACAGCCTTTGGGTGGATGACACTGCAGGGCAGGAAGAGCAGGGGCACTGATCTACACAGTAAGACAGCCGCTACCGTGGGCATCAGCCGTGAGCATGCCAAAGTCTTCAACTACGGCCGCATCTATGGGGCTGGGCAGCCCTTTGCTGAGCGCTTACTAATGCAGTTTAACCACCGGCTCACACAGCAGGAGGCAGCTGAGAAGGCCCAGCAGATGTACGCCATCACCAAGGGCCTCCGCTGGTGAGGGTTCCTCTCCCATCCACTTTTAACACCCAGGACCTGAAGCCTGCTTTACTGTCCTTTAGTACTTCCATCTGTTCTATCTCGTGCCCATTACTTGAACCCTCACCTAGCCCCTCTCCTTCTACAACTGTGTAACCTAGCTCTGGGATGATTTGTCCTGTTGTGACATTTGCTTGCTTTATAGTCAGCCTTAAACAGTTTTTCCTCATGGGAGTAAAGCTATACTTTTGGTTTACTATCACCAAGTGGTAGCATCTTGACAATTCTGATTATGCTGCATAATCAATAATATAGGGGTTGCAAACTCAGATGCCTACAGGGAATGAGAGCAAATGGAGTGGGTGGAAGACAGGAGTTGACAGGAGGGCGCTGTGGCAAACTGGAGCATGTAGGCTGATGTTGATACAGGAGAAAGCATTACCAGGCCTCCAGGTTACTTAGCCTAGCTCTCCAATTTGTTTCCTTTCATAGTAGTGCATACTGTGTGCTCAGGGCCTTAGCAGACTCTGGAGGGTTCCAAAAGTGTGAGGGAAGAGAGGTACAACTTCCTGAGGTACAATACATTGTCCACATTTAATTAGCTGGCTCACTGTGGAAACTTTCTTATGAACAACTAAAAGTTAAGTATGTGATAAATGATATAGTGGTTGATGACTGTAAATGCAGGAAAGGGGAGCTGAGTATCACCCAGTAGATAAAGTTGAGGTTGGGTAAGGCTCATACCGTGAGCAGCATGTGCTGGTGGAGGCAAGAAAGGTGGTGGGGCTTTAGTTGTGGACACCTTTGAAAGTGTCACAGGAGTTTGGACTGCGGGCGCAGGTGGTAGGGAAGCCGTTTACACAAGTGAGTGACGGGTCTCTGGAGCCTTCAGGCAACAAGCCTCGTGAGATCTGCAGGTTAGATGGAAGCTGAATTGTCTAGGGTTGTGGCAGTTGAGAAGGGTAAGCCAGGCCTGGCTGTTGTGTTTTCTGCTTCAACAAATGCTCCCTCCCCTTCAGGGTAGCCTATTCTTACCCCATCCCCCCAAATCTAGAGTGATGGTCCTTGCTGCCTCCTGAATATAAGGCCCGTGTTGGTCATTGGACAATTCAGTGTCTAAAGAAACAGGACAGTAGGAATAGTGGTTGCTCGTGTGCTGGAGTCTTTGTCCTTTATTGGGCTACTATGGGGTGGCCCAGGCTTTGGGGCTACAAAAGCCTGGGCTGCATCTCTTTCTAGCTCCGTGATCCTAGGCAAGGCACTTAGCCTCTCTGAGCCTGTTTCTTCCTCTGAATAAAAGCCTTTAGGAGACTGGCATGATGCCAGTGTTTTTGAAAGTTGAAGTGATGTGAACATTCCATGCCAAGGCACTAGGTGTGGCACAGGAAGCACTCCTGTGGAATGATGGTGATAACAACGCTGCCCCCAGGTATCGGCTGTCAGATGAGGGTGAGTGGCTGGTGAGGAAGTTGCACCTCCCAGTGGACAGGACTGAGGATGGCTGGATTTCCCTGCAGGATCTGCGCAAGGTCCAGAGAGAAACTGCAAGGAAGTAAGAACCTTCTTTGTGTTAAGGATGGAGGGAGGGGTCTGGGCTTGCCCCAGAAGAACTTGGATGCTTTGTTTTTCAGCTTTGAGATGCTGAAAGACAGAGTCTGCCCTCTGTTTCTGGTCCCTTAGGTCACACTGGAAGAAGTGGGAGGTGGTTGCTGAACGGGCATGGAAGGGGGGCACAGAGTCAGAAATGTTCAATAAGCTTGAGAGCATTGCTACGTCTGACATACCACGTACCCCGGTGCTGGGCTGCCGCATCAGCCGAGCCCTGGAGCCCTCGGCTGTCCAGGGAGAGGTATCTTGCTACCTTTGGAGCATAGGCAGAGGGGCCCCCGGGGAGGGCAGGGCAGAGGGCAGGGCACAGGCTCCCTGTGGACCTTACCAGTGTTCGTAGGTAGGGCCAGAGTGAAGCTTCTCTTGGGGCTTCTACCCTAGAGTTAATTGGTATGTAGCATAGCCCCTCTCACCTGTGCCCACTTTCCCTCCCCAGTTTATGACCAGCCGTGTGAATTGGGTGGTACAGAGCTCTGCTGTTGACTACTTACATCTCATGCTTGTGGCCATGAAGTGGCTGTTTGAAGAGTTTGCCATAGATGGGCGCTTCTGCATCAGCATCCATGACGAAGTTCGCTACCTGGTGCGGGAGGAGGACCGCTACCGTGCTGCCCTGGCCCTGCAGATCACCAACCTCTTGACCAGGTATGCGGGGCCCATGGCCTCTAGCCTGGCCATGTGCTCCTATGTGGGGCTTTGGGTGAGCGCTTCTTGGGCCAGACTGGGCAGTTTTGAGTTTTCATCCCCCTAGAAGTGAATGTTTCACCTTCTTATTTCTAATTTTAAAAGTTATAATCCTAAAATGACTAGCCTCAATTTTTTAAAAAAAGAGTTCTTGGGTTTGAAAATGTCAAATACCAAGACTGATCATTGAGGAAGCTGTGAGGTTAGGGGAATTATTCCAAAGGGTGGTACTCACACTTTTCTATTTTGAAAATCAAATGACAGAAGCCTTTTCTCATTTCATAGAAAATTGAGATGTTTTTCTTTCTCCCATAAATGTTTCCTTAAGTGCCAAAAGTTTGTTACTTGACTGCTAACAGAAAACATTGTTAATGGGGACACTCAAATACGATTTTTAAAAATATCTTATATATTTTATATATTGAGTTGTATTTTCTTGTAGTAAAATTCCTAGTTCTTATGGATGAATTAAATGATATTACCGTTCCATGTTGATCTGCCACTCAGAACCAGTTTGGGAACCATGATCTATCCTGATTATTGGGTAAATAAGAGATGTTTACAATATTCAACATTGTTCCCATTGCCCTCTTAATCATCTCCGGGGGGTTATGCTTAACAAAGCTAAAAGTCCTCATTTATGCTTCAAACTCTGGCCCAATTGGAAGTGATTTCGTATATTAATAAAGTGTACCAAACTGGAAAAAAAAAGTGTGTTGAGTCCATAATTGCATTTCAGTATCTCAGTGGGAGGTTAGGCTGCTGGATGGAAGACAGTGCTGGACCTTCACCTTTCTTGACTTAGCTAAGTGAACAGATGGGGTGTTGGACCAGGGGAAGCCCTGCTCTAAGGGGTGTGGGGTCATTGCTCCAGGAGTGATGCGTCTGTGTTCACAGGAGGGGCATGACTGTGAGGGGAGATTGGGTCTCTTTCAGGTGCATGTTTGCCTACAAGCTGGGTCTGAATGACTTGCCCCAGTCAGTCGCCTTTTTCAGTGCAGTTGATATTGACCGGTGCCTCAGGAAGGAAGTGACCATGGATTGTAAAACCCCTTCCAACCCAACTGGGATGGAAAGGAGATACGGGATTCCCCAGGGTGAGCACAACGCATTTGTTTCTCATTACAGATAGGATCTGAGGTGGACTAGTGAGTGGGTTTTGCAGAACAGGAAGCTTGGGGCCCCAGAGATCACCCTCTTGACTTATGCTATATTCTAGGCTAATTTCAGTTTATAAGGTGCCCTGTATCCACAGTGAATGTGACATGATGTTTCAGAAATGAACACAGCAGAGCTTCAAATATTCTACCTGTACCTGTCCCCTACTTCAACCACAGCAGAAATGTTTAAAGAGGATTTATTCTATAGAGTGCATTCTTAGATGACAGAAAAACAAACTGTGCTTTAAATACCAAACAAGTAAATCAGAAAGCTTATTTTCTATTTAAAATGTATCTAAGACAGACTTATTTTACATAAAAAGAAAACAGACCCTCCTAACATGTAA
Source organism: Rhinopithecus bieti (assembly GCF_001698545.2). Classification (NCBI taxonomy): domain Eukaryota; kingdom Metazoa; phylum Chordata; class Mammalia; order Primates; family Cercopithecidae; genus Rhinopithecus; species Rhinopithecus bieti. The sequence goes on from NW_016809732.1 coordinate 352,323, forward strand.
CATTACCATTCGTGACAATTGTTCTCAACCTTTCACTCTCCTTTTTGACCTTAGCATTAAGCTCGTTTGCTCACTTCTGAGCTCTCAGTTAGTTATTGAGGTGGCTCCTAACCAATTTGCACTATTTTTCAGGTGAAGCGCTGGATATTTACCAGATAATTGAACTCACCAAAGGCTCCTTGGAAAAACGAAGCCAGCCTGGACCATAGCACTGCCTGGAGGCTCTGTATTTGCTCCCATGGAGCTTCATCGGGGCAGTGCAGGCTCCCAAACTCAGGCTTTCAGCTGTGCTTTTTGCAAAAGGGCTTGCCTAAGGCCAGCCATTTTTCAGTTCCTGGATCTGCCAAGAAGATTCCTTCTAGCTGAAGGTGCAGTTGAATTCAGTGGGTTCAGAACCAAGATGCCAACATCGGTGTGGGCTGTAGGACAAGGGGCATTGTTGCTTGTTGGGTAAAAATGAAGCAGAAGCCCCAAAGTTCACATTAACTCAGGCATTTCATTTATTTTTTCCTTTTCTTCTTGGCTGGTTCTTTGTTCTGTTCACCATGCTCTGATGCAGTGCCCTAGAAGGGGAAAGAAGTAATGCTCTAACGTGATAAACCTGCTCCAAGGCAGTGGAAATAAAAAGAAGAAGAAGAAAAAAAACTCTTATCTTCTCATCAAAGCCTGTGTTACTCATGCTTTCCCCCCTTTCCCACTCACAGGAGGTAATTACGTTGAAGAAGAGGAAGGAGTCCTCCGAAGTGTAGAGTAAGGCAGTGCCACCTTCTCTTAGGACTTTTCCTATACTGAGGAAACTCATGGGACAAAATGATAGAGAAGAAGCTATTGGCATCAAAATGCTACATGACTCTCCTGAGTGCAGCTGCCAAGTGGGTAAAGGGAGTGGATGGGGCCAGGTACATTACACCCTGGAGTGTGATCATCTGAAGAATGCATGTTCAAAATTCTTGAGAAGTCAGAAATCCAGGGCATTTGTATGTAAACTTCCAATTTTGAAATGGGAGTGGGCTACTGATTTGCTACGTATCAGACGAACCTAAGGTGAAAATTTTAGGTGCTAGAAGTAAGGAAACATTTGGTTCTGTTTCAAAGATGGTGCAGGGATGGGGATGTGGCACTGTCACTGGTAAGAGTAAAGGGAGAGGAACAAACCACAAGGGAAAAGGTTAAGACATTGGCATGAATTGAAGAAAGAAGCCTTAACCCAAACTAATGAGTGGCCTTTGAATGAGGGTATGACTTGAGAAGTAAACTAGTTTCTGAGCCAGACTGCTATAGCTGGTCATCATCCAGTTTAAAGGATAACAGGAAGAGGACCCACAGCAGGACACTGTTTTGTTACCACCTATTTCCTGGAAGGGTTTACCAAAAATGTATGCAAGTTGGGGCAACTTCATTGGTCCAAAGTTTATAGCCCTTCTGAGAGTTCTTGACTCTCATCTTTGCCTGATCACCTTTTTAGCCCTTTCCAAGTCTGTTGCCCTTCCACTAATCTCTGACTGCTCACAGATAGGCTGCTAACCAGCTAGGAAGAGTGGCTGGGATTCGCTGGGCCCCAGCAAGAAGCCAGCACTGACCTCTTCATTTTCATCTTCACCACCCTCTCGAAGAACCATGTCTAGGATGTTTCCTTTGATCTTGAAGTCTCGTGAGGTGCTGAGCTTCATGTGCTGCATCAGGTTCACCTGTGACAGGATTGTAAGCATGGGACATCTCCCTACTCATAGGTCCTTCCAGAACAGCTTAAGCCATTTTTAGTGCACCTCTGAGAAACCTTTCGGTTTCTACCTAAAGCAAGCACACACCCACACTTCCTTCTGTATGCTGGGGTTCAGGCCATCAGATCAGGAACAGTAAAGAGGCTGAGTGTGGTGGTTCATGCCTGTAATCCCAGCACTTTGGGAGGCTGAGGTGGGAGGATCACTTCAGGCCAGGAGTTTGAGACCAGCCTGGGCAATACAGACCCCATCTCTATAAAAACAAACCCAGAAATTAGTAGGTGTGGTGGCATATGTCTGTAGTCCCAGCTACTCTGGAGGCTGAGGCCAGAAGATCACTTGAATCTGCACTCCAGCCTGGGTGACAGAATGAGACACCATCTCAAAAAAAGGGGGGGGGGGGGGGATGGCAAACACACAAATGGCCCAGAGTCTTTTTTCCTCCATTGTAGTTGTGCTGCTTTAGTTTGCTAGATCTGTCAAGAAGGTAAATGGGAATGGAAGAACATAATAAGAGAATGTTTACCTTGGACCTCTTAGAAAGGTGGATGAGAAATTTTTCATACTGTTCAATGGCAAAGATGAGGTTAGGGATTGGCTTGGTTTCCCGAAGAACTCTGGCCTAAGGGCGAAGAACATAAGACAAATTTCAGGTTGAACTGTTTTTGAAGTTTTCCTCTGAAGTTGTCACTTACAAAACTGTGTATGGCTTTGGGGGAAAAGTCTGTTTTCCAATCAAATGCAGTTTTACTTATATACCAGTAATCTAAAATTTTTGACAGTTCAATCTGGAAGGACCCAAATGCCAGTAGAGATAATTGCACTGATCCTTTCCATTTATAATTCCAGTATTTGTTGTTATCTAGAGACTGAGGAGAGCAGGATCATTTGCAGAAATTTAGTTGCTTTTCTAACTTGATATTCTTAAGCCTATTCTGACCCTAGCTCTATTTCCTTGTTCTGGTTTGGTTATGAGTTTTCACTGCTGGGATTATATATCTTTCCCCCTAACTTGAATTGTAATTTGTAGGTCCTTATACACTTTTTGTGTGTGTGTATATGTATATATGTGTGTGTGTCTGTGTGTTTGTGTGTGTATATATATTTATATATTTTTTTTAACCCATGAGGATACTGTACACATTTTTTTTTTAACATTATCTTGGAGCTAAATCCAGAGAGCTGAACATTTAGATGTTTATTTTTTTCGTATCTCTCCAGTATAAATATACTATAACCTATTTAGCCAGTCCTCTATTAATGGATATCTTTGTTTCTAATATTTCACTTTTATGAATAATGTTGTGAGGACCATCCTGTACACAGGCCTGTATATCCTAAAAGTGAAACTGTTACGTCAGAATGTATGTTTATCTTCTGAGATTCAGTAGTCATTGCTAAGCCTCTGGAGAGGCTGTACTAACTTTTTTTTTTTTTTTTTTTTTGAGACGGAGGTCTTGCTCTGTCGCGCCGGGGCTGGAGTGGCAGTGGCCCGGGATCTCAGCCTCACTGCAAGCTCCGCCCCCCCGGGTTTTACGCCATTCTCCTGCCTCAGCCTCCGGAGTAGCTGGGACTACAGGCGCCCGCCACCTCGCCTGGCTAGGTTTTTTTTTTGTATTTTTAGTAGAGACGGGGTTTCACCGTGTTGGCCAGGATGGTCTCCATCTCCTGACCTCGTGATCCGCCCGTCTCGGCCTCCCAAAGTGCTGGGATTACAGGGTTGAGCCACCGCGCCCGGCCAACTGTACTAATTTTCACCTTTGCCAGCCATGTACTAAGTGCCTCCTTTCCTGTACCCTCGCTGACTCTTACACATCTTTTAGGGAGCACCTTTTGCATTCACCAACTTTACCTAAAAATAATTTCTCCCCATTGGATTACCAAATTTTTTTTTTTTTTTTTTAAACCAAAAATTTTTTTTTTTTTTTTTTTTTTTTTGAGACGGAGTCTCACTGTGTCACCCAGACTGGAGTGCAGTGGCCAGATCTCAGCTCACTGCAAGCTCTGCCTCCCGGGTTCATGCCATTCTCCTGCCTCAGCCTCCGAGTAGCTGGGACTACAGGCGCCCGCCACGACGCCCGGCTAATTTTTTGTATTTTTAGTAGAGACGGGGTTTCACCATGTTAGCCAGGATGGTCTCCATCTCCTGACCTCGTGATCCGCCCCTCTCGGCCTCCCAAAGTGCTGGGATTACAGGCTTGAGCCACAGCGCCTGGCCTCAACTCAAGATTTTCTGATGCTTCCTGAATAAAATGTTTTTGGTTCAGAGGAAAAATGAGATGCTCTATCTGATCATAAAATCCCTGATTTGAGAAGCAGTCATGTATATAATATACATACACACACACACACACTTTTTGGTAACAGCTTTATAGAGCTATATGCCATACAATTCACTCACAATGTACTTTTCAGTATTTTCAGAGTTGTGCAACCATCACCAGTCAATTCTAAAACATTTTCATCACCCCCAAAAGAGATTCCATACCCTTTTTAGCTGTCACCCCAGTTTCCCCATCTCGAGCTGCTACTAATCTAGTTTGCCTTTGTAGATTTATTTATTCTGGGCATTTGATGAAAATAGAATCATACAACATGTGGTCTTTTTGTCACTGGCTTCTTTCGCTTTATGTTTTCAGGGTTCACTAACGACCATATTTTAATGGTCAGTGTCAGCAGCTTACCATGGCTGTGGCAACGGCGGCAGGTTTCTCCTTTTTCTCTCCCGTATAGTTCAGGCTCTTACTCTTATTCTAAAGAAACAGAAACACATTCTCTTATTCCTGATGATTTTTCTGTAGAGCTAGCATGCTAGTGGTAATTTTTTTTTTTTTTTTTCTTTTTGAGACGGAGTCTTGCTGTCATTCAGGCTGGTGTGCAGTGGTGCGATGTTGACTCACTGTAACCTCCGCCTCCCAAATTAAGCGATTCTTGTGCCTCAGCTTCCTGAGTAGCTGGGACTATAGGCACGCGCCACCACACTCAGCTAATTTTTGTATTGTAGAGACGGGGTTTCGCCATGTTGGCCAGGCTGGTCTCGAACTCCTGGCCTCAGGTGATCTGCCCACCTCAGCCTCCCAAAGTGCTGGGATTACAGGCCTGAGCCACCACGCCCACCAGCCAGTGGCAATTTTCTTAGAAGGTAATTACACAGGGTATGAGGGCCAAGTCTGGAGTAAATAGGATTATCTGTGTGGCAGATGTTAGAAGGTAGGGAAAAAATGTGATGCTTTGTAATCCTCATATTTTTCTTTTTTAATTGTTGGGAGGTTTACAATCTGTTGTTCTCAGAGCTGGCACGTGGAAGTTGAAGGCGGGACTATTACTGCACTGGGTCAGCCAAGGGGCTGGTGAAGTACTAAAGAGTGGTTAAAACGGGACTGTCAAGGTGGTAGCAGGAATAGGCATTTCTATTTCTATTTTAGCCACTGGACTAAAAGGATTCCATAAAGGAGAGGAAGCTGAGGAGGCTGCTACAGGGCCCTGCAGTCTTCCCACTTACAAGCAACCACCAGATATGTTTTATTTTTGTTACTCAGCAAAGCCAAAACTAGATACATTTTATGTGCAATGGGTTGTTATGCTCAAGAAGGGTTTAAAGGGTCACAGAACACTTCCCTGTGTTGTAATTATTGGGTAATAAAGAGCTCCTGGAGAGGGATGAAGAACTAATAAAAGGAACCAAAAGGCATATAGGATTCTGATAATATCAAGACTTGAGTCAGGAGAGACTAGGGAGAAAAACCTACCAAATGTAAGGTACAGAAATGTAGGAAGCTTTTTACCTCAAGGGGAGTTCTAAACCTTCTTAGGAAGGGAACATACCATGCTCCCTGAGGACAAGAGAATTAAAGAAACAGACCTGAAAATACAGAGAAGCTCTGCAACTGGAGCCATGAGAGAAACAGGTTTGTTCCACATGCCATGTTCTGGAAAATAAGGAACTGTAGACATTCCAGAGGGGCTGGTATGTAGGAATCTGGTTTTGGCCCTGGAAGGCAGGATAGAGGATGGTAGAGGGTGAAGCCCTATTAAGTCGGGGGCAAGGAAGCAGTCACAGATTGACCTCACTGACCAAGTGGGAAGTGAACCATCTTCCCAGAGGTTGTGTCCAAGATGGGACCCTGTTCAACTCCTTAGATCAACCCTGTTCCCTGCCCATTGCAACTGATCTAGGCAGGACTAAAATTAGAGCCAGAAGAGAAGCATCTTTTTTTTTTTTTTTTTTGAGATGGAGTTTCACCCTGTCGCCCAGGCTGGAGAACAATGGTGTGATCTTGGCTCACTGCAACCTCTGCCTCCCAGGTTCAAGCGATTCTCCTGCCTCAGCTTCCTGAGTAGCTGGGATTATAGGCACGTACTACCATGCCCGGCATTTTTCTTTTTTCTTTTTTTTTTTTTTTTTTTTGAGATAGAGTCATGTTCTGTTGCCCAGGCTAGAGTGCAGTGGTGTGATCTTGTCTCACTGCAACCTCCACCTCCTGGGTTCAAGTAATTCTGCCTCAGCCTCCTGAGTAGCTGGGTTTACAGGTGCCCGCCACCATGCCCAGCTAATTTTTGTATTTTTTTAGTAGAGATGGGGTTTCACCATGTTGGCCAGGCTAGTCTCGAACTCTGGACCTCGTGATTCCCCCACCTCAGCCTCCCAAAGTGCTGGGATTACAGGCATGAGCCACGGCACCCGGCCCTTGAGAAGCATCTTTTAAAGGTATACAGTTCTGGGCAGAATGTTAAGAGTTGGAGCAATGGTTTTCGTTGCTTTCTTCCCACTGAGATCTAAGGAACTGGGGAAATGAAGAGGGGCCTACAAGAGAGTAACAGTTCACTGAGAGATGTGGAAAATGCGATCCCCATTTCTAGATAAGGGTTGGAGTTAATGGAACCATGCATAGGCTCTTGCCCAGGGGTATTCATTAAGTACACCTCACAAAAACAGAAAAATGTAAAATGTTTGCCTGCAGATCAGCTGACTTGTCAGTAAGGCTTTAAATCAAATATGGATGGAGGAGGAATGCCCAGGGAGGAAATGAAACTGATTACTGTGTAATGAGGGGAAAATAATAGTCTAGGAAGTAGTAGTGATTCTCAGAAGAAAATGCTTGAGAATGGGCTCAGAAACACGAAAATCCAAAACCTTTCAACATTTTACGTGTCAACAAGTATCAGGTATGACTCTAGAGCAATGGTTGGCTAATTATAGCCCATAGTATAAATCTGGCCCACGGTCTGTTTTTTGACAAGAAAATTTCATTGGAACACAGCCATGCTCGTTTATTTGTATGTTGTCTATGGCTGCTTTTTATGTTCTAATAGTAGAGTTGAGTAGGTGTGATAGAGACTGTATGACCCACATTTACTATCTGGCCCTTTACAGAGAAAGTGTGCCAATTCCTGCTGTCGAGTCTAACTAGCTGGGTTCAAGTCTCAGATCTGCCTTTTGCTCATGGTCTGTTCTTGGGCATTCTGATTAACCTTTCTAATCTTTTTTCATCATGCATATGGGGATAACTACTAATCAAAACCTATAGCTAGGATGAATGAGATGATGTATGAAAAGAGCTTAACACATCACACACAAGGTAGAGGTTCTCTAAATATTACCTGTTCTAATAAAATGATTAGACAATGTGACTTTTGAATCACAACAAGGGTAGTAAATAGGATCTAACAGCAGTATTTCCCAGACTGTACTCTATGGAACATTATTCTGCCAAATAGTAGTAACATTTGTTATTTTTAAAAAAATGTTCTTGAATAGATCTGAAAACTACTAATGAACATACTATTGGAACTCTCAGCATTGTTTTTATTTTTCTTGAGGCAGGGTCTCACTCTGTTGCCCTGGAGTACAGTGGCAGGATCATGGCTCACTGCAGCCTTCAAGTCTTGGGCTCCAGTGATCTTCCTGCCTCAGCCTCCCAAGTAGCTGGGACTATAGGCAAATACCTGGCTACATTTTAAATTTTTTGTAGAGATGGGGTCTCACTATGTTGCCCAAGCTGGTCTTAAACTCCTGGCCTCAAGTGATCTTCTTACCTCCATCAACCACCATGGCTGGTCTCGGCACCTTTAATGTGCAAATGGACACCATGAATCTCTAAGGTGAGAAATACGGTATGAGCATCTCTCCCTGAATTCCTTTTTTTGAGGACTGTCTCAGTCTATATAGGATATTTTGTGAAATGTGGCTTTATAGGTATCATTAAGACTTGGAGATGAGGAAACTCAAAACCCAAATACGGTAATGGACAGATATATATCCAACAGATTTGTTTGACGAATGGCACCCACATGAAAATTTACAAGCATGAGGTTTGAGAAAGCATTCCTGCAAGCATTTGGGTGAGATAAAAGGAGAGGACCAGAAGTAATAGCTTTATGACAGTTGACTATTGGCTGGATGGCTGGATATAGAAAATGGACGATGATGCATTCCTGACCCAGATCACAAAACTGATACAAAGACAAGGTGACAGGGAGTCTCAGCTATCAGTCCATTACTAAGAACTCCTTCAGCTAAACCCAGATGACAGCCCACTTGATGGCTGATTCTTTTTTTTTTTTTTTTTTTTTGAGATGGAGTTTTGCTCTTGTTGCTAGGCTGGAGTGCAATGGCGCGATCTTTGCTCACTGCAACCTCCGCCCTCCAGGTTCAAGCGATTCTCCTGCCTCAGCCTCCCAAGTAGCTGGGATTACAGGTGCCTGCCACCATGCTCAGCTAATTTTTTGTATTTTTATTAGAGATGGGGTTTCACCAGATTGGCGAGGCTGGTCTCGAAGTCCTGACCTCAGGTGATCCACCCGCCTTAACCTCCCAAAGTGCTGGAATTACAGGCGTGAGCCACCGTGCCCAGCCAATTGCCGATTCTTAAAGGGAGGGGAAGAGGCACCCTGAATACACATACTGAGGCAAGTTACCGATAAAATGATATTGTGCCTGTAAGTGATGCAGAGGCAGAAAACAAGTGAAGCATCACTATCAAAGTGGTCACAATCCATTACTTTAATAATTGGATCTAGACCGGGCGCGGTGGCTCAAGCCTGTAATCCCAGCACTTTGGGAGGCCGAGACAGGTGGATCACGAGGTCAGGAGATCAAGACCATCCTGGCTAACACGGTGAAACCCCGTCTCTACTAAAAAATACAAAAATCTAGCCGGGCGAGGTGGCGGGCGCCTGTAGTCCCAGCTACTCGGGAGGCTGAGGCAGGAGAATGGCGTAAACCCGGGAGGCGGAGCTTGCAGTGAGCTGAGATCTGGCCACTGCACTCCAGCCTGGGCGACAGAGCGAGACTCCGTCTCAAATAAATAAATAAATAAATAAATAAATAAATAAATAAATAATTGGTTCTAGAATCTTGGTTGAGATTGACACTTAGTAGACCCATTCTCTTTGATTCCTCAAAGATCAGTAACAGCCCTGTGATACATTTACTGCATGACTAAGTGGCCTTAGAAGATAGTAGATCTCTTGTTTCTTCCTCTTTCCAGCCAGGGGTGATTCCGTCCCTTAAGGACAACTGGCAATTTCTGGAGACATTTTTGGCTGTTACAACTAGGGGGCTGCTATTGGCGTCTGATAGGCGGAGGCCAGGGATGCCGCTCAACATCCCAAAATGCACAGAACAGGTCCCACAACAAAGAATTATCTAGCCCAACATGTCAATAGTGGTGAGGTTAAAAAACTCTGGTTTAAGCAAACAGTAAAGGAGATTAAAGTACTGCCGGAATCTGATGGTATTTAGGACCAAATGACACCTACAAAGCCCACATCCTTCCACTTCCCTGAAAGTGCCCTCACTGCACTGCCATCTCCTCACAGCCCTTCTTCATGTGCTTGCTGCTACTCTGCTCACACTCTCAGAGGATGTCATGGCATGGACTTTCAGTCACCCAGGAATAAACCAAGTCCATGAGCCCAAGCATGCTTGTTCCTTCCTTGCTTCAAATGCAAACATATATGCTTCCTTTCTCCAAATTAAGTGAAACAGTTTTCTTTACATAAATAAAGATCTCCTTGCTCCAAAGCCCTCAAGCCCTGGCTTGGTCTCTGTTGGGTGCCTCCAGCTTGTGGTAAGCAGGGGAAAAAGTTTATATATGCTCAGTTCAGATGATCAAGAGTCCCCTGGGCATGTAAGAAATCCTTTCTTGAAGACCTATTGGGTACTGCCTCTGAATCACTTACTTGTACATAAGAAATGAAAGAATAACACACGGGGGTCAGATGAGAACCAGACAGCTTCACCTGCAACAAGGGAAAAGGAAACCAATGTAACCAGCAATAAAAGTGCTTCCCCCATTCCTAGGAAAGGCATTCTCAACTTACCAGCTTTTCCATATTTTTTGGAATTCCTCCAGAGCTCTGACACACCTGGAGATACTAATAAAAAAAGATTCTAGATTTAGCAGACTATCCTATGAAACTACAAGTGACTGCTGTAGTGAGCTTATGGAGTGTGACTCATCATTCTGACTGAAGAGGGAAAAGAAAAATTCACAGAGAAGCCAAGACACAAGGCTTCCTTATTCCTCTCCTCCAAAGCTCCTAAGCTTCCCAGACAATAGGTAATGAAGGGTTTGTTTCTGACTTGCTCATTTCTTTAAAAATTTCTCAGGTTGATAGTCCCTGTATGTAAAAAACCAACAACTTTGCTGTTTTTCCTTTTAAAGATGCCAACAAAGAGAAGAGGCTCTCAGTATTTCCACTATAGCAGCTTAGCCACCTGTAGCTAGAACTGTACATTCTGAGAGAGCCGCACTGCTGTGATGCAGGGTGATCCACATCTTTCTTGGGTTATCTGTGCCTTTCTAAGTATTTAATATGGATTGTTGCTAGAAACATAAACAGTAAGGGCAGGGTATGCCTTGTATTTTTATAAAAAATAATTGTCTTCCTCACCTTAGTACTTGATCTATAAGGCATTTAACACTTACATGTTAAAGGAATGAAAAAAGGAATAAACATCTCTTTAGTGTCCAGACTGGTTAGAAATGGTATAATTTCTATGCATTATGGGCTCAGATTTAATTCTAGGATAGTTATAGTTTAGATTAAACCTTAGAAGGTATTTTAAAAAGGCATTCATTCTCAATCAGGTGCCACATACATGCCAAGGAATTAAAGGCCTCCAAAAGCAGATTTTTATTATATTTTTTTACTTTTTTTTGAGATGGGGTCTCTGTTGCCAAGGCTGGAGTGTAGTGGCACGATCTCAGCTCACTGCACCTCCACCTCCCGGGTTCAAGTGATTCTCCTGCCTCAGTGTCCTGAGTAGCTGGGATTACAGGTGCCCGCCACCACGCCTGGCTAATTTTTGTATTTTTAGTAGAGACGGGGTTTCACCATGTTGGCCAGGCTGGTCTTGAACTCCTGACCTCAGGTGATCCACCCACCTCAGCCTCTCAAAGTGCTGGGATTACAGGCATGAGCCACCATGTCTGGCCCAAAAGCAGATCAGAATTATAAACTCTTTTTCCCTGGCCTGTGGAGATGCCTGCCAAGATGGAGGCAAACGCTCCCTTGTTTAGGGACATTCTGCAGCAGTGGGCTGCTGCCCCAGCCTCATCTCCTGGCTCACTGGGGTAGAATGGTGGGGGTGAATCTGCTTGTCTCAAATACTCACATATCTGACAAGTGCTGTAAGTGTGGTGTACATTTTGCACAAGTCCTTTAACAAGGTGTCCACACAGCTGCCTGATGGCAGAGCTGTCTGCACCAACTCATGGAAAAATGTAAGCAGAGTTCCCAGTTGCATGATGATGGCTTTCTCAACAGGCTGATTTGGCAGAGTTGCCTGAGAAGAGGCCTCTTCTAAAGAGAAATAAAATTGGCACATTCAAACCCAACTTCATTTTCTAGTTAAGAGTAAAGGAGATTTAGAAATTGATTACTACTAACTAAAAGTCTTTATGGAAAATGAACATTCAGTATGCAGAGTGAATTAATAATTGTACTGTGATAAGACATACGATCTTCTACTTCTTTCATCACATAGGAAAAAATCTAGCTTAAAAGCAAATAGGAAATTTAGCTCAGGGGCTCCATTTTTATGCACTAGCCCAGTATGAATTTTGACCTTGCTCATGTCAATTCCTGGAATCCCAGTTGAACTTATCTTACCTGATACGGTTTCTTGGCTCACTTGTCCCTTAAGCTTGGTGATTAACCAGTCCACTTCTTCTAGAACCTTCTCGGCCTGACTCAGAACAAGTAACTGAAAGAAAAGAATGCCTGGTGTGATTCACTACACACAGCTGTCGGGGTAATATAATAACTGTGGTCACCTGGCCACCTACAGGTGGGTGACAGGTCTCAGGACACAAGCCACTATATGACACAAGTCACTTCACATGGAGTAGAATGGAAAGAATAACAAAGCCATTCTGCATGGCTCAGTTACAACACTTACACAGACAGTGGGGGCAGCCGTTCTCAAATTCACTATTGCAAAGTGGTTTGTTTTCTCCACCTCTACATCCTGGGGAAAAAAAGAGAGGTGAGACGTAATGACAGTAAGGTTGTTCCCTTGACCGCCATCCCCACACAGGGTATTGTACTGAAGGCTCATTATAGTACCTGGTCTATATCTCCCAGATGCCCATGGATATCCTGGGACAAGTCACGCAGCAGAATGACAGGACTCTTATACAAAACATGCAGGCTGAAGAGCAAGTTCATCAAGCTCTTGCAAAACAAGGCATCCTCTAGGAATAGGAAGAAAAGCAAATTACAAGGTGTTATGGCCAGGCGTGGTGGCTCACGCCTGTTATCCCAGCACTTTGGGAGGCCAAGGCAGGTGGATCACCTGAGGTCAGGAGTTCGAGACCAGCCTGACCAACATGGAGACACCCTATCTCTACTAAAAATACAAAATTAGCTGGGCGTGGTGGCGCATGCCTATAATCCCAGCTACTCGGGAGGCTGAGGCAGGAGAATTGCTTGAACCCAGGAGGCGGAGGCTGTGGTGAGCCAAGATTGTGCCATTGCATTCTAGCCTGGGCGACAAGAGCGAAACTCTGTCTCAAAAAAAAAAAAAAAAACAAAAGAAAGAAAGAAAGAAAAAAAAAGGTAAGTTATAACCCAGTCAGGTCCCTCAGGTATATGTACAGGGTATGTGGGGTGGAGTGCCTAACCAGAACAGGAAGTAACTTGTCATGTCCCAGGCACAACATCCCAGTGTTACACATACTACAGCCAAGCAGTTAGTCTGCAATGATGCCTCTTTATCCATGTGCCCAAAGAAAGCAGACATTTCCCATCATTAGTCATGATTACTGTGTAACTCGCATCCAGATCAAGTATATTATGAGGATTCTAGGGACTCCCTCCTAACTTGCCCCACCAAGGAAACTGCTATCCTGACTTCTAACATCTCAGATGAATTTTGTCTAATTTTGAACTTCATCTAAATGGAATTCTACAGTAAGTACCCTTTTTTTTTCTGTCTGGCTTCTTCTGTCTTACAGTACGTTTGTGAGATCCTCTCCAAGTTGTGTGCACATGTATAACAAATGAGTTTGTTCATGCTCATTTGCTGTATAGGATTCCACTGTGTGAATATATCATAATTCTTTTATCCTTTCTACTGCTGATGAACACTTAGGTTTGTTTTTGCCTATTAAAATAGTGCTGCTAAGAGGACTCTTCCACATTTTTCTGTTGTGACTGGAATTGTTGAGTCATGGGCATATGTTTAATTTTAGTAGATATTGCTGAACAGCTTTCCAGAGGGGTTATACCAATTTATACCTCCACCCCCAGTGAATGAAAGACCCAACTACTCTACATTCTTGCCAACACTTAGACTTGGTATTAGGTGTCTGTTTCATTTTGACCACTCTGGTGAATGTGTAATGAATGGGGAATACCTTTTCTTTTCCAAATGCCATTGGAGGATAGTGATTTTTATATAAAGCCTTTAGGAAAACATGGCAGGAAACTTACCCCGGCTGTTTTCCTTGCAAATCTTTGATGTCCAGGATAACATCTGCACAAACTAAATTAGAGATCATTCAGATATTAAAGAAACATGCCAGAGATAGACCTAGGTGTTGTCAGAAGAGTTCTAGACCTTTCCATGTCTAAGCAAATCAGCTGCTAAAATATGTTCTTAGATCTCAAGTGGTAATATATGATGAAGGGCATAAAAATAAGTCCAAAATTCTAAGAATTATGAGAATAATATATAATTTAATTCTCAATGTCTATGTCCTTATTGAGGGCTAAAAGTTTTGGGGTCCTTACACCTGAACTTCCTCCGCTTCTACCATAGTGGTCTAGGGCTAAAGCACCCTCTTTTCCTTCCCGTGCCCCCAGACTCTCCACTTGAGAATATTAGGTTATCAGAAAGGTGTGGGAAAGATAAATCCTGGCTATAAGAACAGTAGAATTCGCATTTAGAAGGCAAAAGAACAAAGGAGGTTAGAAGAGAGAAGGGCAGAAAAAAGAAATAAAAGAGGCAAGAAACCAGACAGAATTTTCTTAGCTAAGTGAAGGAGACTTAAGGTCTTTAGATAGCAAGGGTCTGCATCACCAGACACACAGCCACCTTTCTGCTTCAGCAGTTCTTTCAGCTACAAAGGCACTGAAATGCGGTTATACTTAAGTGTAAATGACTAACAAGAATGCAGTTTTGATCTGTTGAGAAAAAAGGTAAATTAAGAGGCTAACTGAAAGCTCTCTACAAACTGATATTAAAAGATCTTCAGAATACTATGTTCAATGAAATAAGCAGGATGCAGAACAAGTTTTCCTGTGAAGAGGGGTAGGATTGGGAATAAAACTCTGTATTTACTTGGAGAGGAATAAAGAAGGTTGAAGGACACAAAAAACTAAAAGTGTTTACTTATTGGGGAGAGGAGGAACTAAACAGATGGAGGACATGGGTGGGGGAGACCATTTACCATCTCTTGATAATCTCTGGTTTTCAAATCACAGGACTTTATTACCCATTCAAAATTAAATTGAAAAATTTTTGGCCGGGCGCGGTGGCTCACGCCTGTAATCCCAGCACTTTGGGAGGCCGAG
>NW_016809732.1:367340-412158 GCF_001698545.2 Rhinopithecus bieti
AAAAAAAAAAAAAAAAAAAAAAAAATTTAAAGAGACTACCTGAAGTTAAGGGAGAAGGGGTAGGTGGTAAAACGTTTAAAAATCTAAAAGTTTAAAGTTTAAGAAACATTTTTTAATTTTCCTATAAATTTTAGCCTTTCTAAATCCATTTATTTTCTCTCAAATTTCCCCTGCCCCAATTATCTATTTCCTTCCCAGTCCTTTACTCTTTGCAGCAAAACAGCAGTATGAAAGAATGATGCTGAAAGCAAAGTGGGGGTGAGCTGTTTGGAACTGGGATGAAGTAACAAAAGGGACTTTCTTTGGGCAAACCTGGAAGTAGGACGACAGGAAACAGCTCTGCTTTCTAGTGCCAAACACCTTCATACTCCCAGGCTACAAGTCTTCTGAGGCAGGGGCTCACATAAAGAGGAGTATACTGCAGGGCTTCATTGTCTTTTTCAAGCCCAGGAAGTAGATGTGGTAGGAGCACACAGTCCTGGGCTCCGGTAGGTACTCTATCATTCTACAGGAAAATTACTCCTGAATGGAACAGACCCCCAACACGCGGTCCTTCTCTTATTCTTGTGTGTGTGAATGCTCATGTGGGTGCACAGCTCTACATCTATGTGTGCACACTTACACATATATACATACAACCTATCTCTGCAGAGGTGTTTCTGCTTTGGGGATGTAGTTACACTTTCTGAATTAATCATCTTTGGTTGAATTTCCTCCAAAGTCAGTACCAGGTAATTGTGCTGAGAAAGTCAGCTGCTGAATGTCAACCGCCTTCTTCATAATTAACAAACTTTCTTCTTAGAAAAGGGGAAACATCAAGAGTGGCAAAGAACACAGGTTGAAGAAGGTTGAAGGCACCAAAGATCACACAGGATTCTTTCCATGGTGTTTCACTCTACCCGGAACAAACAGAACAAAAGCAGTATGTTCTTGCCCTGTATGGCTGCATGTAAGTATGTTGTGGTAGACACATTATGTAGGAAAGAATATATCTTACAGGTCTTATATTAACTCAGGTGTATAATTTAACATATTATGTAAAATAAGTTCAACTTCAAGAGGACATTTAGATATACACTTTTATGATGCAATAATCCTTGCCTTCTGAGGAATGCTAAATGGGATTAAGTGAGTGGTACTAGTACCTGAGGAGATGAGGGCTCCAGTAGCTTGGACAAACTGGTAAGAACAGTGACTAGCAGGAGGGCTTCTTTGCTATTAAAATCTTCCTCTTGGCTGCTAAGTAAATTCAACAAGGACCTCTGAGAAAGGAAGGCACACACAGCAAGCAAGGTTAGCAGACACATTCCTATCAGGAAGAAGAGGCATCTAGTCAGAGACTCCTAAGACTAGGACACAAAGAATTCAAAGCTACCAAAATTCTAAGAGGATAAAATCTGAAAATAATCCTGAATTGAGCAGTAGTTTCCTAAGCTGTTTTTGACCATAAACCTCTCTGAGAATTCTCCTGAAAACTGGCTCTTTCTGTTCCAACCCCATGCTAAATGTAGATAAGGAACTATGTACCCAATTTCTGGTGGCTCACAGCTCCCTGGAGCCTATCCATTGATCTCAGGCTTAGACCAGGTACCAAACCCAGCATTCCTTATATACCTTCCCTGTTACCTGAAATAACTATGTATTTGATTATTTGTCAGTGTCTTTCTACTATAATGTAAGCTCCATAAGGATAGGAACATTTTGTCTCTTTTGTTCCCTGCTATATCCCCAGCACCTAGAACTGTTTCTGGCATATGGTAGGAACTTCAAAATTACTTGTTAAATAAAAAAGTCCTGTGATAGAATATCCTGATATTTTGACAACTATTGGTTAGAAACTAACAAGCTATATTGTCCAGTCTTTACGGAGTCTGTCAGACCAAGCCAAATTATACCACAGACTCAAAAACAAAAACAGACTCTATACCTCAAAGACTCCTTTCTGTTTACATCAACTCAAACAGTGGTCCTTAGAGGTAATGAGTACTGCAGGTTGGGTGGCTAAATACAAATCCTCACTAGGGTCCTTTTAACTACATTATCTTCCATTCTGAGAGCTATGTCCTGTGGCTTGGATGACCCAGAAAAAATTCTTCTACTTGGTCATTGTCTGCCCATTCTTACCAGCTGCCCCTGCTAACAGTTCCTTTGCAAAGCCCCTCAGGCTGGTACAGCAGCTTCGCAAGGCTTCTCACCTGAAATTGCCGGATCTGGAATGCTGTTCTCTGAGTGACACTGACGTCTGCGTCTTCTCTCTCTTCTCCTTCCTTATCTGTGACATCTATGAATGGAAAAGAAACTCTATCTTCTTTGATATAAACTCATGCTTCTTGGCCTTTTAATAGCTAAAATTTTTGAAAGCCAAAAAAAGTCTAAAGACAGAGTTAAATTTATTTCTAAAATTTTGTGATTTCTTAATAGTATATTCCATTTTCCAGTCACTCTTTGTGGTTGAATGTAATCCAGTAGGTGCCAATCCTGAATCCACTAGATGTCACTCCTTAGCAACATTAGGACTGTTCTCAAGTGTCTTCTGGTAGATTAACAAATGGAATTAAGGGGTTGAGTTAAGGAGAAACTTAAATCAAGTCAATTTATTGATACTGCAATGCTCACCCAGAGCTCTGAGAAACTGCTGAATCTTGGGCTGATAGAACTGTTGCACAGCACTGAATATTTTCTGTAAACCCTCCAAGCACAGCAGTGAGATGCTCTTTCCTTTCTCTTTCTTTCCCGACTCTTCCACTGAAGTAGGAATTGAAGTGTATCTCCATAGCAAGACTCTGAAGCAGGGTAAAGTGGTTTTGTTTTTAAAGACAGGTTCACCAAGATAAAAATTACATACAGTAAAATTCATACCCTGTAGGTGAACAGTTCTAGAATTTTAAAAAAACTTATATGGTTGTGTAATCTCCCCACAATCAAGGTATTTCTATCACTCTAAAAGTTCCCTTGTGCTCACTGATAGTCAATGCTCTCCTCCCATTTCCAAGCAACTACTGATCTAATTTCTGTCCCTATGGTTTTACTTTCTACAAAACATCATACAAAAATGGTTATCATTCAGTATATAGCCTTCTGAGTCTGCCTTTAACACAGCAGACTCTATATTCATGAGGGATATTGCTATGCAGTTTTCTTGCAATGGTCTGGGTCTGGTTTGGTATCAGGGTAATGCTGACCTCATTAATTAAATGAGGTGGAATATGTTCTCTCCTATTTTCTAGATTTGCACAGAATTTACATTACTTCTCCCTTAAATGTTTGGATGAATTTATCACTGAACAGACCTAGATCTAAAGTTTTGTGAAAAGAGTTTGAACCACATATTCAATTTCTTTGAATAGAAATATGATTACTCAGGTTTTGTTCTTTGTTTTTTTTTTTTTGAGACAGAGTCTCACTCTGTCACCCAGGCTGGAGTGCAGTCAGGTGATCTCAGCTAACTGCAAACTCACACCTCCTGGATTCAAGCGGTCTTCCTGCCTCAGCTTCCCGAGTAGCTGGGACTACAAGTGCATGCCACCACATCTGGCTAATTTTTGTATTTTTTTAGTAGAGTTGGGGTTTCACCTTGTTGGCCAGGCTGGTCTTGAACTGCTGACCTCAGGTGGTCCACCTGCCTTAGCCTTCCAAAAGTGCTGGGATTACAGATGTGAGCTACCACGTCCGGCCAGGTTGCCTATTTTTTGTTGAATGAGCTTTCAAGAAATCTGTCCATTAAAGTTTACTGGCATAAAATTGTTAATATTCTGTTATCCATTTTTTAGCATCTGTAGGATCAGTAGTGATGTCCCCTCTTCCTCAATTCTGCTATTTGTAATGTGTCTTCTCTTTTTCTGATTAGTCTGGCTAAAGTTCATTAAATTTATTGATCTTCTCACAGAACCAACTTTCTTTTTCTGTTTTCTATTTTAATTTTCTGCTTCTTCATAGTTGTGCTTTTGTCTATTTCCTTCCTTCTGATTACTTTCATTATAATTTGCTCTTCTTTTTCTATTTTCTTAATATGGAAGTTTATATGGGAGATTTAAGATTTTTAAATCCCTCACTGCTGTAATTTCCTCCATAGTGCTTCGGCTGGTCACATGTTTTGCCATGTTGTCTGTTTGTTTCCATTCTATGCAAGATGTTTTCTAATTTCCCTTATGACTTTTTGATTACGGGCTATTTAAAAGTACATTTAATTTCCAATATATGGGGATTATCTAGATATTTTTCTGTTACTGCTTTCTTCTTTTATTCTGTTGTGGTCACAGAATTTCTACTTTTAGTAGAAATTTGCTCAGTTTTATGGCCCAAAACATGGTTCATCTTGGTGAATACACCATGTGCACATAAAAAGAATGTGTATTTTGAAGCTGCTGCACAGTGTTCTTTTAAGTGTCAATTAAATCAAGCTGGGTGACAGTGTTGTTCACTTCTTCTACTTCCTTCCAGTAGATTTTCTATCTACTGTTTTTTTTTTTTTCTGTTTTTTGACTACAGAGAGAAGGCTGATTACATTAATTAAGGATTTGTCTATTTTTCCTTCAGTTCCATCAGTTTTTGCTTTAAGTATTTTGAATCACTTAACCATTATGTAGTATCCCTCTTTTTTGCCCCAATAATAGCATAATATTTTATATGTGACTAACAATCCATATCAAAGCAAGACTAGAAGCCCTGGTGAACCCAAGAGTTCAAGGCCAGCCTGGGCAACACAGCAAACCCTATCTCTTTAAATGGAAAACAAACAAATAAACAAACAAAAAACAAAAGCCACAGAGGCTCAGGCCTGTAATCCCAGCACTTTGGGAGGCGGACGTGGGTGTATCACTTGAGCCCAGGAGTTCAAGACCAGTCTGGGCAACATGGTGAAATCCTATCTCTACAGAAAATTAAAAAAAAAAAAATAAGGGTCGGGTGCAGTGGCTCACACCTGTAAACCTAACACTTTGGGAGGCCGAGGTGGGTGGATCCCTTGAGGTCAGGAGTTTGAGACCAGCCTGGCCAACATGGTGAAACCCCGTCTCTACTAAAAATACAAAAATTAGCAGGGCATGGTGGCGCATCCCTGTAATCCCAGCTACTTGGGAGATTGAGGCAGGAGGATCACTTGAACCGGGGAGGCAGAGGTTGCAGTAAGCAAGATCATACCACTGTACTTCAGCCTGGGTGACAGAGCAAGACCTGTCTCCAAAAAAAAAGTAGTAAATAAAATAAATTAAAATTAAAAATTAAAAAGTAGTTGGGCATGGTGGCATGCACCTGTAGTCCCAGCTATTCAGAAAGCTGCAGTGGAATGACTGTTTGAACCTGGGAGAAAGAGGTTACCATGAGCTAAGATTGCACCATAGCATTCCACCCTAGGCAACAGAGTGAGACTCTCAAAAAAACCCCCAAAAAAAACAACAAAAAAGAAACAAAAGGAGGGGTGCGCCAGGGGAAGGCAGGACTAGAAAAAAGACCCTACGTCAATGACTCCACTTTTTTTCACTCTTTTGAGACGGAGTTTTGCTCTTGTCGCCCAGGCTGGAGTGCAATGGTGTAATCTAGGCTCACTGCAACCTCCACCTCCCTGGTTCAAGCAATTCTCCTGCCTCAGCCTCCTGAGTAGCTGGGATTACAGGTATGCACCACCAAGCCCAGCTAATTTTTGTATATTTAGTAGAGACAGGCTTTCCCCATGTTGGTCAGGCTGGTCTCGAATTCCTGACCTCAGGTAATCTACCCGCCTTAGCCTCCGAAAGTGCTGGGATTACAGGCGTGAGCTGCTGTGCCTGGCTTTTTTTTTTTTTTTTTTGAGAGTCTTGCTCTGTCACCCAGGCTAGAGTGCAGTGATATGAACTCAGCTCACTGAGACCTCCACCTCCCAGTTCAAGCAATTCTCCTGCCTCAGCCTCCTGAGTAGCTGGGATTACAGGCACCTGCCATGACGCTTGGCTAATTTTTTATATTCTTTCACTCTTAAAATATGTGTAACCTCAAATTACCTTCATCCCCCGTTCCCAGTTTGTTCTCTTAAAGACACCACGGCCAGGTGGAGTAAGTTTCTAAGGGGTGGGAGTGGCTTACCGAGTTATGTCACAGAGGTTCTGAAAGATCTTGTCTGGGTTTTGGCCATCAGGGCCACTCACATGCCCCGTTTCCTTTAGCTGCTGTACTTTCTGCAGAGCTATGTTCACTGCATAGCGCATAAACTCACTGCTGGACCTGAGAACAGAAAGGCTTTCTTGGTGGCTTTGGATACTATCCCTAAAGAGAGAGAGAGAGAGAACAAGAGAGATTTCCTTACTGCTATTGGTATATGGAATTAAGCTTTCTAGAAATTGTTCAGAACAGCAGCACCCAACAGCTTGCCAGTAAGCTCCGACTGGCAGACTCTCTAGGCAGCCCAAGCTATAGTCACTGCTAAGGCTGCCCTTTTATAATTGTTATTCTTAGTGGTTCCTCATTTTCTCCCCATCCCCAAATCCTTTACTTTGATAAAATTTAAATGTCAGTCTTAGTTTCTTTTTTTGTCCCTTTGTATTTTTAATTCAGTCACTCCCCACCTATCTGTCTATTTATTTATTTATTTAGAGACAGAGTTTTGTTCTTGTTGCCCAGGCTAGAGTACAATGGCGTGATCTCAGCTCACTGCAACCTCTGCCTCCCGGGTTCAAGTGATTCTCCTGCCTCAGCCTCCCAAGTAGCTGGGATTACAGGTGCGTACCACCGTGCCCGGCTAATTTTGTATTTTTAGTAGAGATGAGGTCTCACCATATTGGTCATGGCTGGTCTTGAACTTCTGACCTCAGGTGATCCACCCGCCTCAGTCTACCAAAGTACTGGAATTACAGGAGTGAGACACTAGGCCTGGTGCCCCCTACCTTTCTTAATCTGTTATCTTGCACAAGCCACTTATATAGACTTTCTTAAAACACCCTGTTGGAATTCATCCCTATCTTTTCATTTATTAGCCCACTGTTCCTCATTTATCCTTTAATAATTCAAGGTACCTATTTAAAGTACCTACCTAGGATTGTCCAGCATTCATTTCAAGAAAATTAAAACCTCCTGACTTAATTCTTACCATAAATAATCCAAACGAGGAGAAACAAGTGAGCCTAGGTAGGCATACGATCCTCGGGGAGTGGCTGTCTTTAAGCACTCTAGCAGAACCTTACCTGAAAAGAACAGTGAGAAGACTGGACACGAATTTCATGGACAAAAGACTATCATTTGTCTTGTTGGCCATTTTAGTTTTGGCTTTACCAGCTTTTCATTAAGGATGTCAGAGAGCTTTTGTAACACATAAATAAGCTCAGAATGTCCTCAAATTTGTTCTTACTGTAAAAAACAAAAAAGAGACCGCTAAGGACAAACATCAGAATATTGTGGTTTACTTTTATATATGATAATAAATAAATCACAATGCTTCTTTAAATATCATATTTTAGACAAAACATTATAAATGAATAGAACTTCATTAATATAATACTCCCAGGTCATAGCAATCTATCTGGGTTTTGTTTCCCCTGGTGTGACCTCGGCTTACCGCAACCTCTGCCTCCTAGGCTCAAGTGATTCCCCTGCCTCAGCGTCCTGAGTAGCTGGGATTACAGGTCCCCACCACTACCACCCGGCTAATTTTTACATTATTAGTAGAGACAGGGTCTCACCATGTTGGCCAGGCTGGTCTTGAACTCCTGATCTCAAATGATCCACCCACCTTGGCCTCCCAAAGTTCCAGGATTACAGGTGTGAGCCACTGCGCCTGGCCTCCCCTCCCTTATTTATACCAGTCCCTGCAGAGCATTAAAGTCCAATACTACCACCAATCAAAATTTCCATGTTAAAATTAGGAGTTCTTGAATTCAGGGTCTGGGAAATTCTGAGTAAGTGAAACCCTGCTGGAGGGCTTTCATTTTATAGGCCTGGTAAGCATAACTTCAGTACTCTCTAGTGGAAAGAACACAGTTTAGTCTTAGACTAGGTGCTCATTTAGTCTGTTTACTGCCTGGAATATTGCTACAGTAAAAATATATAAATAAAATGGAGAATTCACCAAATTACAAGTGGAGTTATAGCAATACCTTACCTGAAATTACTTATGGAGAAATTGTATTCTATTAAAACCTCACAAACTCCCATCACAAGAAAAGCACAGATATTATTTTTTATGCCAATACTGGTGCTCTGAGAAAATCTGCTGATTTATCCTAAAAGACACAAGATAAAAATTAATAAGCTACTAAAGAACTCCATCATTCAATACAGCTGAAGACTCAGCAATTACCAGTTCAAAGTCTTCCAGCTCACTCTTAATCATTCTATTAGTAATGGACTCCAATATATCATCTAGGTCTTGGTAGAATGCCTCTTCCTCCTCCTCTTCCTCTTCTCCCTGCTGTAAGGGTATCACTGTATTCTTATACCAGGCCAAACAATGCTGAATACAACACAGCAGATAATCCTGTAGGAGAAAATAAATTAAATACTCTTGAGTGTTGATGGATAACCTATAAAGTTGTTCATAACCAGCAAATAATTCTTATCTATAAGGATAAAGAAAATGATTCATTAGTGTTACAAATTAAGTCCATCTAAATTAACGAAACTGGGAAAATAAACTGAATAGCAGCATCCTTTTCTAATGCTGCCCCCCGAAAATTGGCCTAAGTGGCTGACACCTCAAAATGCAACATTAGATGTGCTATCTCTGGTCTGATACAAATAACCCTGGAGCTAGGTGGTGAAGTTAAATCTTCTCTAGTTC
This sequence comes from Rhinopithecus bieti, assembly GCF_001698545.2. Classification (NCBI taxonomy): domain Eukaryota; kingdom Metazoa; phylum Chordata; class Mammalia; order Primates; family Cercopithecidae; genus Rhinopithecus; species Rhinopithecus bieti. The sequence continues at coordinate 376,084 of NW_016809732.1, forward strand.
ATTTGAGTCCCAGAAGCTATTCTAAAGATAGAGGTTTATGTTGAGGGAATCTTTAGGAGACCAACACAGCATCTTAGATCTAGGCTGAGAACATCTCATGTCACAGAAGGCACAAAAATGAAGGCAAGATATGACAACTGAAAGACTTCCTCCTTTCTTCTGCCATGAGTTATAAGTTACGTGGGGTGGAAGTTTCCATTTTTATCCTCTTCGCTGTCCTAAGGCTAGATAAGAACAGAAAGTCAACCAGGCCAGCTCCTTTGAAGGTTCAACAGTGCCAATCCTAGTTCAGCCTAAATCATATACGTCCTCTAGACTAATGAAGCAGGTCCCCATTCTAAAGCATATTTATTTAGTAAATGTAATCAAAGATTCATAAATGAAATAAAATATTCTCTGGGGGAAGTGATGGAAGCCTTGATTTAGTAAAGGGCTAACACGGAGATAACTTACCAATAGATCCAAAATAATAAGGGTTCAGAAATGTTAAGCAGGGAAGACTTAAAAGTAAACATTCATTGGAAGAACCAGGAAGAGAGTTTCACAGGGAAAGGTATCTCTTTGCGAAGTTCAACCCTATCCTTAATACTAAAAATAATGGTTGAAGGAAGAATAAAAGTCTCACCAGTGGTTCTTGTAGAGAGATCTTATCTCCTTGGGTCAGAATACAAGCTTCTAATTTCAAAGGAGGCAGCAGATCAGGTTTTGGCTCATAGAACTGTTTTAACTGTGTATAGTAAGGAAAAAAAGACATCTTGGCTCATAAATGCTTTTTACTAACTTGTCAGGTGAAAGGTATCTTTAATGTCTAATGCCTTCTAAGACACGTTTCCCAACTGTTCAAAGAACAATGCAGCCAAATTTTTATTGCTTTGGCTCACGCATATCCTGTGCTCTTGCTTTGGATATAGTACTGATTAGGTTCATCTTTCCTATTCCAATTCCTTCTATTCCTAAACTTGTGCATGCAATCAACATTTTCAGTTAACTTGGAGGTTAAAAATATAGGATCCAGAGTCAGAATGGCTGAGTCCAAGATCCCAGTACCATTACTTATTACTGGTTTTTATAAAGGTATCTGTACCTTGGTTCCTTATCTTAAAAATAAGGATATTATTAATATTCATTGTATAAGGATTTAACATGACAATACATGTAAAGTACTTCAAACAGTATTTGGCATATAAGAGAGCCAAAAAAATATGAGTTACTATTTTTCTTTTAACTTTTAGAGTCTGCAGAATTTTACTGGCCTGCATATTAACTTGAGTCAGAAAACTCTATTCTATGCCTTCAAACACAATTTTCTATTTTTGTTAAACATGCCAATGTAAATGCGTTGATTACAGTTTGAAAGATACAATATAGCTAATAGAATATAAATTTTATATAGGATCAAGCCCAAGGCCAAATGAAAAGTTTTTGATGGATAGTATGGGACCTTCCAATATTTTCACACATCTGAGACCTTAATTTCAAATGAAACTTCATAACTATCATAAAGCAATGGCATTGAGAGCAAACAAAATGACAGACTAGGGGTCTAGAGGAACCCTCCTGGTAGACAGTCTCTATATGAATTCTTCTAATCTTCAAGATTAGAATTTAATCTTCTTTTTTTGTTGTTGTTGAGAGGGAGTCTCGCTCTGTCGCCCAGGCTGGAGTGCAGTGGCCGGATCTCAGCTCACTGCAAGCTCCGCCTCCCAGGTTTACACCATTCTCCTGCCTCAGCCTCCCAAGTAGCTGGGACCACAGGCGCCCGCCACCTCGCTCGGCTAGTTTTTTGTATTTTTTTAAGTAGAGACGCGATTTCACTGTGTTAGCCAGGATGGTCTAGATCTCCTGACCTCGTGATCTGCCCGTCTCGGCCTCCCAAAGTGCTGGGATTACAGGCCTGAGCCACCGCGCCCGGCCAGAATTTAATCTTCTAATTTAAAAACTTGTTAACGGAAAAGTGCAGAAAGGAACGTAAAAGACATCCATGTATCTGTTACCCAGATTTAAGAAATAATATTTCGCTATATTTGTTTTGGATTTCTTTTTTCTTTCAGAAATATAACATAATGGATACAGCTGCTGATAGTCCTTATATAAACGGTTCTTCAAAATGTCCTTCTGACTTGGGATACAGACTGTTAATTCACAGGGATAACTGCTAGATGATGGTATTATGGCAGACAGGTAAGTGGTGACCAAGAAAAGACAACCCAGAACAGCATCACATACCCACAGCATGTTCACAAAGTACCAATGTACTAGTTGGGAATTATTTTATATTTGGAAAGGTCTAAAAACCATCAGTTGTCTCTCAATCCTTGATTATCTGTTTTCCATATATCCATAAAAATGTATTTTACCTGTGAGAGCAGAGTTTGCATGATTGAATTAGCCAGCTGAGAGTTCCTTCGAAGAACATCATAAAACCCCTAAGAGGAATCAAAGAGAAGAAATAAGCGCTTTAACAGGGATACTAGTGATCTGGACAATCATAACTTAAAAATAACACTTTCTTTATCCTCTTCTCAGTTCTTTCCTACCGAGACTATATTTGATGGTCCTAAATGCCCTAATATAAATGACCGTATTTTTTTCCCAACCAAAATTTCCTCCTCTTAGTTAAGAACTGCTCAGATTAAAATCCTGGGGAGGCCAGGTACAGTAACTCACACCTGTAATCCCAGCATTGTGGGAGGCTGAGACAGGCAGATCACTTGAGGCCAAGAGTTCGAGACCAGCCTGGCCAACACAGCAAAACCCTGTCTCTACTAAAAAATACAAAAATTAGCCAAGCGTGGTGGCACACGCCTATAATCCCAGCTACTCAGGAGGCTGAGGTATGAAGGTTGCAGTGAGCTGAGATCACGCCAGTGCACTCCAGCCCGGGCAACAGAGCAAGACTCCGCCTCAAAAAAAAAAAAAAAAAAATCCTGGGGAGAACTTTCTTTCTAGAACCTGGAAAAGAGGTTATACAGTTCATCTGTGAGTAAAAGCAAATGAGAATTGATCAAAAAAATATTTTTTGTTTAAAGAAAAGAAACAGGCCAGACATGGTGGCTCATGCCTGTAATCCCAGCACTTTGGAAGGCCAAGGGAGAGGATCACCTGAGGTCAGGAGGTCAAGACCAGCCTGGTCAACATGGTGAAACCCCATCTCTACTAAAAATACAAAAATTAGCCAGGCGTGGTGATGCACGCCTGTGGTCCCAGCTACTTGGGAGACTGAGGCAGGAGAATCACTTGAACCTGCGATAGGGAGGTTGCAGTGAGCCAAGACCTGAGATCGCACCACTGCATTCCAGTCTGGGCAACAGAGTGAGACTCCGTCTCAAAAAAAAAAAAAAAAAGGAAAGAAATGAAAGAAAATTAATCCTAACAGGAATTAAAACATTTTATGGTTGTGTAATGATAATAAAAAGACACTTCGTCTTGACACAAAAATCTACAGGAGGGCCGGGCGCGGTGGCTCAAGCCTGTAATCCCAGCACTTTGGGAGGCTGAGACGGGCAGATCACGAGGTCAGGAGATCGAGACCATCCTGGCTAATACGGTGAAACCCTGTCTCTACTTAAAAATACAAAAAAAAAAAAACTAGCCAGGCGATGAGGCGGGCGCCTGTAGTCCCAGCTACTCGGGAGGCTGAGGCAGGAGAATGGCGTAAACCCGGGAGGCGGAGCTTGCAGTGAGCTGAGATCCGGCCACTGCACTCCAGCCTGGGTGGCAGAGCAAGACTCCGTCTCAAAAAAAAAAAAAAAAAAAAAAAAAAAAAAAAAAAATCTACAGGCAAAATAAAAAAATGGCATACAGAGATACATAGTACACACAAAGGAGGCAATGATGTGTGAACAAATGGTTAGCTTGGGGGAAAAGCTCCTTATATATATTATCATACAAATTCAGGATGAATTAAGTAGCTAAACGTCAAAAACAAATGCATTAAAAACAAAAAAACTCAAAGAAAATGTTAGTGAATATTCACTGGAAGGATTTGGACTTTCTACAGATAAAATGGGCCAGGCACGGTAGCTCATGTCTTTAATCCTAGTACTTTGGAAGACTGAGGCAGGAGGGCCGCTTGAAGCCAGGGCATTTGAGACCATCCTGGGCAACAAAATGAGACCCTATCTCTAAAAAAAGTTAAAAAAAAAAAAATTAGCTGGGTGCAGTGGCTTGTGCCTATGGTCCCAACCATTTGGGAAGGGGGCTGAGGCAAGAGGATTGTTTGAGCCTAGGAGTTGAAGGCTGCAGTGAGTTAGATTGCACCAGTGCACTCCAGCCTGGATAACAGAGCAAGACTCTGTCTCTTAAAAAAAAAAAAAAAAAAGTAATAGAAGACATCTCAAAGGAAGAAAATCAATAGATTTAGTAACTAAAAATTATTATTTCTGTAAGTCTAAAAGGATATTTAAAAAAAAGGAAATGGCATTCTGGCATATACCTGCAACAAATATGACAAGTTATTTAGTTATTTATATCACTACATAAGGTATTTTTATATACCAATGATATACTAAGACTGATGAATAAATGAACAGCAATATTTTAATAGGTTTAAGTCTATGATTCACTTCATGTTAATTTATTTTACTTTAGAGCTAAATAAGGGTGAAGTTTTTTTTTTGTTTTTGTTTTTTTTTCCCGCAGGGGCTGCTTATCAAGGACTGCACAAGAGTTAACACATGAAGTCTAAGACTGTCTATTCTTAGTGCACCTTTGCCAGCTGGTGGCTGAGAATTTGGCTGGTAAACAGTTACTTACACTGATACAAAGCTCACCCTAAATCAGAGTGGCTCACCGTGCCTTAACTGTTTAAACAATGTGGTTTATACAGAATATGCGCATATCTGATTTTATTGCAATTTGCTTGATTGCACTTCGCAGATATTACTTTTACAAATTAAAGGTTTGTGGCAACCCTATGTCAAGCAAGTCTATCAGCACCATTTTTCCAAAAGCGTGTGCTCACTTCATGTCTCTGTGTCACATTTTGGTAATTCTCACAATATTTCAAACTTTCTCAATATTATTGTATGTGTTATGGGGATCTATGATAAATGATCTTTGATAGTACTATTGCAATTGGTTTGAGGAGTCACAAATTGTGTCTATATAAGATAGTGAACTTAATTGATAAATGCTGTGTATGTTCTGACCGTTCCACTGACTGGGCCATCCCATCTCTCCACCTCTCCTCAGGCCTCCCTATTCCCTGTGACAAAACAATATTGAAATGACATCAACTAATAACTCCTACAATGGCCCATAAGTATTCAAGTGAAAGGAAGAGTCGCACATCTTTCACTTTAAATCAAAAGCTAGAAATGATCAAGTTTAGTAAGAAAGGCATGTCACAAGCTGAGGCAGGTCAAAAGCTAGGCTTCTTGCACCAAAGAGCCAAGTTGTGAATGCAAAGAAAATGTTCTTAATGGAAATTTACAGTGCTACTGTAAATTTGTGAACACATGAATGTGTGTTCAAAAAAAAGTGAACACATGAATGATTAGAAAGCAAAACAGCCTTATTGCTGATGCGGAGAAAGGTTTAGTGGTCTGGATAAAAGACCAAGGCCAACCACAACATTCCCTTAAGTCAAAGCCTAACCCAGAGCAAGGACTAAACTCCTCAATTCTATAAAGCCTGAAAGAGATGAGAAAGCTGCCAAAGAAAAGTTGAAGTGAGCAGAGGTTGGTTTATGAGGTTTAAGGAAAGAAGCCATCTCCATAACATAAAAGTGCAAGGGGCTGGGCGCGGTGGCTTACACCTGTAATCCCAGCACTTTGGGAGGCCGAGGCGGGTGGATCACGTGGTCAAGAGATTGAGACCATCCTGGCCAACACGGTGAAACCCAGTATCTACTAAAAATACAAAAATTAGCTGGGCGTGGTGGCATGAGCCTGTAGTCCCAACTACTTGGAAGGCTGAGGCAGGAGAATCACCTGAACCTGGGAGGTGGAGGTTGCCGTGAGCCGAGATTGTGCCACTGCACTCCAGCCTTGCGACAGAGTAAGACTCAAAAAAAAAAGTGCAAGGTGAAGAAGCAAATGCTGATGGAGCAGGTGAGGCAAATTATCCAGAAGATATAGCTAACATAATTGATGGAGGTGGCTATATTAAACAGATTTTCAAAGTAGATGAAATAGCCTTATATTCCAAGAAGATTTTATCTGAGACTTTCCTAGCTAGGGAGGAGAAGTCAATGCCTGGCTTCAAAGGACAGGCTGTCTTGTTAGGGGTTAATGTAGCTGGTGACTTTAAGTTGAAGTCAATGCTTATTTACTATTCCAAAAATCCTAGGGCCCTTAAGAATTATGCTACATCTACCCTGCCTGTGCTCTATAAGTGGAAAAACAAAGCCTGCATGATAACACATCTGTTCATAGCATGGTTTACTGAATATTTTAAGCCCAGTGTTGAGACCTACTGCTCAGAAAAAAAAAAAAAAATTCCTCTCAAAATATTATTGCTCATTGATAGTGTGCCTAGGCACCTAAGAGCACTGATGGAAATGTACAGAAAGATGAATGCTGTTTTCATATATGCTACCACAATATCCTCTGGGTAAGTTATATGCTACTCACAACTTAGTAGTTGTATTTCTCTTAGCTGTACTATCATAATAACGAGTGATTTAATCAGACATTCAGTAAACTGTTGAAAATCCAGTGCAAAAAGAAGTTGCTTTTATAAAAACTAAGTTAGGCTGGGCATGGCGGCTCACGCCTATAATCCCAACACTTTGAGATGCCAAGACAGGTGGATCACTTGAGGCCAGAAGTACAAGACCAGCCTGGTCAACATGGTGAAATCCCATCTCTACTAAAAACACAAAAATCAGCTGGGCATGGTGGCGCACACCTGTAATCCTAGGTACTGGGGAGGCTGAGAAGCAGGAGAATTACTTGAACCCAGGAGATGGAGGATGGAGGTTGCAGTGAGCCGAGAATTGTATCACTGCACTCCAGCCTGGGTGACAGAGCAAGACTCTGTCTCAAAGAAAAAAAAAACTAAGTTAAATGTTTGGAAAGTCAGTCTCTCAAACCAGTTTCTGATAAATTAGGGGTAAGACAATTGTAAAAAGAGAAAAAACTGAAGCTATCTAAAAGATTTTTGTACTAAACTGTCTGAAGTAGCTTGAAGTTTTTATACCACTTTAGGTAAACACAACTTTGAAACTGTAGGCAATAAATTAAGGGTATGGGTTTGTATGAGAGACAGGAAGTAAACTTGTACTCAATAACAAAACAAAACAAAGGACTTGGTCTTAAGACTGGCAAATTTATTGTACATTTAAATATTTCAAATTAAAATAAAATATTTAAGGTCTATCCACTGTGTTTTATGATTCCTCACCTTAAAAACCTTAAATTTTTTTTTTTTTTTTTAGAGACAGAGTCTCACTGTGTTGCCCAGGCTGGAGTGCAGTGGTGCGATCTCGGCTCACTGTAAGCTCCACCTCCTGGGTTCATGCCATTCTCCTGCATCAGCCTCCCAAGTAGCTGGGACTACAGGTGCCGCCACCACGTCCAGCTAATTTTTTGTATTTTTAGTAGAGACAGGGTTTCACCATCTTAGCCTGGATGGTCTCTATCTCCTGACCTCATGATCTGCCTGCCTCGGCCTCCCAAAGTGCTGGGATTACAGGCATGAGCCACCGCACCCGGCCAAAAAAAATTTTTTTTAGAGACAAGGTCTCACTCTGTTGCCTGGGTTGGAGTGCAGTGGTGTGATCATAGCTCACTGCAGCCTCAAACTGCTGGGATCCTCCTGCCTCAGCTTCCTGAGGAGCTGGGACCACAGGCGCATGTCACCATACCCAGCTAATGTTTTTTATTTTCTTATTTTTTGTAAAGACTGAGTCTTGCTTGATCCTCCTGCCTTGGACTCACAAGGTGTTGGGATTACAAGTATGAGCCACTGTGCCCTGCCTTAAACAACTTTTTAACTAAACATCACTAGCTACTGGTGCTGACTACATCAAATAAGAGCATATCTACTATACTTTTATAATGAGGAAAAAAAATTACTAAAATAAAAAGAATTATTCATTGGGGGTTTGCTACATTCCTTCCATTCTACTGACTTACCTCATAAAGCATGAGTCGAACATCGGCTTGCTGGCTTAAGCATCTCCTCAAACCATCCATGATCTCAAGGCAAAAAGTTTCATTGGCAACAGAATTGTAATGACTGTGAACATCCACATGAACCTGAAAGGAAGACAGGCCAATTCATGTCTATCTTACCAAAGCAGTTTCCAATAAGGAGCTAAATAAGCCTATGTTCTTGGTCAAAAAAACTTAGCTTTCTCCACATGCCAAACCCCAGGGGTGAGACATACAGTATAATCATTACCATGCAGTAATAAGTGTCATTCTTATTCTGGTTTGGAATAAGAGAATTTTTAAGCATTTTAATAAAACTAACTGTTCCCATTCCTTAAGGTTTCCTTGACAATATCAATTGCTTAGGAAGGCACACTGCTTATTTCAAGCCACTAGAATCCAGTAGTAATAATATACATAATTTTATTTAAAAGGTCTAACACTTCTTCAATAGCTAGAAGAATCTCACTCTTCCACAAATTCTAGAAAGGTTTAGAGGAAGACAGTCTTTTGTTTAGAAATGGACATGACAAAGAATTGACATCCTTTGTGTAAATTATATAATAAAATCAGCAATTATACACGAAGAATTCCTAATCCTTACTCCAGGTATCACAGTAATGTAGTTCATACTGCCTGAAGCCAAATCCTTCTTCCACCCTTTCTTGGTTATATAACCTTGGGTGAGTTATTTAACCTGGCTCAGCCTCAGTTTACCTATCCTTAAAACGGGATAATAACACACAAATGATACCTAGTGTTCCTAATATTTAATCTATGCTATAAGTTATAGACAAAGCTTTATGAAGTTATACCAAAGCAATAAACTGAGGATTCCTAGTCAAACTGTTATATATAAATATGTCTCCTATTTATAAATCTTATAGTACATCATTTAAATTATGAAGACAATTTTATTGCTCCAAAGCCTAGATTACCAGATTATAAAAAGTTTTGTTTTCTCAGATTACAAGGTGTAATATAATATGTGCAAAGTAAATAAATTGACATAAGAAAATAGGGATAATAATAGTATCTAGCCTCAGAGGACTGCTGTGAAGATTAAATGAGATAATAAATGTAAAGCACTTTAGCACAATATCTAGCACAGTGCTATCCAAAAGAAATATAATATGGGCCGGGTGCAGTGGCTCACGCCTGTAATACCAGCACTCTGGGAGGCTGAGGTGGGCAGATCACAAGTTTAGGAGATTGAGACCATTCTGGCTAACACGGTAAAACCCTGTCTCTACTAAAAATACAAAAAATTAGCTGGGTGTGGTGGTGAGCACCTGTAGTCCCAGCTACTTGGGAGGCTGTGGTAGGAGAATGGCATGAACCTGGGAGGCGGAGCTTGCAATAAGCCGAGATTGTGCCACAGCACTCCAGCCTGGGCGACAGAGCGAGATTCCGTCTCAAAAAAAAAAAAAAGAGAAAGAAATATAATATGAACCACAAATGCAAGCCATATATATAATTTTATATTTTCCAGTAGCCACGTTAAAAAAGAGAAAGAGGTAAAGGCAATTTTAATATTTTCTGTAACCCTACACATACAAAATTCTCTCTGAAGATGTAATCAATATTAAACATTATTAGATTTTTATATTCTTTTATTTCAAAATCTGGTATGAAGGCTGGGTGCGGTGGCTCAAGCCTGTAATCCCAGCACTTTGGGAGGCCGAGACGGGCAGATCACGAGGTCAGGAGATCGAGACTATCCTGGCTAACATGGTGAAACCCGTCTCTACTAAAAAAATACAAAAAAACTAGCTGGGTGTGGCGGCGGGCGCCTATAGCCCCAGCTACTCTAGAGGCTGAGGCAGAAGAATGGCGTAAACCCGGCAGGTGGAACTTGCAGTGAGCCGAGATCCGGCCACTGCACTCCAGCCTGGGTGACAGAGTGAGACTCCGTCTCAAAAAAAAAAAAAAATCTGTTATGAATTTTGCACGTATAGCACAACACAATGTGGACTAGTCACATTTCAATCAAATGTTCCATTTAGTAGCCACACTGAGGATAGGGGCTTCCATACTGGATAGCACAGTTTAGCATACAATAAATCTGCCATTAATAAGTGTTAGCCAATATCATCATCATTATCATCACCATCATCATCATCATCATCAGACTCTTTAGTTCTAGGATCATTCTTACAACCATAACAGGAATAAAAGAAAACAGCGTGCATTTCATCAGTGCACATGAATGATACGCACACACTACAAGTTAACATAAATAATCCTTACCTGACTGAAACTAAGAGACTGACTGCACTGAGAGGATGACAGGCTGCCTAAAACTTTGAAGTTCTTCAGGAGCAGCAAAAATCCAGCAACTGCACATTTTCGGGCATCAAGCTGGCTAGCTCAGAAATAGAGAAGTTAACAAACCTATTTCACAGGAATATGCTTCTGGGTCAGAAAAATACAGCTAGTTGCATACAGAGAAGGCATATGTATACACAATGAAGCGTAGAGCAAAACAGTGAATTTATGTACTCAAAATAAAGTATCAACTGTTCAAAGCAATTTATAGTACAGAAATTGAACTGACATTTTTCATTACTTAACTCATGATACTCTATTTCCTTCTATCCTGCTCTCAAGTCTGTGTGAGGAGTAAGAATAAGAGTGCAGAGAGACTGCAAAATTGGCTGGTTACTCAAATGTAGGAAATCGCTGATTTTAAGCCCCAGTACTCAGTAGGAGAAACAGAATGGGGAACCTCACAAGGACATACTTTCTTCCCCTCCAGATGGCTAGACACCGAAGAAGGAAAAATACTTTTGCCTGCAGCTAACCAATAGAAATTACTTAAAAACCTTCACCAAACCTTCCACTTAGACATTGATAGCACCCATCAGATGGCCAAATTATTATTTACTGGACCAAGCCTTTTCAAAACTATCAAGCAGACAGTCAGGTCCTGTGAAGTGTGCCAAAGAAATAATCCCCTGCACTGCAGGCCATACATTTGAATCCCTATACCTTTAACCTCCTTGTTAAGTTTGTCTCTTCCAGAATCGAAACTGTAAAACTACAAATGGTTCTTCAAATGGAGCCCCAGATGCAGTCCATGACTAAGATCTACCGCGGACCCCTGGACCAGTCTGTTAGCCCATGCTCTGATGTTAATGACATCGAAGGCACCCTTCCCAAGGAAATCTCAACTGCACAACCCCTACTAGGCCCCAATTCAGCAGGAAGCAGTTAGAGTGGTCATCGGCCAACCTCCCCAACAGCACTTGGGTCTTCCTGTTGAGAGGACAGACTGAGAGACAGAACTAGCTGGATTTCCTAGGCCGACTAAGAATCCCTAAGCCTAGATGGGAAGGTGACCACTTCTACCTTTAAATACGGGGCTTGTACCTTAGCTCATACCTGACCAATCGGATAGTAAAGAGAGCTCACTAAAATGCTAATTAGGCAAAAACAGGAGGTAAAGAAATAGCCAATCATCTATTGCCTGAGAGCACAGCAGGAGGGACAAGGATTGGGATATAAACCCAGGCATTCAAGCCAGCAACAGCAACCCCTTTGGGTCCCCTCCCTTTGTATGGGAGCTCTGTTTTCACTCTATTTCACACTATTAAATCTTGTAACTCCAAAAAAAAAAAGAAAAGAAAAGAAATTGCTGATTTTGCCATGTTTGAAGGAGTGCTTCCCTTCATATGCTCTCTTTCATCATAGGATAATGTAGTACTTGATGCCATGTAAACTCTCCATCCAGAAAATGTCACACTCATCTTCTCACTGAGGCTCAATGACTAATACATGTTAAAGATGTTACAACATAGTATCTCAGTCTCTTCACCATGCCTTTGGGTGAGGAGTAACAAAAACTGTTAATTCTAGAACAAAGATAATAGCATATGGCTTAGTTGTTCCTTTGGACACCCATGAATATATTATAATATGGCCAATGTGATATTAATTGGGTATCTTATCCTCAAAGTACCAAATGCATTTCACATATTACTGTCTTATATTTTTAGGAGATGGTATGATCATCTCTAGCTTATATACTAAGAAATAAAGGAAGAGATGTTAGGAGGGATTGGCTAAGCTACAAATAAAACTCATTCCCCTCAACAATTAATTTGATCTTCTAGCCTCTAGATCATAATTCAGATGTTCACTAAAATGAGATTCTTAAGTATATTCTTCTTGACTAAGTTCCAAAGCAGTCCCCTTGGAACTGCTGCCAGCTCAGGTTTCAGAGTATTTGGCACTAGAACATTATCCTGAAGATTATTCTAACGTAGCAGAGTAAAGTACTTGACATCACAAGCTCTGATATTAGAACTGACTTTGAATCCTTGCTCCACCACCAACTATTGTTTTAGGTTTGGAAAGTTACTCATCTTCTCTAAGCCTAAGTTTTCTTATCTGTATGTAAAATGGGAATTGCAATAATTCTTACTTCATAGGGTTGCTCTGAAGACTAAATGAAAAAAGCTTACAAAGGACTTAGCAAAATGCCTTATTTGATGAAATTGCTCTGCGGGGCTGGGAATTCACATGATCACTGTGAACAGGTGGTACTAGGAGACGGCAGAGATAATTTTAGCCTCAACATTAGAGGGCGACATCTTCCTATGATATAAAAAGATGCTACATACTTGGCAAACATAGCTTTCCGAAGAACAAGTATCAAGGAGTCTCTCATTGACATGCTGACTTTGAGAAGGGGCTGAAAAAGAATCAGTGGGTAAAGACAGAACAAGTTTGCTTATTAGCCTTAGCTCATTTCCAATACTGTTACCATATGGCTTCTATAAGGAAGCTTACTTCTGTTTTATATATGCTTTAATGTTTATTACAGTTAACAAGGACAATAGTATACTTTGTAACACTACAATGAAACTGGTTGTGAATGCCTTTGTAAATCTATTATACTCAATAATGTTCTAAGAGAGTTTTAATTATTTCATTAACTTGAAAATGAGTTGACAGAATAGTGCTATGGATAGTAAATAAACCTGGAAAACAGTCTTGCTCAATGCTCTTGCCCTTTTAATGCAAATTTTATATTTCAGACTAAAGTGGAATAGATTTCTTGGACATATATATTTATACAGAAATGCATCAGACTTCCACTAGACAGTTAAACCTCAGTTTTGGCAAGTTACTTGGGAATCTGAAGACTTACCTGCACTGCCTTAAGTAGCCTTTGTACAGTCTGAAGGGGCAGAAAGGACAAATAGTCAAAAGCTTCTGTGACTTTAGAAGAACAACTTTGAAGAACTAAGGGTGCATACATGACGATATTTGAAAGCAGGTCTGAAAAACAGAATCTATAATCAGTTGCCTCAAATAACTACAGATGTTTGAAATAAAAGAAAAATAACGAGAAAGAAATGTAAGTCTTTTGCTTCCTTTCTCAAATAAGTCAAGTATACTGCAATACAAATTTCTACTGATTCTATATATACTTTTTCTCCAATGTAACCAGGATAATTTTAGCTTTTTTCTGTGATAGTTTCAATTTCTCTAAAAATTAAACTGCCTAAATAAAAGAAAGGAAGAAACCGATTACACTCCTAGACATAAGTAGTAGCACACATCTTCATACTTCTAAGCTAAAATAAATCAATAAATATTTCTGAATTTTTAGGATGTGCAAGCATAATATGGTCCTATTAGGAACATAAGAGTATAAAACATAGTCTTTCTTCAAAAATTTTAATAATTTAGTTGGAAGTAAAAAAAATTTTTTTTTTAAGAATTAAAGAGGTAAATCACAGAGCAATATCAAATATCTAATAATTCCAAACATAGTTTATTGCCTACTAAATGGTAAAAGGAGAGTTTAAATAGGAGTTCAAAGGAAGAAGAGATCATATATTAGGAAAGCAATGAGAAGGAACTTAAACTAGGTTCTAAAAGATGGGGAACATTTAAATGCACAAAGAACCAGAAAGGCCTACATATATAAAGGGAAAAGTATGGTAAAGGTCTGAGAAAGGTAAGCATAAGACATATTCAGAAGATGGTAGGGAAATCAATGATGCTGGGGTGAAGAATCCAGGAAAGTAAATAACTGACTTTAACATTGGAAAGGTAGGTTGGGATCAACTTGTCAAGGACTTTCAGTGCCAGGATAAAGAGCTGATGATTTGGCCAGGTGTGGTGGCTCACGCCTGTAATCCCAGCACTTTGGAAGGTCGAGGCAGGTGGATCATGAGGTCAAGAGATTGAGACCATCCTGGCCAACATCACGGTGAAACACCATCTCTACTAAAAATACAAAAATTATCTCGGTGTGGTGGCGCATGCCTGTAGTCCCAGCTACTTGCAAGGCTGAAGCAGGAGAATTGCTTGAACCTGGGAGGCGAAGGTTGCAGTGAACTGAGATCATACCACTACACTGCAGCCTGGGTGACAGAGACTCCATCTCAAAAAAACAAACAAACAAAAAGAGCTGACAATTTATTAAAGAACATATTGATGATTTTGTAGTCATAAAGTGGTATTTTAGGAATACTAACCTGTGGTAATATGCAGGTCAAATTGCTGAAGGGAGAAGAAAAAGCCAGGAAACCAGTTAGAAAGCTGTGGTAGTAGTCTAAATTCAAGGTTGTAAGAATGGGAACTAGACAGTGGATGTGAGGTTGGGGGAAGGAGGGAATAAAAAGATAGAAAAAAATAACAGTATGAGGCAGAAAAATGACAGAACTTTGGACAGAACCAAGTGTGTTTGAGAAAATAAAAGGTAATTCCAGCCTCCAGGACCTGGAGAGCCATGCTTTAAATAATGGAAATAGGAGCAATGGAAAGGAAAATTTGTTTGAAGGGAACTGTATTATATTTGAGGTAAAAGAAAAACTGGTCACAGGCAGGAAAAGAAGCAAACTCTTACAGTAATCAGAGAACTTACCTAAAAAAGTTTCAGGGGAGTTATAAACAGTGATGAATGACATAGAGAAATTTTTAAAATTGGTGATTAAGACCAGTCAATTTAGACATTAGGAGTTACGTATTAAAAACAGCAAATTCAGGCTGGGCATGGTGGCTCAAGCCTGTAATCCCAGCACTTTGGGAAGCTAAGCTGGGTGGATCACCTGAAGTCAGGAGTTCGAGACCAGCCTGGCCAGCATGGCGAAACTCTGCCTCTATTAATAATACAAAAATTATCTGGGCGTGGTAGCATGCGCCTACAATCCCAGCTACTGAGGAGGCTAAGACACAAGAATTGCTTGAACCCAGGAGGCAGAGGTTGCAGTGAGCTGAGATTGTGCCACTGCACCCCAGCCTGGGCAACAGAGTGAAACTGTATCTAAAAAAGAAAAAAGCAAAAAAAAAAACGCAAATTCAGAGGTTACCAGAGACAAACGCTGTGCAGTCCAAATGTCAAGGCTAAAAGGACTAGGAAGTCAATGAGTGGCAGCAGAAGGACAGCATTCATTTGAGAGGTATTAATAATAAGAGAAAATGTTGAGGCAAAATGGAAGTTTTACTTACTGGTTAATTGTTGCTTTCCTTACTGACAACTACAGCCTTTTTGACAATTGACAATCCCAGACAACATAAATGGATTTGCTTTATTGGCATCCTATCAAAGATACTGCATTTAAATGCTCATTCAATTTTTTTTCCCAGGACCAAATGATTATGACATTTAAATGAAAATATTTCTAAAAACTTTATTCATCCTTTCAAAGTTTAATACCTAAGAAATGACTGATGGGAGAAGATGCTCTGGTAACAACCCTGTTGAGGACCTGCTCCAGAATTTCTTGTCTGATCATCTCATGGATCTAAAAAGAACAGAATAAATAAAATATTCCTGGGTGACCTTCAGCTTTTAAGTATATCAATGCATGTCAGGCAGGATGAAGAACAGTTTGGATATGGGTAAAACTCAAAAACTCAGAATATAATGTGAATCACCTGGAAAGACAGAATCATTCAACTTTCCCCTTGTTCTGTGCTTCGATGATTCATTAGTAGGGTAAATACCATGTTTATTAGCCTAAAAGTACAGATCACATTAAACTATTGCTAATATAAGGTTCAGCATCAAACAGGACAAATTCTACTTAGGTATCCATTACCTGACAATATCCATATTCCTGACAGTACACATAACTTTTATTCTAAAAATTAAAATGTAAAAGCCCATGAAAATTTCTAGAAACTTAAAAGATCTTCCCTAACCCGTCTCAGTTTCTAGAAGCACAGCAGTTGCTGTTAAAAAGACCCATTCTGAATTTTCACTTAAATTTTAGTTAAAATTCTTACTTGAACTTAATTATTTTATGAATTAACAGACTAATTTCGTTCAGACCTCAGACTGTTAGTGACTTAGTAGCAATTTATAAAGATGACTTGATAAAGCTGACATCTATGTGAAATCAAATGGAGCCTCTTTAGTTTTGAAAAATAATAAATACAAAAACATACTCTAAGATAATGTCTTTAACAATATCACTGCCGGGCGCGGTGGCTCAAGCCTGTAATCCCAGCACTTTGGGAAGCCGAGATGGGTGGATCACGAGGTCAGGAGATCGAGACCATCCTGGCTAACACCGTGAAACCCCGTCTCTACTAAAAAATACAAAAAACTAGCCGGGCGAGGTGGTGGGCGCCTGTAGTCCCAGCTACTCGGGAGGCTGAAGCAGGAGAATGGCGTAAACTCCGGAGGCGGAGCTTGCAGTGAGCTGAGATCCGGCCACTGCACTCCAGCCTGGGCGATAGAGCGAGACTCTGTCTCAAAAAAAAAAAAACAAAAAAACAAAAACAAAAAAAACAATATCACTATAAAGCAGGGTAATTTATATTACATCATCAAATACACTTACAACTCTCAAGAACTATTCTGACATTTACTTCATAGTTCTGGATTAGAACACTAGATTTACATTTAGATCAGCCTCCCAAATAACATTTTCAGCAGACACTCTTGGTGTGTAGCTACACTAAACAACTGAACATCAAGAAGACTTAGAGGAATTACTAGCAAAGTTGTGTAGCCTCAGATATGATCTATCATTTTTTTATTCAAAAGAAAATACATTTTTGAAAACTGTTTTGGAAATTAAGATTGTCAGTGATAATTTGGTAATAATGTCAAAAAAAAATGTAAATTTCCCATTTTGGGTTCTTCAGAAACAATGAACCAATAAGTATGACTTTTTTTCTTTTTTTTTTTTTCCTGAGATAGGGTCTTACTTTGTTACCCAGGCTGGAGCACAGTGGTGCAAACACAGTTCACTGTAGCCTTGACTTCCTGGGCTCAAGCGATCCACCTCAGTCACCCAAGTAGCAGGTGTGCGCCACCATGCCTGGCTAATTTTTGTATCTTTTGTAGAGATATTGTTTCGCCACGTTGCCCAGGCTGGTCTCAAACTCCTGAGCTCAAGTGATCTGCCCACCTCAGCCTCCCAAAGTGTTGGGATTATAGGCTTGAGTCACCATGCCCAACCAAGCATGATTCTTTTTTTGTTTTATTTTCAGTAAAAATTCTTACAGCATGATTCTTTAAGCTTGATGCTCTACAGTGACCTAAAAAAATTTCTTCTGTGTAAAGGAACAGCATTAAAACAAAATAAAACAAAAACTAGAAATGGTTTACTGCTGGAAAAAGGAAAAGTCATGAAAAGCTATCTTATATTCAAACTTCTAGGTCAGAAGCAATTGGATTATGCAGAATAAATGAAAAACTTACATAAAAGAATAAGAAAGTTAAGTATTCCATCAAACTGGATCTATAATGTTTCAATATTATCCTAATCTCTGTCATATATCCTCTGTCAAACTAATACTCAAATTTCCTTGTCCAGCAAACTCCCAGGCAAATGCCAAGCCCTACTTGGATTATTTAAACAAAATTAGGGAGTGGTTGCCAAAATAGTGTCTCACCTTAAAAGTTTCCAACAGGATATTAGCTCCGAGCTTACATGCATGCTGGTTTGGCATTCTAGAAAGACTTGAGCTGGTTTCAATAGTTTTTCCATCATGAACCTTCTTTGGCCCGTATGAATCCATCAAAATGAAACCAAGTTCAACGAGGCCCTGAGTAACATGGTCCCAACTATGAACGCTACAAGAAAACAAAGCTTAGTTAAAAAAGAAAAACGTGGTAAGATATCTTACCTTTGTACTCAATGCCCTGTTACACATTTCCCAAACTTGACCTGGATAACCAACATACTCTGCATATAAACCTTTTCTTTACACACATCATCTGACAGAATTCTGAATTCCTAAATGTACCATAATGGGAATAGCAGGCAAGTGGTCTCCAATGACAGACAGAGTACTGGGAAAATCCAGAAGCTAGAGAATATTCAAAACCATACAAAAGAAACTGGAATATTTCAATATGATGACAATTAAAGATTCGCATTCAAGATTTCATGATGAGAAGTTCATTGCTGCCTCTTCTATTACCCTACAGCACTGACAACGCTTATGTAGAGGCTTACAAATTAGCTCCTCTCCCTAGACAGAGATTCTGTAAGAGAGAGGTCATAGTATAGTCATATTTTTACCCACATTGCTTAACACAAGGGTGGCATATAAAAGACACTCAGTAGATGTTTATAGTATAAATGGATGAATGATCTGGTGTCAACAGCATGAGCTAAAACTACAAATAATCTTTTGTAAAGGAGTAGAATCACTGGTGGTTTTATACCACTTAATGTTATACCCCACAGTGGAAATAATGTGCATATAACCTTTATCCATTATATCTACCTGTTAAATTGTAACAAATTATAATGCAGCACTACAGAATGAAGTAGATAGTTATGGATAAATTATAACATTTTAACAGAGTTAACAATATTCATACTCTGAAGAGCCAAAAATTCAATTACGTAAAATGGAGAATGCATTATTTAAAGGTTCATTAACTGACTGGGGCAAGCATGTGTAACTAACCAGCCAGTTATTTTACAGGATCTAATAAGGCTATCCAAATCTCTCCCAGCTGAGGTTTGGTCCCACCTGCTGACAAGTACCCACTCCAGGCTAATTATACATGGAGATACTTTCAAGTCCTATAATGGTTGAGACTTTCAGAAAATGGGCAGCTTTCCAGGAATTTCCTAGTTAGTGAGTACCTGTTTCTTTAGCCCCATTTGAAGAGATTGGGTTGGGAGAATACTGGAGACACAACTATAAGCCTCAGGAAAAAGAATAATCAGATACAAAGATTAAAAAGCTTTAAGGCAGCCAAGCGTGGTGGCTCACGCCTGTAATCCCAGCACTTTGGGAGGCCGAGACAGGTGGATCAGGAGGTCAGGAGATCAAGACCATCCGGGCTAACACGGTGAAACCCCGTCTCTACTAAAAATGCAAAAAATTAGCTGGGCGTGGCGGTGGGCACCTGTAGTCCCAGCTAATCGGGAGGCTGAGGCAGAAGAATGGCGTGAACCTGGGAGGCGGAGCTTGCAGTGAGCCAAGATCGTGCCACTGCACTCCAGCCTGGGCGACTGAGCAAGACTCCGCCTCCAAAAAAAAAAAAAAAAAAAAGCTTTAAAAGCTTTAAGGCCTATCAATGGGTAAAACACTCAAACAATAAACTCTAATTTCAAATTTGCCCTACTGCAAAGCTCATGTAAATTCAATCTATTAATAAACAAGAATTCCGGGCCTAGAAGAGACCTACCATAAATTATGCTTAAATTATGAAACTTTAAAATATATTTAATGCATAATGAAAGCATGACATAGTAAAGACTGTTAGAACAGCTAATGCATATCCTGAAATTAAAATAAAAACCAGGATAGTTACTGATGTTTTCCATGTGGTTTTAAATGAATTTGTCTAAACTGGCTAATCAATAATTCAATTCCAACCATAAGCTCCAAATTTCAACAAAGTAAATAAAACTCTTAATGTTTTTTACTCACTTTAAAAAAAGGCCATTAGCCAGATGCAGTGGCAGGCACCTATTGTCCCAGCTACTTGAGAGGCTGAGGCAGGAGGATCAGTTGAGCCCACAAAATCAAGTCCAGCCTGGGCAACATAGTGAAAAGTTCCTACGTCTCCAGGAAAAAAAAAAAAGAAGAAAGGCCAAGCCAGGCACAGGGGTACATGCCTATAGTCCCAGCTACTGAGGTGGGAGGATCAGTTGAGGCCAGGAGTTCGAGACTTTACCGTGCTATAATAGAGCCTGTGAAGAGCCATTGCCCTCCAGCCTAGGGAACATAGTGAGACTCTGTTTCCTTTAAAAAAGAAAAGAAAGGGCCCAGACCGGTGGCTCAAGCCTGTAATCCTAGCACTTTGGGAGGCCAAGGCAGGTGGATCGCTTGAGCTCAGGAGTTCAAGACCAGCCTGGGCAACATGGCGAAACTCTGTCTCTACAAAACACACAAAAATTACTTGGGCATGGTGTAGCATGCCTGTAATCCCAGGTACTCGAGAGGCTGAGGTGGGAGGAATGCTTGAGCCTGGGAGGTCAAGGGTGCAATAAGCCAAGATTGTGGCACTACACTCCAGCCTGGGCAACAGAATGAGACTGTTTCAAAAAAAAGTGGAAAGAAAGCAAAGGAAAACAGAATTGTAGTATCATGAAATAAACAATAGCACCTAATTCAGTTTTGTATGCTTGCTGTCAAGGTGGCCAAGAAACCAGATCCTGAGATTCAAGGATATTTCCATAGGGAAAAAGTATGCTCTACCAGTTTTAAGAAATTGAACCTTGATGTGTGAAGTCAACAGCTGTAAGTCATCAGTTTCCCCTCATAGCCTGCAAGTATGATACCACATTGCATTTTCTAACATTAAACACCTTATAAACCGTTTGAGATACGGTTCACCAACTTACCTATTCTTTACCACTTCCAAGATCATGGTTGAAACATAAGACCTATGAGGAACTAGATTCTGAAGAAATTTTGAGCCTTGGAGGAGTTGAAGATCCTTAAAGCTCTTTACAACCGAAGTCTTTAAAAGATCAAGCACCTTGGGTATAGTTAATAAAAATAAATAAATAAATAAAAGATCAAGCGCCTAATGAAATAAGAAAATAAAGCAAATATTATAGCTCATGCTATAAATCTTAACCCTATAACTGTTCCTATGAGCTGCCATTCACTATATCCCTATGACAATTATTTTAACTAGATGAAGATGTTACAAAAATTATGACGTTCAGTGGGAACTTTAAGGAGTTGAAGACAAGCCTTCCTTAAGCAAAAAGGGGGAAAAAAGGCTAAAAGTCAGTATAAATATTACCCACAACCTGGAACAATATAAGAAAAAAAGGGTAAATTTCATCCTTGCAACTAACCTATTCTTGGAAAGCTACAACATAATAAAACTGTTGGTGAATACCCCGCTAAATTGTCCCTTCCTCCAATTTGGGCTGTGTGATATCCTTCCACTCTTATTCCCACCTCACCACCTAGCTTACCATACAATAGGAAATGGAGGAATAAACCAAAAACCTGTAGAAGTCTTCCATCAGTCCCCTGAGAACAGAGGGGACATGCATGTCTTATAGCAGCTTTGCTGCTGGCAGAAAGGGGGTAAAATTGTTTAGGAAAGGATACAACAAAAACAGATTTCTGTGCTTTTTTCTTTTTTTAACAACTACAAAAGGAAACAAAATGGCATTAAAAAAAATACCTGGTCCTGAAATCTTTGTATTCTTGTTACAGAGAGAAGAAGAGCAATGCTGAAAGGACTTAAGTTATTTTTGGAATCTCCTTGCTGTCCTGCCTAGAAAAGAGCAACCAAAAGGAAGTCATTACTTACATTTTCTTTCTTTTTTTTTTTTTTTAAAGATAGGGTCTCACCCTGTTGCCCAGGCTGGAGTGCAGTGATGCAATCATAAACCACTGCAGCCTTGATTTCCCAGACTCAAGGGATCCTCCTGGCTTAGCCTCCCAAGTAGCTGGGACTACACCATGCCTGGCTAATTTTTTAATTTTAATTTTAATTTTAAATTTTTTGGAGAGATGAAGTCTCACTGTGTTGCCCAGGTGAGTCTCAAACTCCTGGCCTCAAGTGATCCTCCCACCTTGGTCTTCCAAAGTGCTGGGATTACAGGTGTGAGCCACCACACCTGGTCCCATTACATACATCTTAAAAGTATAACAGCCTATTTAACAATAAGTCCCTTGGCCGAGTGTCGTGGCTCACACTTGTAATCCCAGCACTTTGGGAAACTGAGGCAGGTGGATCACTTGAGGTCAGGAGTTCAAGACCAGTCTGGCCAACATAGTGAGACCCCCATCTCGTAAAGTACAAAAATTAGCTGGGAGTGGTGGCGCATGCCTATAATCCCAGCTACTCAGGAGGTTGAGGCAGGAGAATCACTTGAATCTGGGAGGCGAAGGTTGCAGTGAGCTGAGATTGCGCCACTGCACCCCCTACCAAAAAAAAAGTCTCTATGACTCAAAGGATATAAAAAAATATTTTTAGTAATAAAAAATAAAATAGGTTCTTGAATGGATCAGAAATCCAAATGTAAGAGCAAAATTATAATACTTTTAGAAGAAAACATATAGAAAAATTTCAAGACTTTGGATTAGGTAAAGATTTCTTAGATACAATACGAAAAGCATAATTTGTACAAGAAAAAATTGATAAACTGGACCTCAACAAAATTTAAAACTTTTGTACTTCAAAAGATACCATTAAGAAAATAAAAAGACAAGTCACAGACTGAGAAAAAATATTTGCTAATTATATACCTGATAAGGAACTTGTCACCATTCATAACAAAGTTATTGAAAAAATAAAAAAGAACTTGTTAGTAGAATATACAAAGAATTTTAATTAAGAAGACAAACAACACACTCAAAAAATGGGCAAAAGATTTGAATAGACATTTCACCAAAGAAGATTTTAGAACAGTTAATGAGCACATGAAAAGATGCTCAATTATCACCAGTCATTAAGAAAATGCAAAGTTAAACCTCAATGAGGTACTGTTTCATACCCATTAGAATGGATATAATAAAAAAGACAGACAACAAATGTTGGCTAAGAGACAGAGAAATAGGAACCCTCACACAGTGATAGTGGGAATGTAAAATGATACTGTTTTGGAAAGCAGGCAGTTTCTTAAAAATATAAACATAAATTTCTTATACAAGCCAGCAGTTCTACTCCTGGGTATATGCACAAAAGAAATAAAACATATGTCCACACAAAGACTTACATGTGAATGTTAGTGGCAGCATTATTTGTAGTAGCCAAACAGTAGAAAAAATTCAAATATCCACCAGCAGGGAGACTGCTAAATAAAACTCACATATATCCACACAATGGAATACTATTCAACAATAGAAAGAAATGAGCCTGATATGGTAGCTCACACCTGTAATCCCAGCTAGTTGGGAGGCTAAGGCAGGAGGATCACTTGAGGCCAGGAGTTCACAGCAAGACCTCTGTCTCTTAAAAAAAATTTTTTTAAAATTAGCCAGGCATGGTGGTGTGCGCCTGTGGTCCTAGCTAGTCAGAAGTCTACAGTGGGAGGATCACTTGAGGCCAGGAGTTTGAGGGTGCAGCGAGCCATGATCACAGATATTGCACTCCACCCTAGGTGACAGAGTGAGACCATGTCTCTTAAAACAAACAAAACAGTAAAGAAATACTGATATACACTACAACACAGGTGAACCCTGAAAACATTACACTTCATGAAAGTAGACATACACAAAAGACCACATATCATATAATTTCATTTATACAAAATATCTAGGAAAGGTAAATCTATAGAGACAGAAAGTAGATTAGTGGTTACCTGGGGCTGGGAGTGCTAATGCAGACTAAATGGGCATAAAAGATCTTACAGGGTGATAAAAATGTTCTAAAATTGGATTATAGTGACAGTTACGAACTAGGTAAACTTATGAAAAACATCACTGGATTGCATGCTTAGAATAAAATAATTTTATGCTATGTAAATTGTGCCTCAAAAAGTTTAAAAAATACATTTTCAAGGCCTAGAAAAGATGATACCAATAAAACAAAAAATATATAAAATAAAACATCAATCAAACAGAAAACAAAAACAAAACAACAGAGTGGATCAAAATACATAAAGCTGGTGAAATGGCCAGTAATATAGTTACTACGAACCTAAATTTAAAAAAGAGTGAACAGATACAGAGAAGATAAATTAAAGCCTACTCACAGATTATGGTCTTTAAATATCCTTTCCTACAAAAAGGGACCCAGGGCTTTTTAGAGACATGGTTGGCATCAGGATGGGGCAAAGAAAGTACTATGGTGAGCCTTGGGCATATCATGCCACAGCTCAAAGACTAATGGGGTCACATCAAAAGAACACATAAGCTGACTTGAAGGATCCAACTGGCTAAATTTGGGTAATTTTATGCTCAAAACAAATAACGACAGTAATGAATAATGAGTACATTGAATTTAAAAAGGTTCATGAGTGCATAATGATATTCAAAACAATAGGGAAAGGAGAGGCTCTTTTTACAGAAGAATGCCAGCTAATAATGTAGAAAGAAAGATGCAATTAAAATTTTCTAATTAAAATCAGAATCCCTTGGGAACAGATTGTGAGGACAAAAAGAAAAAAATTATAAAATATAAAATTCAAATTCCTGGTATAATTACTGATTTAGGTCAAGAATCATCAATAGACAGGAAAACGAAAACCACTGTGTGAAATGTTGTTGGGAAAAGGATTTTCAATACTATCTCGAACTATGACCCTATAGATTCCTTTCTAATTACAAAGGGATACATATATACTTATAAATGAAGAAAATCGATGGTCATTTTCTTAAAAGCAAATGATTTAGCATCACAAATAGTAAGGTAGTTAATACTATGTTCCTCCTGATGTAATGCATAGAACAGTGGTTGGCTAACTACAAAAAGCCTGTTGGCCAAATCCAGCCCACTACCTGTTTTTGTGCAATCCATGAGCTAAGACTGGTTTTATGGTTTTAAATGGTGGGGGGGGGGGGGAGGAATCAAAGGAAAGCCAGTGCAGTGGCTCACGCCTGTAGTCTCAGTACTTTGGGAGGACAAGGCAGGCAGATCACTTGAGGCCAGGAGTTGAAGACCAGCCTGACCAACATGGCGAAACCCCACCTCTATTAAAAATACGAAAATTAGCCAGGCATGGTGGCATGCACTTGTAGTCCTAGCTACTTGGGAGGTTGAGGCATGAGAATCACTTGAACCTGGGAGGTGGAGGTCGCAGTGAGCCAAGATTGGGCCATGGCACTCCAGCTCGGGTGAGAGTGAGACTGTGTCCAAATAAAAAACAAAAAACGAAGAATAATATCCCACAATATAAAAATGGAATAAAATTCAAATTTCAGTGTCCATAAATAATGGGAAAACAGCCACACTCAGTACATTTTGTCTGTGGCTGCCTTCTTGCTGCAATGGTAAAGCTGAGTAGTTGTGACAGAACCTGCATGGCCTGCAAAGTATAAAATATTAGTATCTGGCCCTTGCAAGAAAATGTACACAACATCACTTACGAAGTATTCAAGTCAAAAATGTTTAACTTGAACCCAGTCATGAGGAAACAATCAGATAAATCCAAAAATGTGGGACATTACACAAGTGGGCTGATGCTTCAAAAAAATCAGTCTAAAACTAGAAAGACCAACCAAATGCAATGCATGAAGCCTGATGAGAGCCTGGAGCAGAGGGGAAAAAAACACAGCTGTAAAAGACATTTTAGAGACAACTGTGAAAATGTGAATAGGGAATATAAATTAAATAATATTATGGAATTATTGTTAATTTTCTTAGACGTGATGATGGTATTGTGATAATATGCCCTGTTCTTAGCAAGTTGAAATATTCAGGCATTGAGGTGTTAGGGTTTGGGTTTCTGCATCTTACTTTTAAATGTTCAGAAAAAGAATATGTATGAGAGAAAAAGTGAGGTAAATGTGGCAAAGCGTCTAATAATTGGTGAATCTAGGTGAAGGGAACATAGGTGTTCTTCATGCTATGCAGTGTTTTAACTTTTCTGAGTTAGAATTTTCAAACTAAAAAGTTGGAGGAACAAATATATCTGTACACTACTTTTCTTTAATATAGTTCAAAACACCTGAGTTTTATTTTACTACTTTACAAATACTTCATGATGAATGACTTAGCATCACACAACTCCATGATCTACTACTAGATGCAACATCCTAATTCATAAATGAGAAAGCAGAGGCCATAGGTGACGGTCACATAAGATAGTGACACATAATCTACTTAGATTTTGAGTTTCCTGCTGAATAGTTCTCAGCTTTTTTTCTACTTTTTTGCATTAGAACATTTGAGGCTTTTTTAATAGACCTTTCTGGCTTGCTTAAGGATGTGGTATACTGCTAAAGTGAGGACTTTAAAAAAAAGGGAGTGTGGTAACGTGTATTTTCCACTTTTAAAGTTAAAAAAAAAAAGACATCCTCCACACCCAGAGTCATTTTACAGTATTTGTTTCCTGTCATTAACTGGCATAAAAGTAGCTTAAGTTCAAACACTTTCATTCAAAAGAGATGAAGATCACCTTACAAGTTTGGTGCTACCTTTAAGTGTTTCAGGAGTTCTCTGCCTAGTTCATAGTCCAATTTGATGGCAAACACAATGTGAAGAATAATGGTGCCTTCCACATGACGAAGTTCACCTGATGGCACAGTAACAACATCCAACAGCCTAAAAGATTCAACAGAAAGGTATGAGCTATAAGGTGTGGTGCCTCATGCCTGTAATCCCAGCACTTTGGGAGGCTGAGGCAGGCAGCTCACTTGATCCCAGGAGTTCAAGACCAGCCTCTACTAAAAGTTTAAAAAAATCAGCCCCATGTGGTGGCACGCCTGTAGTCCCAGCTACTTGGGAGGCTGAGGTGGGAGGATTGTTTCAGCCCGGAAGGTGGAGGTTGCAGTGAGCCAAGATTGCGCCACTGCACTCCAGCCAAGGCAACAACAACAAAAAGGTATGAGCTATGGTTTTTGAGTGAGAGACAAGGGCAGGTGCTACGATGAACAAGTAGACCAACTCAATCTAAACTCATACAATCACTGAAGGCAGGTGTTTACTAGAAATTCTACTGCCCAGTTCTCTAGTCCTGTCTGTCTGTTCTGTCTGTCTATCTACCTACCTACCTACCCATCCATCCATCCATCCATCCATCCATCCATCCATCCATCCATCCATCTGAGACAGGGTCTTGCTCTGTCACTCAGGCTGGTGTGCAATGGCATGATCATAGCTCACTGTAGCCTCAACCTCCCAGGCTCAAACGATCTTCCCACCTCAGCCTCCTGAGTAGCTGGGACTACAGGCATGGGCCGTTACGCCCAACTAATATTTCTATTTTTTGGTAGAGATGGAGTTTCACTATATTGCCCAGCTGGTCTCAAACTCCTGGGCTCAAGTGATTCTCATGCCTCAGCCTCACAAAATGTTGGGATCACAGGCATGATTTACTGTGTCCAGACTCCACTTCTTTTTACAAGATTTCATAAAATAAATGTCTATAGTCATAATTTCTTCTTTTTTATCTCACAATCTCTACCCAGTACAATCCAATTCAATCAGGTTTCTATCCTCTTTCTACCCTCACCCCCGCAATAACATTAGATTACTTTTTCAAGGGTCACAAATGACCTCCAAGTTGCCAAAAACAATAAAGTCCCACCTTAATTAACACCTCAGATCTGACACAATTAACTACTTCTTTCTTGAAAAATTTTCTTCTCTTAGCTTCCAGGGCATCATCACTGGCCTCTCCTCAAACAAACATTTTTTTTTTTTTAGACAAGGATTCATTCCCATTGCCCAGGCTGGAATGCAAAGGTGCAATCTCAGCTCACTGCAACCTCCGTATCCTAAGCTCAAGTGATTCTCCTGCTTCAACCTCCCGAGTAGTTGGTACTACAGGCATGCGCCACTGTACCCGGCTATTTTTGTACTTTTTGTACAGATGGGGTTTTACCATGTCATCCCGGCTGGTCTTGAACTCCTGAGCTCAAGCAATCTGACTGCCTCAGCCTCCCAAAGTGCTTGACCTTGAAATGGTGGAATGCCTCTGAACTCAGTCTTACGTTTCTTTTTATTCATGCTTTCCCTTGA
Source organism: Rhinopithecus bieti (assembly GCF_001698545.2). Taxonomy (NCBI): domain Eukaryota; kingdom Metazoa; phylum Chordata; class Mammalia; order Primates; family Cercopithecidae; genus Rhinopithecus; species Rhinopithecus bieti. Next base: position 404,218 of record NW_016809732.1, read on the forward strand.
TAATCCCATCCAGTCTCTTGGCTTTAGTCCCTTCCAGTCTTATCCCAAGTTCCACCCTCTCCCTACTATTCCAGAGTACCTGGTTAATATCTCCTTATGGGACCCTAATATATTAGTGTGGTCAAAAGTGAGCTAATTAAAAAAAAAAAAAATGAGCTAATTATTTTCTCCAAAATCTAATTCTTTGTCAGCTTATTCTAATTTAGTATCTAAGACCACCTTCTCTGCTGGGTGTGGCAGCTTGCTCCTGTAATTCCAGCACTTTGGGAGGCTGAGGCAGGAGATTGCCTGAGGCTAGGAGTTCAAGACCAGCCTGGGCAACACAGTGAAACCCTGTCTCTAGAAAAAATTTTTAAAATTAGCCAGGTTTGGGGCAGGTGCAGTGGCTCATGCCCGTAATCCCAGCAGTTTGGGAGGCCAAGGCAGGCGGATCACTTGACGTCAGGAGTTCGAGACCAGCCTGGCCAATATAGTGAAAGCCCATCTACTAAAAATACAAAAAGTAGCCAGGCATGGTGGTGCACACCTGTAATCCCAGCTAGTAGGGAGGCTGAGGCAGGAGGATCGCTTGAACCCGGGAGGCAGAGTTTGCAGTGACCTGAGATCGTGCCACTGCACTCCAGCCTGGGCAACACAGTGAGACTTCATCTCAAAAAAAAAAAAAAATTAGCCATAGTGGTGGGTGCCTGAAATCCCAGACACTTGGGAGGGTGAGGCAGGAGAATCACTTAAACTTGGAAAGCAGAGGTTGCAAGGAGTCGAGATCATGCCACTGTACTCCAGCCTGGGTGACAGAGACTCCATCTCAAAAAAAAAAAAAAGAAAAAAAAAGAAAAAAATTAACCAGGCTTGGTGTCACGTGCCTATACTCCCAGCTACTTGGGAAGCTGAGGCTGGAGGGTCACTTGAGCCCAGGAATTAGAGACTACAGTGAGCTATGATGGTGCTACTGCACTCCAACCTGGACAATAGAACAAGACACTCTTAAAAAAAAAAAAAAAGAAAAAAAGAAAAAATAAACCACCTCTAATTAATTGCTCAAGCCAAACTAACTAAATTCTCTGTCTCTCGATTTCCATATCCATAAAATAGAGGTAAAATAGGGTTGTGAGGTTTAAAGTGCTTGGAATAGCACCCGGCACAGAATGAATACTCTACAAATGTTTGCTTAAAAAACAAAAATCTGGCCGGGCACAGTGGCTCACGCCTGTAATCCCAGCACTTTGGGAGGCCGAGGTGGGTGGATTACCCGAGGTCAGGAGTTCAAGACCAGCCTGGCCAATTTGGTGAAACCCCATCTCTACTAAAAATACAAAAAATTAGCTGGGCGTGGTGGCACATGCCTACAATCTCAGCTACTCAGGAGGTTGAGGGAGCAGAATCGCTTGAACCCAAGAGGCGGAGGCTGCAGTGAGCCGAGATCGTGACACTGCACTCCAGTCTGGGCAACAGAGCGACACTCCACATCAAAAAAAAAAAAAAAAAGAAAGAAAGAGAGAAAGAAAAAAAAAATCCTTGGTCAGGCACAAAGGCTCATGCCTGTAATCCCAGCACTCTGAGAGACTGAGGAGGGTGAATCACTTGAGGCCAGGAGTTTGAGACCACCCTGACCAACATGGCAAACCCTGTCTCTACTAAAATACAAAAATTAGCTGGGCATAGTGGTGCGCACCTGTAGTACTAGATACTTAGGAGGCTGAGGCAGGAGAATCGCTTAAACCTGGGAGGTGGAGGATGCAGTGAATTGAGATCATGCCACTGCACTCCAGCATGGGTGACACAGTGATACTCTCTCAAAAACAAATAAACAAAAACACCCAAAATCCTCTTTCTCAGACATGTCACACTGTTCTGCCTTTGTACTATTCCCCTACCTGAGAATGTTCTCTGATCTATATATTATGGATCTTATCATTCAGGCTTCAGTTAAAATAGTACATCTGAGAGAGGTTTTCCCTGACCCAATCTAAAGTAGCTATACTGTCAGTGTTAGATCATCCATTTGAATTATCTGCATAGCACTTTTCACTCTAATATTTTTCTTGTTATTTATTTTCTGTCCTCTTCTCACAAAATTGAAGCTCTGCAAGAGCAGGGACGTTGTCTGACTGGTTCAACACGGTAGCCCCAAGACTAAACAGTTCCTGGCAGAGAGTTGACACTTAATAAATAGGTTTTAAACTTGCAGCTTATAAGACAATTATTGCTATTTTCCCGGAAAGGTGAAAATGAAAGAGCTGAAGAGATCATGTTATTCTCTTTATTACTGAGCAGCCAGGAGAAGATTAGACAAGTTTTGTGCTGAGGTGAAGTTAGACGGTAAAAGAGAAGAAAATGAAGTAGCTAAAATACACAATGAGAAGATGAATTTGTAAAAATGATCTTTATTTCTACACTATATTACTCACTCATCACCACTCTGTTCCTCATTGTGCTGCTTATCTAGTGCACTGAAGAAGGCTATGATTCCTTCCAAAACACTCTTTCTGCTTCCCTGAAAACAATACAAAATTTGTAAGGTCTCCCAATTAACAGCAAAATAACCAAGTTGAATTCAAAGTACTTTTCAGCTTAAAGAATTCTCCAGTACAAATTTAAATAAATAATCTATGACTTAGACTCAAACTAAGAATGTATAGAACACTTTCATGTTGAAACAAGATTTGAAATACCTCTTACTGTAAGAATTTATGGGGCGTATACTCTACCGTTTCTGAGATCTTTATCCCTTTTACCACCACAAAGGAAATGTAGCAATAGAAGAGATAATGCATGTTTTCCTTGGATGAGAAGCATGGTCTTTTTACCAGACCAAACCAAACCACTAAACATGAAATGAAAGCATCTATGTTTGGCTATGTTTGTTCTGCTATGTAAAAGGGTATGAATAAGTTGAATAGTCATAACTGGTCATACCACAAGAACTAAGGAGAAACAATTTTCCATTTGTACCTTGGAGGACAGAACCAGAAGCTGATAGACCAAAGGTGGTATTTCTTGAAGATTCATCTTGGAGAACATGCTCAATGCTTTTTCCACCACAAATTCCACCTCTTCTGCAGTCAGAGGGACATCCCTGTGGATCAAAGATTCTAAAGGCTACAGACAGAGTCCAACTGCCTTGTTTTCAGAAATTCAATTCAGGGCTTTACAGTGGTTAAAATTCCATTAAACATACTTTAAGAAATAAAACTTGGGAGCAGAGAATTAAAGAGATAATAGATTATTATAACTGTCCCTTTTGATTTTTCTCTAATGAAGAACCTTTAAGGGAACCAATAACCTTACCTAAGCAAAGTCATCTTAGAAAAAAAATCATAAAGTTACATTTTAAATAAGTAAATAAAGCCAAAAAGGAGGCAGGAATGGGGAGGAAATTTGTAACAAAAAACATAACTACTAATATTCTTACAGTCAGGAGAGAGTGATGTTTACATTTGCTATGGTTTAATTTCTAGCAAGTAAGTTCACAAAGCAGGATATACAAAGAAAAGGGAAAGATGATGCTTACTTGAACATGGAGGTGAGCTGGATTACGTATTGCTGATCCCACCTGGTAGAAGAAAATGACAAAGAAAGTTTATTTCATTCCAACTTATTTAGATATAACTTTGTAAAATTAATGAGGACAAAAAAAAGGGCCAATTCAAGTTTGATTTTGCAATACTGAGAAACAAGATCAAATAAATACCACTTAAAACAATAAAATAGCGGTTGTTAACCTATCTGACTTGCAAAATCAAAATTCTAATGATACCCAATATTCGTGAGATTGTGGAAAACAAACACTCTTCACATACTGTTTTAGGGAATGCATGACAAGCTGGCGGTATTTATCAACTTTAAAAATGCACATAATCACAGATCTACCCGATTTACTATTTGAAATATATGCCATGTACATGCTTACAAAAGGTCATCTAGATATATAAAGATGTTCAGGCCAGGTGCAATGGCTCATGCCTATTATCCCCACACTTTGGGAGGCCAAGGATCACTTGAGGCCAGGAGTTCAAGACCAGCCTGGGCAATAAAGCAAGATTCCCATCTCTATTTAAAATTTAAAAAGACGTTCATTGAAACACTCTTTGTAATAGCACAAAAACTGGAAACAACCAAATAATCCGACAATTGTAGATTAGCCAAATAATAGATTACTGCAAACCATTAAAAAGAATGATGTAGGGTTGTATATGCTGACATGGACAGCTGTATTAAATAAAAAATGAAAGGTATATTACAACATGTATTGAATAAACTCTTGTGTAATTAAAAACAAATAAATTGATACATACATGCTTAAAATTATTTATGTAAGGGATCTTATGTAAGGAACCATAAAAACAATTATCTGGTTTAGATAATCTTGGGTATTCCCTTCTTGTTCTTTTTAACAAACCTACATACAATCACAGTATTATATAACATAGTAATCTCTTTATTTTGTTAATTATATGGTAAGAATTTTTCATCTTTGATGTATACATTTCACTTTTAATAGGTATAAATGTCATGGAGTGGCTCTACCTTAACTTACGTAGTTTACATGTCTCTATTACTGTATGCTTACATTGGTCACAAATTTCTTGTTGAACATGTTCATATGTGAGGATTTTCTTGTATGTTGGAGTCATTCTTTAATGTAGATTCCCAGAAATACAATTACTGGTTAAAGGATACATTATTTGTATATTCTACTCCCTCAAAAAAAAAAAGAAAGAAAGAAAAGATGCAGCAGCAGGGTGACTTCCCCAGCCTTCACGACCTTGAGACTCCAATAATGCTTAGATTGGAGCATTAAACACACTAAATTAACATTTAATTATGTGTATCTTAACACAATAAATTGCTGTACTAAGATACACAGTCAAGCAAATAAAACTATACGAACAGTCTTAGAGGACAGAATATAGTAAATCATCTCTTTCTCACTAATTCATTGCAGACTAAACAGTTTTATAGTGTTATATTAAAAACTACAAAAAAGAAGGACTTAAAACCTTCACAGACATAAATTCCTGAAATGAAATGGTTTTTTTTTTTTTTTTTTTGGCCATTTGTATTCCTAAGAAAGTTCTACATATTAATAAGACTCACCTGCCAGAACACAGGGTGTTAATCAACTGCTTCTTACATTCTTCCCCACTCAGTACACCTAGAAATGCAAAATATACCGAGCAATAAATTTGAGTATGTGAATAGAGAAAAAGCCAATAAAATTGGAAGAAAATTACCTTTTCCATAAGCCAGATTTTCCTTTTTGGTAGCCAGGGCAGTGAGAATGATAGGTAGTAACTCCAAAGATTTTCCATTCACTAGGCTGCCTTCTCTGACAGCACTAATAAACTCATTGGCTAATTCAGCCAATAATGGTCCTGGAAAATGGTGAGCCTAAAAGTTCACAGGATAAAGGAAATCTCAAGCAGAAATCCCATGTTTGATATATCTAAGAAATAAAGTCTTTTGCTGAAATAAATTAATTGTCTGAGATCCAGAACTGGTCCCATAAGGGATTTATGGAAACATTCTGCTCTGTCTGGTACATAGTTATAATTGTGCAGGGCTTCAAAAGTTAGAATCCTCTGTTGGTTCCCTAATGCTTTCAGATATGCCAGCTCTTCAAAGAGATATATGTCCATGGTACCAGAAATGTAATATGAACATATAAGTGGATTATAACCCCTTCATCTGCCTTTTTTTGAGATGGGGTCTCACTCTGCTGCCCAGGCTGGACTGCAGTGGCACAATCTCGGCTCACTGCAACCTCCACCTTCCTGGCTCAGGCGATCTTCTTGCCTCAGCCTCCCAAGTAGCTGTGACCACTGACACGCACCACCAGCCTGGTTAATTTTTTTTTCTTTTGTATTTTTGGTAGAGATGGGGTTTCACCATGTTGCTCAGGCTGGTCTCAAACTCCTGAGCTCAAGCGATCCTCCCACCTCAGCCTCCCAAAGGGCTGGGATTACAGGTGTGAGTCACCATGCCCTGCCTGCCTGCTTCTTTGTTTTTTAACAACAGGTCTTATTCATAAATAAGAACTATGCTAGGTTAGGCACTTAAGTCTTCCTTCCCTCAACAAACTACAAACCCCCCAAAATCTACCCTCAAATAAAAGTTTTTGTTTGCCATCTTACCTCCAGCATCAGTAATCCTATGATCTCAGACGCTATTTCTTTCTGCAGATCCCCTGATTCCACCAACTGGATACAATAAGTGTATATCTTACGTCTCCTAAGTGTTCCAGCTTCCTCACGGCAGGGGGAACCTTATTTTTTTAAACAGGAGGTACAGAAACAAAGGAAGAAATCTTACAAGATTGATAGATAAATAGGAAAAACGAACAGGTTTGTAGTTAAATACAAAAAATAGAATTATCAAACAACTGATTACTATAGTGCTTAGAAAAGCAATGGTTAAGGGCTTTGAAAAAGTGCTTAATTTAGCCAAAGTAAAGGGACTAAAATGTCATCTTTTCTTCATCCACCTATTTTATTAATTTATTTGAATAATTATGTAGTACAGGATGAAGTAACCTTCTAATAGGTCTTACAGCTTTTGAGAAGTCCAGGAACCCAAATTTAATAAGTTAATAAATCTATTTTCTTCAAACTTCTGCAATAGTTCTTTAAAATCACAACAGTAAGCAAGCTTTTTTAATGTGCTCTATACAAATACTTGTGAACTTTTAATATGTTGAGTGCTTTCATTTTGATAACTGGATCTCCATTTGATATTTTCATTTGTATAACTCATTTGCAGTCTGAAAATTTTTTTTAGTGCCAGTCCCTGAACATGTCATTAAAAGTTAATTTTCTTTGCATTTTAAAATACCTGGATCATGAAGAAAAAGTGATGAAAATAAATTAAAACTGAAAAAAAAGATAATAACAAGTGTTGATGAGGATGTGAAAAAATGGGCATCCTAATCCAGCCACAGTGGAAAACAGTTTGGCGGTTTCTCAAACACTTAAACATAAGAGTTTCCATATGATCTGGCAATTCCACTCCTAGATATATATCCAAGAGGAAGGAAAACATATGTCCACACAAAAATTTATACATAAATGTTCATAGTAGTAATATTTATAATAGCCAGAAAATAGACACAACTTAAGTCTTCACCAACTCATGAATGGAAAAACGTTGTATATCCACATAATGGAATATTATTCAGCAGATACATATTACAACATAGAAGAACCTTTGTAACATTACAAATGAAAGAAGTCAGTCACAAAGGACCATATGTAGAATGATTCCACTAACTGAAATGTCCAGAATACACAAATCTGTAGAGACAAAAAGTAGATTCGTGGTTTCTTAGGACTGGAATGGACTAGGGGTTTGGAGAGGTAACATCTAAGAGATGCAAACCTTCTTTCAGGGGTAATGAAATTGTTTTAAAATCAATTGTGGTAATGGATACACAACTGTGAATATAATAAAAGCCATAGAATTGCTCTTCCATTTAGTAGTGCACATAGGCAGCTGCTATTGATCTTTCATTATTTCCTTTTCTCTGATATTTCTTTTTTTTTTTTTTGAGACGGAGTCTCCCTCTGTCGCTCAGGCTGGAGGGCAGGGGCGGATCCCAGCTCACTGTAAGCTCCGCGTCCCGGGTTTACGCCATTCTCCTGCCTCAGCCTCCCGAGTAGCTGGGATTACAGGCGCCCGCCACCTTGCACGGCTAATTTTTTTTTTTTGTATTTTTTAGTAGAGACGGGGTTTCACCGTGTTAGCCAGGATGGTCTTGATCTTGTGACCTCATGAACCGCCCGTCTCGGCCTCCCAAAGTGCTGGGATTACAGGCTTGAGCCACCGTGCCCGGCCGTTCTCTGATATTTCTATAAAACATCTAGTAAGTTTCCATACAGGTTGACTCAACCAATCTTGAAAGTTCTTTCGGCGGAGCACGGTGGCTCACGCCTGTAATCCCAGCAC
>NW_016809732.1:413482-429712 GCF_001698545.2 Rhinopithecus bieti
ATCTGACAAAGGGCTAATATCCAGAACCTATAAAGAACTCAATCAAATTTACAAGAAATAAACAAACAACCCCATCAAAAAGTAGGCAAAGGTTATGAACAAACACTTCTCAAAAGAAGACATTCATACAGCCAACAGACACATGAAAAAATGCTCATCATCACTCGCCATTAGAGAAATGCAAATCAAAACCAAAATGAAATACCATCTCACACCAGTTAGAATGGCAATCACTAAAAAATCAGGAAACAACAGGTGCTGGAGAGGATGTAGAGAAATAGGAACACTTTTACACTGTTCGTGGGACTGTAAACTAGTTCAACCATTGTGGAAAACAGTGTGGCAATTCCTCAAGGATCTAAAAGTAGAAATACCATTTGACCCAGCCATCCCATTACTGGGGATATACCCAAAGGATTATAAGTCATGCTGCTATAAAGACACATGCACATGTATGTTTATTGTGGCACTATTCACAATAACAAAGACTTGGAATCAACCCAAATGTCCATCAGTGACAGACTGGATTAAGAAAATGTGGCACATATACACCATGGAATACTATGCATCCATAAAAAAGGATGAGTTCGTGTCCTCTGTGGGACATGGATGCAGCTGGAAACCATCACTCTCAGCAAACTATCACAAGAACAGAAACCAAATACCGCATGTTCTCACTCATAGGTGGGAACTGAACAATGAGATCACTTGGACACAGGAAGGGGAGCATCACACACGGGGTCCTATTGTGGGGAGGGAGTGGGGGAGGGGTTGCATTAGGAGATATATCCAATGTAAATGACGAGTTAATGGGTGCAGCACATCAACATGGCACATGTATACATATGTAACAAACCTGCATGTTGTGCACATGTACCCTAGAACTTAAAGTATAATAATAAAAAAAAAACAAAAAACAAAAACGAAAGTTCTTTCATGAATAGGAAGATGTGTTTTTGTACCCTTGCAGAAGAGATCTAATTTACTTGGGCGAAGAAAATAAACCAAGTTAACATACCTAATTAAGAGTCCAAAGACACTTTTAATTTTTGCCTTGTAAAATTTAATCCTACCAGAATTTATAAAACCACTATAAGTCACAATCTGCAACAACTTAAACTAGCCCTTGTTCAAGACAGGAGAACAAATATGTCTCACTGGGCATGAAGAATCTCTATACAAGGCACCTTAAGATACCCCATTTCATTAAACCCCAGCGGTTACCCGCCCCTTGTTAAGCATGGATTATGTATTAAACATTGCTGTTCTCTTCTCCACAATCTTAAAAGCACAAGTAAACCAAAGCAGATTTTACGAAAAGCACATTATGTAATTATAGGCTCCAAAATCAGCAACACAATCTCAGGTAGCCACTTCAAGTCCCTTCAGTAAAATTATTTAAGTCCACTAGACAGGAAACTGCTGCTGTAGTTGATTCTGCAGAAGCCTCAAAACATGGAAAATGTTCCAGTGGGGCTTCAAACAGTAAGAAAAGTACCAAAACTAAACAAATCTACCAATGAATGCAGGAGATAGACAGAAGTTACATTAATTATGATTACCTTTGAAGATGGCTCTCAGGAGTGCTCCAGCAACTTTTCCTTTCACTGCTTGATTCTGAAGGAGATTAGTCAACTGCAAAGAAAGAAAAAGCTACAAGTCTCTGGCAACAGTCTTTTACCCCAATGACCTAAACACTCCATATGCAAAAGTACTCCCGTCAGGTTCAGATCATTCAGAGATGCCAAGGATTACAAACACCATAATTTTTAGACAGAGGAGGGTATATCTTAATATGATCCTGGACTGTCAAGACTAAAATCTATTCATACTCATTCTATAAACATTTATGGAGCACTCAGCACTAAGTTGGGAACATACATTAATCCAACAAGTACTTTGTGAGCATGTTATTTTCCTTAGGCATGTTATAAAGATGAACAAGACAGACATAGTAATTTGACTCAGAGTTTATAATAGAGCAGGAGGGGAAAGGATGGCAGAAAAAAAATTGTAAAAGAACCAAATAAGAGGCTGAGATAGATAATAAGTGAGGAAAGGAAGAAAACTTCATTTAGGGTAGTAAGGGGAAGCTTCTCTGAAGTAGGTGACATTTAAGTAGAGACCTGGAGGACAAGAAGGAGCTAATTATTCAAAGGAGTTAGAGAAGGATATTCCAGATAGAAGTATGATCATGTGCAGTGGCCAAGAAGAAGCAAAGAGCTTGGCATATTTGAGGCCAAAGTCTTGTTTAAAAAAAAAAAAAATCAATATGGCTGGAGAATAATAAAGAAAAGAATAGTAGAAGATGAGTTTGAAGAGAGACGGGAAAGGACCAGATTATGAAGAATCTTACAGGCCATGATAGAAGTTTAGCTTTTGTCTATGCAACAGAAGTTACTAAAGAGAAAAGAAGGAAGTGAGATGGTATTTTCAAAAATCATCCTTGCTCCTTGTGTGGAGAATGAGTTATGGGGGTTTAAGAGTGAAATGGGGGGGGAAGGAGCAGCACCAAATCCAAGATGGCGGCCAGCAGGAGGCTGATGAAGGAGCAAGGAGCGTTGGAAGAAATCCGCCAAATGTGGGATTGAAAAAACCTTCCGTTAACATGCAGGTTGATGAAGCTAATTTATTGACTTGGCAAGGGTTATTGTTCCTGACAACCCTCCATATGATAAGGGGGCGCTTCAGAATCGAAATCAACCTTTCCCAGCCAGAGTACCCATTCAAACCACCGAAGATCATATTTAAAACAAAGATCTATGCACCCTGAACATCGACGAAAAGGGGCAGGTCTGTGCTTGCCGAGTAATTAGCGCTGAAAATAAGCCAGCAACCAAAAGCCGGACCAAAAGTAATCCGAGTCCCTCATAGCTGCGTGAATTGACCCCCAACCCGAGCACCCGCTTCGGGGCTGACCTTGTCAACATGAAGCCATACTCTTAAGGACCGTAAAAAGATTCTGAAAGAATGCTGAAGCAGTTTAAAAGATAATATGGGGGAAAAGCGACCTGTGGACTAAAAGATCTGGCGCGACGGATGGTTCCAGCGCGAAGTGTGAGGCAGAGGCCCCCGTAGCAGTGATTTCAGACACCGGAGCCCGCAAAGCAGGGGGACTCTGTGGACCAATTTGGACACGTGGCCACCGCCTGGCGTCAGCTCGTCGCTTGTGACAGTTACTGAACATTCTCTACAGTTTTCTTAATCAAAAGAGTTTCGCCGCTCTACCCCGGTAACGCTGTAAAGAAAGGCATTAAAATTTAAGATGTTCTAGTTCTGCTCTCTTTGTTTTAAAATCACTGCTTCAATCTATTCCAAAAAAAAAAAAAAAAAAAAAAGAGTGAAATGGGGATACCTGTTAGTAGACTGCAACCATGTTTAAGAGAGAGATGACAGCGGCCTAGACCAAAGTAATAGAGGCGTTATGAATTGAATTGTGTCCTCCCCACATCCCCTAATTTCATATGTTGAAGTTCTAACCCCCAGTACTTCAGAATGTGACCTTATTTGGAAATTGGGTTCTTGTAGGTGTGATTAGTTGATGTCATTAGGATGGGGCCTACTCCAATGACTGATGCCCTTATAAAAAGGGGAACTCTGGACACAGAAACACAAACAGGGGGAATGCCAAGTGCAGATGAAAGCAGAGATCAGGTGATACAAGCCAAGGAATGCTAAAGGTTGCCAGCAAACCACCAGAAGCTAGGCAAGAGACACAGAACAAATTCTCATAGCCCTCAAAAGGAACCAACCCTGACAACACTTTATCTTGGGCTTCTAGTCTCCAGAACTGTGAAACATTACATTGCTGCTATTTAAGCTACCCAATTTGTGGTACTTTGTAACAGCAGCCCTAGCACACTAATACAGAAAATGAAGAAAAGTAGATAGATCCAAGATAAATATTTGAGAACTAAGAATAGAAATTCCTTAGTTTGGAAGTGAAGTAGTGGGTGGTGATGAAGGAAGAAATCAAGGAGGACTTCAGCTAGCTGGGTGAATAGTGGCACCATTCGTTTACGTGGTGAAAATCTGGGATTAAGGAAGCATCTAAATCACCCTGAGAGTTTACTAAAACAAATTTCTGGGTTCTACTCGCAGTTTATGATTCAGGTCTGCTGTGAGGCTCAGAACCACTATTCTGAGATATCCAAGTGGAAGTGCCAAGTAGATGACAATGAAATATGCCAATGTGGAGCATCAATGGAAACAGATGAGACCATCCAGGAAAGAATATAAAGAGAAGAGAAACACCAAGAGTCAGTCGTTAAAAACAGAAGCAGCTGCCAGCAAAGACAATGGAGAAAGTGAGGTCCAAAACACTGGAGGATAATCTAGGGAGAGAAGTGTCGCAGAAACCAAGACTAATAAAACAATAAACTATCTCTTCCACAAGTACATGAAGCTGGTGTTTCTAGCTGGAGTCCATCTCTCTATTAAATATATAATAAAGAAGTATCTGACTACTCTTGCCTATACCTTCCAACAGAGTACTTGGTCCTTGACATAACCTGTAGAGCAGCAGTTCTCAACCAGTGATTCTTGTTCCCCAGGGGACACTATACAATGTCTAGAAACATTTCTGGTTGCCACAGCGGAAGGGTGCTGTTGGAATCTAGTGGGTAGAGGTAAGGGATGCTATCAAACATTCTGCAGTGCGCCCACAACAAAGATTTATCCAAGCCAAAACATGAGCACTACTAAGGCTGAGAAGCTGTTGACTCTTTTTGAAATAATTCAGTTTCAACAGAAAGCAGTGTGGCATAGGAGGCGGGGGGAGAAAAGCTGGATCCAGAATCAGAAGCCCTGGATGTAAATCCTAGCTATACCATTTACTAGCTATATAACCTCAGGCAAGTTATTTTATCTGTTATGTGTGTCCATTTCTCCACCTCAAAGGACTGAGATAAAGGGTAAAAGAATTTGCACGGAGCCTAACACACGACAAGTACTCAACGAATGTTAATTTTCTTCTATTGTCTCTGTCCTCTACTCTCCTTCTTCCTCCTTCCACTTGTGTGATCTTCAGTCTTCCTTTTGACCATGTTCAGTTATGCTTTTCACTACATTTTAAAGCTCAGAAATAGAGCAAGTAAGATTTAAGTATCCCTGTTATCTCAGAAGGCTTTAAAATTTTTAATTGGCAGACTAGAACTACCAAGTTAACAGTACAATCCAAATAAATTTTAGTTTTTTTTAAAAAATAGAATATTCCTCATTTTGTGTTGTCTGATGTTTCCTTGTGGCTAGATTGAGTTTGTGCGGTCTCACAAGAACACAGGTGATATCATGTCATTCTGGGAGTATCACATCAGGAAGCACATGATGTCCATCTGTCCCTCGTTGGTGATATTAATTCTGATCCCACTTTATAATTACTTCCCCCACCCTGTCCCTTTGCCACCAGTAAGCAATTTATAGGGAGACACTTTAGGACCATGCAAATATCTTGCTCCTCATCTAATTTTCTCCCTGTAAAATGGAAAAGCCCAGCAGAAACCACTGTTACCAGGTTATCAAAGTCAGTATCACCAGGAATGACACTGACATCAAGAGCTCAGTGATTCGATATACTAAAAAGGGCATGGTAACATTTCTGTGGTCCTTATGCCAGGCATACATAACCTTGGTCCAATCATGAGACAATACCAAACAGGCCCTAATTAAGACACATTCAGCAAAACAACTAATCAATACTCCTCAAGACTATCATGATCAACAGAGATAAGGAAAGACTGAGAACTGTTGCAGAATGCAGGATATCAGGGGGAAAGGACAAGTAAGAGCGATGTAGGATGCTGAGTGGGATCCTGGAACATAAAGAGAACATTAGTGAAATAATTACTGGGGAGAATTGGAATAAGGTTCTTAGCTTCACTAATTGTATCATATCAATGTTTTTCAAGTCCCCCTGGATTTAGCATTCATTGGTATTTCTTGCCTGGTTCAATCTTTACCATGACAATTGCAAAGTAATGATTTTCCAACTCCTGCACTGTAAGTAAGAGAACTCCTTTCTACTCATGTATTCATTTACTTACTTTACTTACCTTACTTACTTAGAGACAGAGTCTTCTTTGTCACCCTGGCTGGACTGCAGTGGCACAATCATAGCTCACTATAACTTCAAACTCCTGGGCTCCAGCAATTCTCCTGCCTCAGCACCCCTCCAGTTAGCTAGGAATACAAGCAAGTGCCAATATGCCATGCTAATTTTTTAAATTATTTGTTTGTAGAGGTGGGGTCTCACTATGTTGTCCAAGCTGGTCTCAAACTCCTGGACTCAAGTGATCCTCCCTCCTTGAACTCCCAAAGTGATTTACTTATTTATTAATTATTAGTATGAACTTATACATCTCTGTAATTTTCAATGGTTCATTATTGAACTTAATTATTTTGATGCTCAAATAGTCCCAGATTTGGCCAAAGGAAAACCCTTCAAGCTGGCTTTTGTGTCTTTGTGACATGCCCCCATTGTCTTTTTTGCGCACTTCTATACTTTCTGGTATAGAAAGATGTTCCAGGTTAATCTTGTATCCATCCTGCTCAAGAATCAACTCAGCCATTTCTCTGAAGAGCCCTGGTTCCCTTGAGTGGGGAATGGTTATGAAACAGCAAAGATCTAGGTGATGGGTGTGTTTGTTGTTACCATGGCATCTTTTAAAATTTATTATTTTCTTTTAGAGAGACAGAATTTGACCATGTTGCCCAAACTGGTATTGAACTCCTGGACTCAAGTGATCCACCGATTCAGTTTCCCAAAGTGTTGGGGTTACAGGCGTGAGCCACCACATGGAGCAACTATGGCATCTTTGCTTCATGGTTCTTGCAGTGGAGAGAGCAAGGAAATGTATGCACGTTTATACACACAAAAATATACACGTGGCCAGGCGTGGTGGCTCACACCTGTAATCCCAGCACTTTGGGAGGCCAAGGCAGGCGGATCACGGGTCAGGAGATCCAGACCATCCTGGCTAACAACGGTGAAACCTCATCTCTACGAAAAAAAATACAAAAAAATTAGCTAGGTGTGGTGGCATGTGCCTGTAGTCCCAGCTACTCGGGAGGCTGAGGCAGGAGGATCACCTGAACCCAGGAAGCAGAGGTTGCAGTGAGCCGAGATTGCACCACTGCACTCCAGCCTGGGCGACAGAGTAAGACTCCATCTCAAAAAAAAAAAGAAAAGAAAAATACATGTACACATATACATACACATATCTGAGAAAGCCTAAGTTCACACCAGTACCTCTATTTCTTTTTTTTTTTTTTTTTTTTGAGACGGAGTCTCGCTCTGTTGCCCAGGCTGGAGTGCAGTGGCGCAATCTCTGCTCACTGCAAGCCCCGCCCCCGGGTTCAAGCCATTCTCCTGCCCCAGCCTCCGGTGTAGCTGGGACTACAGACGCCCGCCACCACGCCCAGCTAATTTTTTTTTTTGTATTTTTAGTAGAGGCGGGGTTTCACTGTGTTAGCCAGGATGGTCTCGATCTCCTGACCTCGTGATCCGCCCGCCTCGGCCTCCCACAGTGCTGGGATTACAGGCGTGAGCCACCGCGCCTCGCCCAGTACCTCTATTTTTAATCTGTCTCCACAGGATTCTTTCTTGCCTTCCTACATTTCATAATTGCATGTCCCTTTACCAGTGAAAGAACACTGACTCTGAATATCAACATGTTTATTACATCTAAAATAGTTTCAAAATTGCTTCACCAGTACCACTACAATAAACAATCCCACTAAAGAGTTCAAGATTTGTATTTTTCCCCACCACTCCCATACCAAGACTGTGGGTAGATAATAAAATACTTAGAATAGTTCTTTCTCCCCTCCCCACCTTCAGTATGGTTAAAGTATTCTTTGTTTCTTTTTTTTGTAATGATACCCAGACATATGTATGTTTTCTCTTCTTCTTCATATAAAAGGGAGAATACTACACATTTTGCACATTTCCTAGAAGTGGGATGACTGGGTTGAGGGAAAATGTATATGCAATTTTGCTGGGTATTACCAAATTCTAACCATGGTCATACCATTTTTCATTCCTACCAGCAATGAATGAGTACCTGTTTCCCCCAAATGGCTCAATCAGACAAGAAATAGTATCTTTTTAATTTACATTTATCTTATTATGAGTGAAGTTGAGAATATTTTCTTATGTTTAAGGCCATTTTTTATATATCTTTTAGTGATTATTCTCATGTTTTTTGCCTTTTTTAAATATAATTTTTTATCTCCCCCAAGTTATTTATGAATTAGGGATATTAATCCTTTATCTGTGATATGTTTACAAATATTTTTTCCCAGTTTGCCATTTGTCTTTTGACTCTGCTTATGGTATTTCTGGCCACACAAACTTTTTAACTTTTATGTTGACAAACTTATCTTTTATTGCATCTATATGTTGTACAATAGTTAGACAGCTTTTCACTGCACTGAACTTAAGGAGAAATTCATCCATGTTTTCTTCTAACATATACTTAGTTTTTTATTTAATTTATTTTTTTAAGAGACAGAGTCTCACTGTCATCCCTGTTGAAGTGCAGTGGCACAGTTATATCATAGCTCACTGTAATCTCAACCTCCTGGCTCAAGTGATCTTCCCACCTCAGCCTCCCAAAGTGCTGGGATTACAGGGATAAGCCCCTGTGCCCAGCCCTAACATTTATTTAGATTTGTTTTTTACATTTACATTTCTGTTCATTTGGAGCTTACTCTTGAATATGAGAAACATCTAATTTTATCTATTTTTTCCAAATGTCCACCCAGTTGTTCTAATACCATTTGTCAAAGACTATATTTCACTCTTTTAAGATGTAATTTTATTATATACTAGATTTTACTTGTAGTTGGGTCTATTTTGAGACTTTCCACTCTTATGCATTACCTATTCTATTCTTTGTATCCTATTCCGTTTCTGTTCATCTACTCACGTACCAGTACCACACTCTTATTTATAAAAGTTTTTGTGGTGTTTAGTCTCCGCTAGGGTTAATCCTCCCTCAGAGCTCTTTCCAGTTTTTCCATAACTATTCCTGTGTGTACAATTTGCTATATGAATTTTACAGTCAGCTTATCTAGTTAAACAAAATAGCTCAATGGAATTTTTATTGGCATTAAATTGATAAATTAACTTGGGGAGAATCGACATTTTCATGATGCTGAGACTCCCCAATCAAAAACAAGGGATATCTTCCTAGTTTTCTACTTTTGTCCTTTAGAAGTGTTTCATAGTTTTTTCACATGGGTTTTGGACATTTCTCAGGTTTATTCCTATTTTTTGTTGCTATTGTAAATGGGGCTTTCTCATTTACTGTATCTTCTTTTTTTTTGAGACGGACCACCATGCGCAGCTAATTTTTGTATTTTTAGTAGAGAAGGGGTTTCACCATGTTGGCCAGGCGGGTTTAGAACTCCTGACCTCAGGTGATCTGCCTGCCTCGGCCTCCCAAAGTGCTGGGATTACAGGCATGAGCCACCCTGCCTGGCCGACTGTTTTCCAACTTTATCTTCTAACTGACTATTATGTATGAATGCTACTGATTTTTGCATATTAATTTTATATTCTGATA
Organism: Rhinopithecus bieti; assembly: GCF_001698545.2. Classification (NCBI taxonomy): domain Eukaryota; kingdom Metazoa; phylum Chordata; class Mammalia; order Primates; family Cercopithecidae; genus Rhinopithecus; species Rhinopithecus bieti. Next base: position 423,049 of record NW_016809732.1, read on the forward strand.
CTTGATGAATTCTGTTTATAGATGGTTTTATCACAGATTCTCCAGGGTTTTCCAGGTATACTATCATGCCGTCTACAAAGAGAGATGTTTTATATTTTATTTTTCTTTTCTTTCTTTCTTTTCCTTTTTTTTTGTTTGCCCAGGCTGAAGTGCAATGGTGGAATCTGGGCTCACTGCAACCTCCACCTCCCAGGTTCAAGTGATTCTTCTGCTTCAGTTTCCCGAGTAGCTGGGACTACAGGCATGCACCACCATGCCCAGCTAATTTTTGTATTTTTAGTAGAGAAGGGGTTTCACCATGTTGACCAGGCTGGTTTAGAACTCCTGACCTCAAGTGATCTGCCCACCTTGGCCTCCCAAAGCACTGGGATTATGGGTGTGAGCCACCGCGTTCAGCTTTTATGTTTCTATTATCATGCCTGTGATTGTTTTCTCTAGGTTAACTGCATAGGCTAGCCAACCAGAACATTACACAGTAGTGGAGACAGCAAGCATCATTGCTTTGTTCCCAGCCTTAGAGGAAATGCCTCTATGGTTTCCCACTAAGATGCTGACTCTAGAATTTAGATATATACATTTCATGATGTAAAGGAAACAGCCACCCATTCTGATTTTCTCAAGTTTTTATTAGGAATGAGTGTTGAATTTTGTCGAAGGCTTTCTGTGATCCATGAAGATAATCGTATAATTTTTATAGTAATATACTTTCAAATATTGAACCAACCTTGTATTCCTGCTATTAAATCCCACTTGATCATGGTATATTTTTTAAAATGTGGTGTTGCAATCTGTCCCTTAATATTTAAGACTTTTGTATCAATCTTCATAAGTGATATTAGTCTATAACCTCTTTTTTCTATGCTATCTTTATGAGGTTTAGGGTTATACCTGATAAAGACAGCATAAAAAATCAACATTATATTTGTTTAATTCAATGTTATACTTGCTTCATTCAAAGTACTTGGAAGTTTTCCTTTATTATTTATGCTCTGAAACAATTTATGTAGCATTAGGACTATCTACCTGATCTTTAAAGGTTTGACAGAAGTTTCCTGTCAAACTATCTGGGCCTGGTGTTTTTATATGAAGTAGTTCCTTCGTAACTTTCTCTTTTCTTCTATGGAAACTGGTCTGCTTAAGCTTTCCATCTCAAATTGGCTCAATTTTATTAAACTGTATGTGCCTAAGAAATTATCCATTTCCTCTAGGTTTTCACATTTATTTGCACAGAAATGTACCGTAGTCTCACAGTATTTTTTGAGATTTTCTCTGTATTAACAGCGTTTCTCCCTTGTCATTTCTCATTTTGTGCATGTTTTTACTCCACTGTTTTATTATATTAATTAATGGTGTTTTTTTCCCTCAAAGAACCAAGATTTTGATTAATTTGATCCACTATTTTTCTGTTCTCTATTAATTTCCACTTTTATCTCTAGTAGTTTCTTTGTGTTTTTTGTTGTTGTTTACTTTTTTCTAGGTTTTTGAGTTGGGAATTTGTTTATTTTCATTATTTCATTTGTATTGATTTCATTATTTCATTTGTTAAACACTGTTGTTTTAACATTATTCCATGGATTTTAACATATAGTATTTTGTTATCTGTAATTATTCTTCAAAAATCCTGTAATTTCTGTTTGTATCTCTTTTCATCCAAGAGTTATTTAGAAGGCATTTTAATTTCCAGGTAAAAGTGTCTTTTGTTTTTTGACTTTTAGTTTCAGTTTTCATTTCCAGTTTTATTGCATTGTGATCACAGAGAATAGTTTGTAATAATTCTACCTTATGGGACCTACCCATGTTTTCTTTGTGCTCTAGTATATGACACATGATTAATTTTTATGAACAGCCTATGTGTTTAAGAAGAAAATATATTATCAAAGTTCTCTGCGTATATTTCAAATATTCTTTATATTTTCCACCTCTTTACAATCTGTGCTTTATTTAGTTATCCTCAGCTCTGTATTCCACTTTACTAATTTTCTCTTTAGCAATGTTTCGTCTACTGTTAAACCATCTACTGAGGTTTTCATTTCAAGAAGTTTTCCTTGATCGTTTTCTAAATCCATCCCTTATTTTGTGGGTTCTATTCCTTCATTTACATCTTCAAATATGTTAAATACTAAGTTAGGCAGAGTGGCTCACACATGTAATCCCAGCACTGTAGGAGGCTGACGTGGGTGGATTGCTTGAGCTCAGGAGTTCAAGACCAGCCTGGAAAGCATGGCGAAACCCCATCTCCGCTAAAAATACAAAAATTAGTCGGACATGGTGGCACATGCACGTACTCCCAGCTACTCAGGAGGCTAAGGTGGGAGGATCACTTGAGTCCAGGAGGTTGAGGCTGCAGTGTGCCGAGATCGCCCCACTGCACTCCAGCCTGGGCAAGAGTGAGATCCTGTCTCTAAATAAAAAAATAAAGTTAAATACTGTATTAAGTATTTGTGTTAAATATTTAAAGTTTTTTTTCAGATTGCTCTAAATCCTTGAATATGAATTTTCCCATTTCTGGTCCTGTGGGAGTCTTTCTTGCCACAGGACTTCTTTATGTGTTTTATAATTTTTTTACTCGAGTTCATCTTCTGTGGATCATTTTATCAAATGAACTGCATGCATATATTACTGACATGCTTAACAAATTTGTAGAGGATAAAAAGGTGATTAATATGGTTAACAGAATCATACAAAATGACCTTGATGGAGTAAAACAAGATGAATCTAAAAAAAGACGACAGTTAACAGACACAAAGTTTGTTGTTTCAAGAAACCCGGTCTCACTATGTTGCCTAAGCTGATCTCGAATCCTGGCCTGAAGGAATCTTCCCAAAGTGCTGGGATTACAGGTATAAGCCACCATGCCTGGCCCATATGTCATTTTTAACATGGGTTCTAAAAGGACTTCAGAGATAAAGGAAACTTAGCTTAATATCAACATATACAAAAATAAGGCCAGGCATGGTGGCTCACACCTATAATCCCAGCACTCTGGGAGGCTGAGGCAGGCGGATCACCTGAGGTCAGGAGTTCAAGACCAGCCTGGCCATGGTGAACCTGTCTCTATTAAAAATACAAAAATAAATAAATAAATAAATAATAAGAGCAATGAGACTACAATATAATGTTGCTGTTAAAAAGCTGATTTTGCATTAATGGAAAAATGAGGGAAATATTAGCACTACTCTATCCTAGACTCAGAATACAACTGGAACACTGTCTTCAATTTGACAGTGTTCATGCCTTCAATTTGAGGCATGAAACTTTAAATAAATAATTTAAATGCTGGTTTCAATGAATCTTGTCTATAGAATGATTCAAGTTACAACTCATGCAACAAGCCATCTCAAAAAATAGCTATAAAGGCAGTCTTCAATAATTTCAAAGAAAAAAAAATCAAAGAGCAACCCTACATCAATTCCTAGTATGTCAGATAACACAGGCTAAGATGCACCTTGCTTCAATAACTACAACACTAACACATAAAAATTCCCTTAAAAACATAATACTCATCAACTGACAAAGAAAAAAACCCCATGATACTCAATGTCTTTACTTGTTTATACATATACCTTGAAGAGGGATTCTTTTCCAGGCAGGGACCTGGATAGGATGAGATCATTTATTATGGAAAAAGGAGCTGAGAAAGAACATTAGGAAGAATAAACAGCCTAACATATAAGGCAATTACTATCCCATTTTATAATCCTACACTTATAGTGAAAACAGAGGCCCTAATTTTTACTAATAATCTCAAAATATTTTGCTGCTTATAAACTTAAGGAAAAATACAGAGAAGCATCAAAATGCAAAACTAATGTCTCAATCAATAACTATAGTCTGGATATTATCTTCAAATAGGGTGGTTCTAAGGACGATAGAAGTATACTAATTTGCTTTTATAAATACAGTTGTAAAAGCATTCTATTCTTAAGCTATTTCAGGTTTAAATTTGGTCACAAATGCCCTCAAGTTGTCTATTTCTCTCACTCCCTCACCCCAATTTCTTTACCTCTATAAATTATTATTAAATAAATCCTTGTCTCCTACGGTGAATGGGGAGTAGATGAAGACGGAGCATTTTTCTTTCTCACATGTCCTTTGAATGTGCCATCACGCCTGACACTTACTTTTAGCAGAACATGCTTCCTAATACTCACATCATCTTCTCTCAGAGTTTGAAGAAATTCTTGCAGTTTGTCTGCTGTTTTTTCTGCTGCTAGAGATAAAATCTTCTGGTCCATTGTTGCTCATATCACAGAACTATAAGGGAAAAGCATCAGAGGTGGGTGAAGATCCCAGAAATGAACAAACTTGATTTTTTTTCCTTCCCTGTTAACTGAATATTTCATACCTATCATGCAATGGGTGCTCAACAAACTTAGGACTAACTATCTTTGAGTAGGTGATTGTTTTTTTTCTTCTTCTTCTTAAGTTCAGTGGCGAGATGATTCTTAAGCTAACCAAAATAATCTTGAAAATTCCCTGGAATTACCTTATTAGGAACCTACATTCTAATCAAGTGGTTTCATAATTTTTGCCCACACTTGTTATCATCTGCTCACCATACTACCTAGAACAAAGCTTCCACTTAACAGCATATCAAGTATGTAATACATTATATATTATCATAAGCATGTAATAAAGTATTTGACAAATAAATGAACCAATAGCACTATAAATGCTATGTGCCAATTAAATGGTATAAAAACAAGTGAGAAGGAGAGCCCAAGAGTGTGACGCTGCAGTGAGCTATGATCATGCCACTGTATTCCAGCCTAGGCAACAAGGTAAGACCCTGCCTCAAAAAAACAAAAAAATAGAGGTGGGGCACGGTGGTTTACGCCTGTAATCCCAGCACTTTGGGAAGCTGAGGCAGGCACATCACTAGGTCAGGAGATCAAGACCATCCTGGCTAACATGGTGAAACCCTGTCTGTCTCTACTAAAAACACACAAAAAATTAGCCGGATGTGGTGGGAGGCGCCTGTAGTCCCAGCTACTTGGGAGGCTGAGGCAGGAGAATGGCGTGAACCCGGGAGGCGGAGCTTGCAATGAGCCGAGATCGCACCACTGCACTCCAGCCTGGGTGACAGAGCGAGGCTCCGTCTAAAAAAAAAAAAAAGAAAAAAAGAAAGAAAAGGTGAGAAGTTAACAAGGTAAAAGATGTAATTGTGTTCTTAAATGTCAAGGCTTCCCATCAGAGGAAAGCTTGAACTGGAACTTAGAGATTAAATTTAAATAGTCAAGACAACCAGGTTGTATACATTATTGAGAAGGGTATTATGAACAGAGGCATTCATATGGGAAATGAGAAATTTATTTGGGGAAAATGAGTCAAATGGCTGAGATAGAATCCAAGTAGGAAAATAGTGAGTAGGAAGGCTGGAAAGATAGGCTGGGAGTAAACAGGTTAAGGAATTTAGATTCTATTTCATAAATCACTGAGAACCATTAAAAAATTCTGAGCAAAAGACAATCTCACAAGATTGCAAGTGTTTGAAGAAACAGAAACTAGCATCTTTGTGCAGATTAAAGTGGGGAGAAGGTAAGGAGAAACAGCAAATGCTAAGAGACCATTTGAAAGTTATTTTAGTGGAAACAATAAAGACTTGTACTAGGGTGGTGACTGGAGAATAGAAAAGATGGGATGAAATGGAGGCACATGAAGCAGATAGAATTCAGTGAGTAGCTATGAAAATAGAAGGGGGAAATACAGCCTAGTAGAAAGAAAATCTGTTCCTCTTCTTCCTCCTGTGTTTCCCGTCTCCATAAATGGTACCATCATCCACTCAGCTGCTCAAACCAGAAACCTGGGTAACATTCTTAACAACTTTGCCTTCATCCTTCACCACATCCATTCCAAGTCCTGTCAATGTTACCTACTAAAAATCTCCCAAATCTGTCTACTTTTCTTCATCTCCACTACAGACACATTACTCCAAACCCCCATCATCTCTCACCTGAACTACTGCAATCGTTTCCTAACTTGTCCCCTTCTATGCAGCCACTAAAGTGATGTTTTTGAAACACAAACCTGATTATCTGACTTATCTTCCCTCCATGCCATCCTCATCTTAAAGTTCTTCAGTGGCTTCCATTGCTTTCTTATCAGTCCCAAATCGTTAAGTAAGGATAAAATTAAGTCCTGCAAAATCTGACCCATGGCTAACTCCCCTTCATCACTCTGCTCCAGCCATACAGAATTGCTTCCAGTCCTTTAAATCTCCAAGTTCTTTCTGCCACAGGCCCTTCCACATGTTTCCATCTGGAACTTAAATAAATATTCCTCTTTCCATCCACTGCCCCCTAATCGTTTATTACTAATTCCTACAAATTCTTCAGATCTCAGCTCAATACACATCTCCTTAAAAGGTCAATCTAGGCCGGGCGCAGTAGCTCACGCCTGTAATCTCAGCATTTTGGGAGGCCAAAGAGGGCGGATCACGAGGTCAAGAGATCAAGACCATCCTGGCCAACATGGTGAAACCCCGTCTCTACTAAAAGTACAAAAAAATTAGCTGGGCGTGGTGACGCACACCCGTGGTCCCAGCTACTCGGGAGGCTGAGGCAGGAGAATCACTTGAACTCAGGAGGTGGAGGTTGCAGTGAGCCAAGATAGCGCCACTGCACTCCAGCCTGGCGACAGAGCGAGACTCCATCTCAAAAAAAAA
>NW_016809732.1:429944-433897 GCF_001698545.2 Rhinopithecus bieti
TCTATATATATATATATATATAAAGCTCAGTCTAGGTTAAACGTTTCTGTAGTACATCCTCTCATGGCACCAGTAAACTCTCTTACATACTGTCACCAATTTTTAATATTACATGTGTAATTATCAGATTAACAAATGTTATCTCCCACTAGACTATAAGTCCCGTAAGGACAGAGACCGTAGCTGTTTTTATCACTGTATCTCCAGCACTTAACACTACCTAGCTCAAACTAGGTAACTAACAAATATTTGTTGAACAAATTATTGAACCCCTATAATAGGGAAGACACTGGGCCCAACACTTTACGTTCATTAACATGACCCTCACAACACCACCTATTAGGTGTAATATTAGCCCCATTTTAAATGAACAATTTTTGGGATTCAGATATTAGGGAATTTCCCCCAAGATTAGAAGGCTAGCAAGTGGCACAGAGAGAAGTGAAACCCAAGTCTGTCCAGCTCCAGACTCCAAGATCTCATGCTTTGAACTACTGGATGCAAATAGGGCACACCAACCTAATAAGGTGTCCAGCCAGAAGGGACAGGCGGCTTCGGAGGGGAATACGTTTAAATCAATCTAGGCACATTTGCTAAAATCATCCTAAAACCAGAGGTAAGACCACAGGCGGGTAGCTGTGAATTCCCTGAGCGCGAAGTAAATTTCTTGTCAAGAGACGCCGGAGAGCATCAGAGATCTGAAGTCAAGATCCGAGAATGGCAGAGCCCCGCCGGCGGGAAACGCTGCGGCCTTCCCTTCCGGGTTCTTCAGTTAACAAGCCGTGAACGCAAATACAGAAACTATAACACGCAGCAGCTGGTGATGGAGACCGTGACCGGACAACAAATGCAAAGCAAGGTTAAGGGATATTTCTCAGAAGAGCTGAACCTCGACCAAGGGAGAAGAATTTAACAGGAGGGGCTCCCACTGAGGCACACCCCTAGGAGGGAACTGCAAAAGCTGAAGCAGGCAGCGGGAGACAGCGGAGAGCGTCTACTTTCCAGACCACAGAACGCCAAGTCAGAACACGAGCCTCCTTTCCCCCACGGAACCGCTCCCTCCTAGGGGCCCAGTCCCACAGCCCGAGCCCAAGAAACTCGCGAGCCGCTCTGCAGTCACCACGACCTCACCTCCGCCACAAACTTCCAAAAAGCCCGCTCAACCCAACGCCGCCACACTTCCGTTACCCGTAACAACAAGTTCCGCCCTCGCGGCTCACTTCCGCCGTCCGGGTGCCAGCGGGCGGGGTGTAAGATGAAGACTCAAGGTTGTGCTGGGAAGCGTACGGAGTTCTAGAATGTCACCCCTCACAGTCGGAGGGGGGCGCTGCCTGTCCGAACTCGCGCTTGGGATTGCCGATGAGCACGCGCTCGGGATTGCCGAGCGTGCCCGGCGCGGTGCCCCGACAGGTTCAGCTTCCCTCGTGTCCTGTTGCGGGAGTAGTCAGTGCGGGAGGGGACTCACAACTGGTGGCCCTGCAGTTCTTGGCATTGGAAAAGTCTGGAAGGCAGAGGCGGATTTCATACTCCACCTTGTGCCAAGAGACAGTAACCCCTCAGATGTAAGCCCCCTGTTACTAGGGGTCTTAATGGACTTTTGTGGGTTGTGGTTTTTGTTTGTTCTTTGTTTTGTTTTGTCTTGCGCTCCCCTTGCGTAACCCCAGCGTTTAGCGCGTAGCCTGGTAAAAGCATACAATATTTGTTAAATGAACAACTGACAGTAGAGCGAAGACCGACAGAGGGTGGGCCGAGATTCTGTTTTGGGTTGACGGATCACCTTGTGCAAAGGGTCTGAGAGCAACAAGCAAGCAAGAGAGCCCCTGGCCAGTTCAGAAGGCGAAGGTGCTGGGTGGGAGTGGGAAGGCAGGGATTTGTAACTCCTTTTCACATTGGGGGCACTGGGGAACCGCTGAAGGGGAAGGACATGACTATGTTCACATTGTAGAATGCTATCTCCGGCAGGTGAGTACCGCAGAAACTGTTCAAAAGAGATGAGCCAGTTGGGGAGGACCGAAGGCAGGACCCCTTAGGAGACTGTAAGTTGTCCCAGAGATAGGTGGTGGTGGCCCAACCGCGGCAATGGGGACAGAAAGGGAGGAGTGGACTGCATGTGAAAGAGATTAGGAGGTAGAGATTTAGGAAGCCCAAATATCCGGATTTGAGGGGGTGTGGGAGTTGTTGAGGAATGTTCAGGCTTGAGCGACTGGGGTTGGGGGTGGGGAGTTAATCCTGCAGTTGACTAACACAGGGAGCACCGGAAAATGATGATGGGGTGACGATGAACCCTTCAGATTTGAACTCACCAAATTTGAGGTGCCTTAGGGAAGGAATGCTAAGATCAGGGAGCACTCAGTATGGAGCCTGACTCGACTTCCAGTGCGCAGGAGTAGAACGGGTCTACATGGCCAGTTATTGAAGAAACATAGCTGTTGGAGGAGGATGGTGCCTCTCAGCTGTCTAGACCTGCTCCTTGCTTGTGACCCTTCCGCATTTTTTTCCTTCTACATTTCTGTCCCAATACTGAGTTGTGATGTTTAATTAACACGGCAGCTTGAGGTAGAAGATGATTCCTGAAAGGAATCCTTTACCTTGCCAAGGAGACAGATTACTTTGTCTCATCTCCCCACAAAATCTCCCAGGCTACTTGTGGGATTCAGCCATGAATCTGTGGGTCTGGTTAGCTAGGACAGGCTCATTAGCCTCTCAGAGCCTCCACTGGCGTATCCCAGACTTACTTACTGAATTGCTTGTGTGTCTACCCACTGGCATTGATGCTTCAGGGCTCTTGTCTCCCCTTGTTGCACGAATGTATCATCTGTGTTTTCCATTTGCATTAATAGGTGTTACATATGCAAAAGAAAAGAACAGATTCATTCAGGTGAACAACAATGGTTATTTCACCCTGGTGCAGGCTTCCTTAATTAAGGAGCAAATCTTATCCGTCTGTTTCATCAACTAGACACTATACACTGAGAAGCTAGTGATACACTCATTCTAGAAAATACAGCCAGTTAAAAACAGGTTTACAGTAATGGAACTAAATGTTCTTCAGACCTTGTCAATAGTACTTGTTTATCTAACAACATTATAGCTATTAATATTTACAGGAGTCCAGAGAAAAAGTACAAATGAAATCCCCTTACCATTCCCAACTCAGTCCTGCAGTGTGAGGTCTTAGGCTTCCTATGCCTGCATGTGGACACCCAGCCTGAAGATCCACACCATGACTCCCCCACAAAGCTGCCCTGTAGCTACCCTTTGGGTCTAAAGCTATACATACTAGCAGGTCCACTCTAGGGAGGGTGGACCTAGGAAAAGGCCTATCTGGGCCCTGGAAGCAAATTTGAGGATGGTTAAGTAGGTACCTAGAGCATGATCTAAAGGAAGGTATGTGGGCACGTCCTCTAGGTTCCTTAGACTCTGGGCAGAGGAGGACCAGTAAGGCCCCCACCCAGCCCAAGAGCTCCAGTTGCTTGGGATCAAGGGCAGCACTGCTTGAGAGAATGATCAAAGTAACACATATAAAGAGCCAAACTTAGAAGCACATGAAAGTGTTGTTTCCTTCCAGCAATCCCACTACTGGATATATATCCAAAAGAATTGAAAGCAGGATCTCAAAGAGATATTTGTATATCTATGTTCATAATAGTACTATTTACGATAACCAAAAGGTAGAAACAACACAAATGTCCCTCACTGTATGAATGGATAAAATGTGGGACATACGACCGGGTGCAGTGGCTCAAGCCTGTAATCCCAACACTTTGGGATACTGACGCGGGCAGATCACGAGGTCAGGAGATTGAGACCATCCTAGCCAACATGGTGAAACCCCGTCTGTACTAAAAAAAATACAAAAAATTGCCGGGCGCGGTGGCTCAAGCCTGTAATCCCAGCACTTTGGGAGGCCGAGACGGGCGGATCACGAGGTCAGGAGATCGAGACCATCCTGG
>NW_016809732.1:436873-487904 GCF_001698545.2 Rhinopithecus bieti
GGGCGCGGTGGCTCAAGCCTGTAATCCCAGCACTTTGGGAGGCCGAGACGGGCGGATCACGAGGTCAGGAGATCGAGACCATCCTGGCTAACACAGTGAAACCCCGTCTCTACTAAAAATACAAAAAAACTAGCCGGGCGAGGTGGCGGGCGCCTGTAGTCCCAGCTACTCGGGAGGCTGAGGCGGGAGAATGGCGCAAACCCGGGAGGCAGAGCTTGCAGTGAGCTGAGATCCGGCCACTGCACTCCAGTCCGGGCGACAGAGCGAGACTCCGCCTCAAAAAAAAAAAAAAAAAAAAAAATACAAAAAATTAGCTAGGTGTGGTCTCGCACACCTGTAGTCCAAGTTACTCAGGAGGTTGAGGCAGGGGAATTGCTTGAACCCGGGAGGCGGAAATTGCAGTGAGCTGAGATCACGCCAGTGCACTCCAGACTGGTGACACTCCATCTCAAAAAAAAAAAAAAAAAAAATTGTGGGACATACATACTATGGAATATTATCCAGCTTTAAAAGGAAGGAAATTCTGACACGTGCTACAACATGGGTGAACCTTGAGAACATTATGCTAAAGTGAAATAAGCCAGTCACCGAAAGACAAATACTAATGTATGTGATTCCATTTATATGAGATATCTCATCAAATTCATAGTAACACGCCGGGCACAGTGGCTGACACCTGTAATCCCAGCACTTTGGGAGACCAAGGAGGGGGATCACCTGAGGTCAAGAGTTTGAGGCCAGCCTGGCCAAAATGGTGAAACCCTGTCTCTACTAAAAATACAGAAATTAGCCAGGCGTGGTGGCAGGTGCCTGTAATCCCAGCTACTCAGGAGGCCGAGGCAGGAGAATTGCTTGAACCCGGAAGGCGGAGGTTGCAGTGAGCTGAGATCATGCCATTGCATTCCATCCTGGGTGACAGAGCAAAACTCCATCTTAAAAAAATTCATAGAAACAGAAAGAAGGATGGTGATTCTGGGGTCTGGGGGGAGGGGAAATTAGTTATTACTTAATGGGTACAGAGTCTCAGTTTTGCAAGATGAAAAAGTTCTGGAGATCTGTTGCCCAACAGTGTGAATATACTTGACACTACTGAACTATACACTTAAAAACCATTAAGATGGTAAAAGAAACAAACACAATACTACCTGGATAGCTCACAGGTTTGTTAAGAAGAACTGGTTTACTCCACCCGGAAGAAATTCCAGTTTGGTAGAGTTTGAGGCAGAGGTTTAACTGCTCACTATTTATATCACCAATTTGTAGAAAAGTGCCTGGCATAAGGTAGTGCTTCATAAGGTTGTTTTGTTTTGTCTTTTGTATTGTTTTGTTTTGTTTTGAGATGTGTTGGGAACAGGCCCCCAAATCTGGCCATAAACTGGCCCCAAAACTGGCCATAAATAAAATCTCTGCAGCACTGTGACATGCTTGTGATGGCCATGATGCCCACGCTGAAGGTTGTGGGTTTACCCGAATGAAGGCAAGAACACCCGGCCCACCCAGGGTAGAAAACCGCTTAAAGGCGTTCCTAAACCACAAACAATGGCTTGAGTGATCTATGCCATAAGGACATGTTCCTGCTGCAGATAACTAGCCGAAGCCCGTCCCTTTGTTTCGGCCCATCCCTTTGTTTCCCATAAGGAATACTTCTAGTTAATCTATAATCTGTAGAAACAGTGCTTATCACTGGCTTGCTGTCAATAAATATGTGGGTCAAACTCTGTTCAGGGCTGTCAGCTCTGAAGGCTGTCAGCCCCCTGATTTCCCACTCCGCACTCTATATTTCTCTGTGTGTGTGTCTTTAATTCTTTAGTGCCGCTGGGTTAGGGTTTCCATGGTAAATTGTGCCCATATGTGGGGCTTGAACTGGGGTTGAAGGATCGCTAGAGCGACAGTTGGAGAACATGGAACTAAGAGAACTCAGGACACCTGAGTACTCTTAAGCACTCCCTGTGGTGAGTAAGAAGGGGCGCTCAGAAGCATCAGGGTAACAATGGGACAGGTGTGGGCTCTGGTTTGTTCCACCTTGGAACCTTTTCACACTAATGATGAGGAAGAAGGAAAGTATAACAAAGTAACAAGAGGTAACAGAGCAGGTTTGTTTGCCAGCTAAAGCTAAAGTGGCAAAGGAGGAAGAGGTTTATCCCTACCCTTCTGCAACCCCTCATTATTTTGAAGAAAAAGAGTGGCCTGACCCTCCAGAGCTTTCTTTTCCAGAGGACACTGGGCAAAAAATAGTTGCCCCAGTGACTGTTCAAGCAGCTCCTTGAGCAACCGCTCTCAGTTCTATTCAGGCAGGAATTCAGCAAGCTAGACGGAAGGGTAATATAGAGGCTTGGCAGTTCCCTGTTAGGATACACCCCCTAGATCAACAGGGAAATATTATAGCTACATTTGAACATTTTCCTTTTAAATTACTCAAAGAATTTAAACAAGCTATTAATCAATATGAACCAGGTCTATGCCCGAAGTGTAAAAAAGGAAAACACTGGGCTAATCAATGTCACTCTAAGTTTGATAAAGATTGGAACCCAATTTTGGGAAATGCCATGAGGGGCCTGTCCCAGGACCCGTTCCAACCTGTGGCATTTCTGGCTCAGGCCACTCCCTCACCCCTGTACAATGTCTGTCCCCCACCACAGCCAGTAGTGCTGCAGTAGATTTATGCTGTGCAAAAGCTGTGAGTCTTCTGCCTGGGGAACCCCCGCAAAAAGTTCCAACGGGTCTGTGGACCTTTGCCAGCAGGGAGGATAGGATTACTTCTAGGTAGATGTAGTTTAAATTTAAAAGGAGAGCAAGTACATACAGGAGTCACTGATTCAGATTACAGTGAGGAAATTCAAATTGTTGTATCTACTGTTCCCTGGAAAGCAGAGCCAGGAGAGCATATAGCACAGCTCCTGATTGTGCCGTATGTGGAAATGGGGAAAAGCGAAATTAAACAAACAGGAGGATCTGGAAGCACAAATAAACAAGGCAAAGCAGCTTATTGGGTGAATCAAATTACTGATAAACGTCTTACCTGGGAAATAACTATTCAGGGAAAGGAATTTAAAGGTTTGGTAGATGCAGGAGCAGACATTTCAATAATTTCTCTACGGCACTGGTCATCCACATGGCCAATTCAACCCGCTCAATTTAACATAGTTGGAGTTGGTAAAGCCCCAGAAGTATATCAAAGTAGTTGTATTTTGCATTGTGAAGGGCCCAATGGACAACCTGGGGCTATTCAACGAATTGTAACTTCTGTACCTATACATTTGTAGAGAAGAGATTACAACAATAGGGAGCACAAGTTCTAATTCCAGAGCAGTTATGTAACCCTCAAAGTCAACATATGATGCATGAAATGGGGATATGCCCCTGGTATGGGACTAGAAAAAAATTTGCAAGGTTTGAAGGAACTGCTTCAAGTGGAAAGACAAAGTTCCCGCCAAGGTTTAGGATATTATTTTTGATGGTGGCCTTTGTTAAGCCTCCAGAACCTATACCTTTAAAATGGTTAACAGATAAGCCAATTTGGATAGAACAATGGCTGCTGAGTAAAGAGAAATTGGAGGCTTTAGCGGACTTAGTTACTGAACAATTAGAGAAAGGACACATAGCTCCAACATTTTCACCTTGGAATTCTCCAGTTTTCGTAATTAAGAAAAAAATCAGGTAAATGGAGAACTGACTTAAGGGCCATTAATTCAGTTATACAACCTATGGGGACATTACAGCCAGGACTGCCTTCTCCTGCTATGATTCCAAAAAATTGGCCTTTAATAGTCATAGATCTAAAAGACCGTTTCTTTACTATGCCCTTAGCTGAGCAAGACTGTGAACGGTTTGCATTTACAATACCTGTGGTAAACAACCTGCAGCCTGCTAAGTGTTCTCATTGGAAAGTGTTGCCACAGGGCATGTTAAACAGTCCTGCAATTTGCCAGACTTATGCAAGGCAAGCAATTGAACGTACTCCTAAAAAATTTTCAGTGTTACATTATTCATTATATGGATGATAAACTTTGTGCTGCCCCTACTCGAGAAATATTACTCCAATTTATGATCACTTGCAAAATTCGATTTCTTGCGCTGGTTTAATTATAGTTCCTGACAAAATTCAGACTGCTACTCCTTACTCCTACTTGGGGAACTTAGTAAATGACACTACCATTGTGCCACAGAAAGTAGCTATACATAGGAATTGAAAACATTAAATGACTTCCAAAAATTACTAGGGGACATTAATTGGATACAACCTGCTCTAGGCATTCCTACCTATGCCATGGGTAATCTATTTTCTATCCTTGGAGTAGATCCTAGTCTCACTAGCCCTCGGCAATTAACAAAGGAGGCTGAGGCAGAGTTACAGCTGAATGAAAAGCAAGTGCATAAGACTCAAATAAATAGAATAGATCCAGAAAAGACTCTAGATTTGCTCATTTTTTCAATTCAGCATTCACCTACTGGTCTTATTGTCCTAGAGCAGGACTTAGTAGAATGGCTTTTCTTCCATATACTAATTCATGGACTCTAACTCCTTATTTGGATCAAATTGCTACTATGATAGGAAATTGGAGAACTTGGATTGTTAAATTACATGGATATGATCCTGGAAAAGTTATTTTCCCTCTCATGAAGGCACAAGTACAGCAAGCTTTTATAAATAGTCTTACTTGGCAAACCCATTTAACTGATTTTGTGGGTGTTCTTGATAATCATTTTCCGAAAACAAAATTATTTCAATTTTTGAAATTAACTAATTGGATTCTCCCAAAAATAAGTAATTTAAATCAATTGAAGATGCTGAAAACGTCTTCACAGATGGGTCTGGTAATGGTAAAGCTTCTTATTCTGGCTTGAAAGGTAAAGTTTTTCAGACACTCTATACTTCAGCTCAAAAAGCCGAGCTTCTAGCTGTAATTGAGGTATTGACTGCTTTTGATATGCCTATTAATGTGATTTCTGATTCTTCATACGTGGTTCATTCCATACAATTAATTGAAAATGCTTAGTTACAATTTCGTACAGNCTCATTTTTTCAATTCAGCATTCACCTACTGGTCTTATTGTCCTAGAGCAGGACTTAGTAGAATGGCTTTTTCTTCCATATACTAATTCATGGACTCTAACTCCTTATTTGGATCAAATTGCTACTATGATAGGAAATTGGAGAACTTGGATTGTTAAATTACATGGATATGATCCTGGAAAAGTTATTTTCCCTCTCATGAAGGCACAAGTACAGCAAGCTTTTATAAATAGTCTTACTTGGCAAACCCATTTAACTGATTTTGTGGGTGTTCCCAATAACCATTTTCCTAAAACAAAATTTTTCAATTTTGAAATTAACTAATTGGATTCTCCCAAAATAAGTAATTTAAATCAATTGAAGATGCTGAAAACGTCTTCACAGATGGGTCTGGTAATGGTAAAGCTTCTTATTCTGGCTTGAAAGGTAAAGTTTTCAGACACTCTATACTTCAGCTCAAAAGCCGAGCTTCTAGCTGTAATTGAGGTATTGACTGCTTTTGATATGCCTATTAATGTGATTTCTGATTCTTCATACGTGGTTCATTCCATACAATTAATTGAAAATGCTTAGTTACAATTTCGTACAGATGAGCACCTGATGACTTTATTTACCCAATTACAAACAGCAGTTAGGAGTAGAATGCACCCTTTTTACATCACTCACATTAGGGCTCATACACCTCTTCCAAGACCTTTAACTGAAGGGAATCAAATGGCTGATCGCCTAGTTGCTACTGCAATATCTAATGCCAAACACTTTCACAATTTAACCCATGTTAATGCCTCTGGTCTCAAATGCAGATACAGTATTACCTGGTAAGAAGCTAAAGCTATTATCCAGCAATGTCCAACTTGCCAAATGGTACATTCCTCATCTTTCACAGGAGGAGTTAATCCTTGAGGATTGGAACCTAATTATCTTTGGTAAATGGACATCACACATGTTCCCTCCTTTGGGAGACTAGCTTATGTACATGTATGTGTGGACACCTTTTCTCACTTTGTCTGGACTACATGCCAATCAGGAGAGTCTTCTGCCTGTATTAAACATCAACTTTTGCAGTGTTTTGCTGTGATGGGCATTCCAACTTCTATTAAAACAGATAATGCCCCAGGCTATACTAGCCAAGCTCTAGCTACATTTTTCTTTATATGGAATATTAGACACATTACTGGCATCCCATATAATTCTTAAATACAAGTAGAAAGAAAGAATCTCTCCCTGAAACGACAATTGCAAAAGCAGAGGTGTTGGGTGGGGGCGGAATAGAGACTACAGGATACCCCATATGCAATTAAATCTAACATTATTGACTTTAAATTTTTTGAGCCTGCCTAAAGGCCAGATGCTATCAGCAGCTGAACAGCATCTACAGAGACCAGCTGCAAAGACAGAAGCAGAACAACTGGTTTGGTGAAGAGATCTGATAACAAAACGTTGGGAAATAGGTAAAATAATAACTTGGGGTAGAGGTTATGCTTGTGTTTCTCCAGGCCAGAATCAACAGCCAAGTTGGATACCATCAAGACACCTGAACCTTATGAGCCAGTTGCCAAGGAAGAGATTCCAGGAGGATTCCGAGGACCCCCCGTTTGCAGCCATGTTAAGACTGATGCTGAGGAGGACCCCAACTGTCACGAGCAACACCTGTTGAATGCAGTCACCTACCTGCGGACAGATCAAGAAGCTGCCACAGATGGTAGAAGAAAACCTGAGGAGAGCGGGACAACCAGTCACAATGAGTAATTTAATGATAGCTATGATGGCGGTGATCACCACTGCCATGAGTATTCCGTCAACAAGGGCTGACACAGAGAACAATTGGGTATATTTATCAATCTTGGCTGGCAATAATGCCTGGATGTAATCACTCTATGACACAGTTACACATGCTTTCTGATCTCAATATTTACCATAATAAATCTCCTATAATTGAGGCATACCACCCTCAAAAACCTATTTGTAACCAGAATTGGACCTGGCCAGAAATAATTAATGTACTTATTTGGGAAGATTGCACTGCAGAACAGGCAGAGGTGTTGCGCAATGATTCCTATGGAATCATTATTGATTGGTCCCCTAAGGGGATGTTTAGCTTGAATCACACCTCTCAGTCCAAGTGCTATGGCCACACTATGTTCAGCTGGTCTAAACAAAATGGTCAGATGGTAGAAATGGTAAGAAATACAGCAAGAGTTCCTATTGTCTGGAAACATGGTGGTATAGTAGCACTTCAACCTCAAATGATATGGCCTGCTGTAGGAGCTAAACATAAGGATTTGTGGAAACTGTTAATGGCCCTTAATAAGATCAAAATGTGGGAAAGAATAAAAAAGCATCTAGAAGGACACTCTACAAACTTGTCTTTGGATATTGCAAAATTAAAAGAATAAACATTTAAAGCATCCCAGGCACACCTGACCTTAATGCCAGGAACTGGAGCACTTGAAGGAGCTGCCAACAGATTAGCAGCAAGTAACCCATTAAAATAGACAAAAATACTTGGAAGCGCTGTGATTTCAATGATGATTGTGCTTTCAATCCATGTTGTTTGTATAGTCTGCAGATGCAGATTCCAATTCCTGCGAGAAGTAGCTCACCATGATAAAGCCACCTTTGCTTTTATTGTCTTGCAAAAACAACAAGGGGGAACATGTTGGGAACAGGCCCCCAAATGTGGCCATAAACTGGTCCCAAAACTGGCCATAAACAAAATCTCTGCAGCACTGTGACATGCTCGTGATGACCATGATGCACACGCTGAAGGTTGTGGGTTTACTGGAAAAAGGGCAAGGAATACCTGGACCATCTGGGGCAGAAAACTGCTTAAAGGTGTTCCTAAACCACAAACAATAGCATGAGTGAGCTGTGCCTTAAGGACATGTTCCTGCTGCAGATAACTAGCCAGAGCCCATCCCTTTGTTTTGACCCATCCCTTTGTTTCTCGTAAGGAATACTTTTAGTTAATCTATAATCTGTAGAAATAATGCTCATCACTGGCATGCTGTCAATAAACATGTGGGTCAAACTCTGTTCATGGCTGTCAACTCTGAAGACTGTCAGCCCCCTAATTTCCCACTCCACACTATATTTCTGTGTGTCTTTAATTCCTCTAGGGCCGCTGGGTTAGGGTCTCCACGACTGAGTTGGTCTTGGCAGAGACAGAGTCTCACTTTGTCGCCAGGCTGGAGTGCAGTGGCATGATCCCGGCTCAGTGCAACCTCCGCCTCCCAGGTTCAAGCATTCTCCTGCCTCAGCCTCCTGAGTAGCTGGGACTGCAGTAGCATGCCACCAAGCCCAGCTAATTTTTCTATTTTTTAGTAGAGATGGGGTTTCACCATGATGGCCAGGATGGTCTCAATCTCTTGACCTCATGATCCCCCTGCCTTGGCCTCTCAAAATGCTGGAATTACAGGTGTGAGCCACCGTGCCCAGCCGTGCTTCATAAGTATTTGCTAAATGGATGCAAAATCATCAATATAGCCTTAGAAAAACATGGGTTTAAATTATCTCAATGAAATGTGAAATTTCAAAACCCAAATTTTGACATAAAAGATATGTTTCTTTTAAGCTCCCTGTGAATTTGAAAGTAGAAAGTTCAAAACAAACAAAAAAGTGTTAGCTCTTTTCTCCCAATCTGTTTCCTGTTTCTCAAAGGCCTGGAAGAGAAGAGGAATAAACGGAGAAAGGAAAAGAAGCAGAGTGGAAAGTAATCCATAAAAACTGGCCCCTTACAATTGGCAATATTTGATTAAATCATATAGATTATCCAATGGTGTCTATGTTCAATTCCTGATTTTGATAATTGTACTGTGATTAATTAAGAAAATCTTCGTCCATTCAGGCTGCAATAACCAACTACCATGGACTGGGTGGCATCTAAACAACAAAAATTTATTTCTCACAGTTCTGGAAGCTGGGAAGTTCAAAATCAAGACACCAGCAGTGTTGGTATCTGGTGAAGGCCGCTTTCTCATAGATGGCAACTTTTTGCTGTGTCCTTGCAAGGTGGAAGGTGCGAGGCAGCTTTCAGGTGCTCTATTATAAAGACACTAATCCCAAACCACCACCTCCTAATACCATCTCTTTGGGGCTTGGGATTTCAGTGTATGAATTTAGGGGAACACAAGCATTCAGACCAAAGCAAAGAGAATGTCCCTGTTTTTAGGAAGTCCACACTGAAGTATTTAGGAGTAGACGGGCATCATGTCTGCAACTTAACGCTAAAATAGTTTAGAAAAAAATGTGCTTGGACATGGAGAATGAAAGAGCAAACGTGAAGTGTTAACATCTAGGTGAAAGGCATGTGGGAATTCTGTGTACCATTCTTGCAGCTTTTCTGTAAAGCTGAAGCTATGTCAAAATAAAAAGTTAAAAAAATACTGGCCCAGTTGCAAATGTAGTGGACCTCTCTGGTCTATAAATAATCAGCAAACTGGGCCTTTGAAGTGCTATCTCAGCCCTTTTCTGTGGAGAGGTGGATACCTGTTCTCCTTTTACTTTGCCCCTCTTCTGCTGTCATCCTAGATCATCCTCATCCTATGGCCTCTTGGCCACTCCCCTCTCCACCTCCATGACTTTCTCCTCCACATCACCTCAGCCACTCACCCGCCTGGTCATACCCCAAGCCACCTCCCAAATCACTACTCAGATAGCAACCTCTCAACCATCCAATTAGCCTGCTCAATTATTCCCACCTACCTAGTCTCTAATCTTCCCTGTCTCTGACTCCTCATCTTCAATTGCAAGGTTAAATAAACCATGTATGCAATATTTATTTATTTATGTATTTGTTCATTTATTTAATATGGGTTTTTGTTTGTTGTTTGTTTGTTTGTTTTTTTAAACAGTCTCGCTCTCTCACCCAGGCTGGAGTGTAGTGGCGTGATCCCGGCTCACTGCAACCTCCGCCTCCCAGGTTCAAGCGATTCTCCTTCCTCAGCCTCCTGAGTAGCTAGAACTACAGGCGCATGCCACCATGCCCGGCTAATTTTTTGTATTTTTAGTAGAGACGGGGTTTCACTGTGTTAGCCAGGATGGTCTCAATCTCCTGACCTCATGATTTGCCCACCTTAGCCTCTCAAAGTGCCAGGATTACAGGCATGAGCCACTGCGCCCGGCTGTTTTTGTTTGTTTTTTGTTCTGTTTTGAGATGGAGTCTCACTCTGTCACCTAGGCTGGAGTGCAGTGGCACAATCTCTGCTCACTGCAACCTCCGCCTCCCCAGTTGAAGCAATTCACCTGCTTCAGCCTCTCAAGTAGCTGGGATTACACCACGATGCTTGGCTAATTTTTGTATTTTTAGTAGAAATGGAGTTTCACCATGTTGGCCAGACTGGGCCCAAACTCCTGACCTTATGATCCACCTGCCTCAACCCCCCAAAGTGCTGGGATTACAGGCGTGAGCCACCATGCCCAGCCTATTCGTTTATTTGTTTTGAGATGGTCTCACTGTTGCCCAGACTGAGTGCAGTGGGGTAATCATGACTCACTGCAGCCTCAGCCTCCCAGGCTTAAACAATCCTTCCACTTCAGCCCCCTGAGTAGCTGGGACTATGGGCACGCACCACCACACCCAGCTAATTTTATTTTTTTGTACAGAAGGGGTCTTGCTATGCTACCCAGGCTGGTCTCAAATGCCTGGACTCAAGCAATCCTACTGCCTCAACCTCCAAAATTGCTGGGATTACAGGCATAAGCAACTGTTCCCACCCTTTGCCCCCTTTTGCCTTTCCTTCCATCCCATTCACTCAGCAAACCCTAACCCTGTGTGAAGCCACCTGTATTCTGTTGTTGGAGCTATACTTCAGCTGCTGGATTGTGCTAGAGAAGTAACGTGTAAGTGGGTGCCCCAGTCTCAAGTGGGCCTTCAGCACTGTCAGATAATCTTCCCCAGTAAGTTTATCCTTCCTTTCTTCATGAAGTTGTACTTGACCTGCCCCAACACCCCCAAGAAAGAGAAAAAAATAAGTGCCATCAGGTGGAAATTTGTATTAACTCCCCACCGTCAAGTCTCTAAACTCAGTGTCCTCAGCACCAGTTCTTTCCTCCAGCTCCCTATAGCAGTGGAGGCTGTTCCAACTTCCCGGCCGATTCTATTCCCTCTGCTGGAGGGACAGAGACAGGTGCTTAAGGCTTCCACCTTCTCAGCGAGGACCTTACTACCACTTACCCCTCTCAGACCTTGGTCTTTAACCTCTAACTTTCTACAGCTGTCCTTTCATAAACACATCTCCTTTGGTGGTGAGGAGTTAAAACCAAGTTCCCATCTGAGGGCACCTATTTTTCCCCCCTTGAAGTAGTGAGATCATCTGTGGAGAATAAAGGAGATGGAAAAGTCTCCCCCATCCGTCTAAGCAAAGCTCCCCTTGAGCTCCCCTTGCCTTACAATTACTGCCCTCTTTCTCACCTGCTTTCAGCCAGATTTCTCGAAGTAGTCATCTGTTGTCTTTATCTGTGTTTCTATATCTCCTATTCATCTGCTGTTTTCTTACCTCTGGTAATTCACCAAAACAGCTGTGGCCAAGATCATGGCAGCCTTCTTGGTTTTTTGTTTGTTTGTTTTAGATGTAGTCTCGCTCTGTCACCCGGGCTGGAGTGCAGTGGTGCGATCTCGGCTCACTGTAAACTCTGCCTCCCAGGTTCAAGCAATTCTCCTGCCTCAGCCTCTCGAGTAGCTGGGATTACAGGCGCCCATGGCAGTCGCACTTGGCCCTCCCTTCTGTGACCTCCTGGGTTCAAGCGATCCTTCTGCCTCGGCCTCCCAAGTAGCTGGGACCACAGGTGCAAGCCATGACACCGAGTTATTTATTTTATTTTTTTAGAGACAGGGTCTCACTATGTTGACCAGGCTGGTCTGAAACTCTTAGGCTGTCAATCCTCCCATCTCACGCCCTGCTAATTTTTGTATTTTTAGTAGAGATGGGGTTTCACCATGTTGACCAGGCTGGTCTCACACTCCTGACCTCAGGTGATCCGCCAGCCTTGGCCTCCCAAAGTGCTGGGATTCCAGACGTCAGCCACCGCGCCCGGCCACCTTCTTGTTTTTAAATCCTGTGGACATGTTTAATCCCATCTTGACCCCCTATAGCACTTGGCACTCCATTATAAGACTCCCTGTCTTATAAAGCAACAGCTCCCAAATACCTGACACAGGGCCTGGCACATAGTAGGTGCTCAACAAATATTATTTTATATTTACATTGAAACAGAATTCTTTGAATTGTAGAATATAGCATCTTAGGGCTCAAAGGACCTGGCCACTGCCTTCATCTTTTCACTCATCTCCTACCCAAACCCTAGGCTCCAACCATACTACATAGTTGCAATTCTCCAAACAAGCCAAACTCCTACTTTTCCATATTTTTTAAATGTGCTGTTTACTGTCTGGTAGTCCTTTTCAGGGACACCTACTCCATTTCCCCACGTTGTCTCCCTGGTGAATCTCTTGGTCTTTTCTTAGTTTGAAAATCACTTTCTTTACGAAGTCCTTCTTAATTCCCCCCAGCAGAGCTGTCTTCTCCCTCCAAGCTCTTCCTAGATTCTTTCCACAGACCACAGCTATCACAGTGATTCCCAAGCATGTTCAGAGAAACAATTGTTCCAAGGTTGTTCATGAAAGGGTCACACTGGCTCATAAATTTGGGACATGCTGAGT
The DNA here is from genome assembly GCF_001698545.2 of Rhinopithecus bieti. Taxonomy (NCBI): domain Eukaryota; kingdom Metazoa; phylum Chordata; class Mammalia; order Primates; family Cercopithecidae; genus Rhinopithecus; species Rhinopithecus bieti. The sequence goes on from NW_016809732.1 coordinate 449,548, forward strand.
TAAACTGGTTTTCTGTTTGTGTTCTTCAGAGAGGGTCTCACTTTTTCAGCCAGGCTAGAGTGCAGTGGCAAGATGATAGTTCACCCCAGCCTTGACCTCCTGGGCTCAAGCAATCCGCTGGGACCACAGGTGCAAGCCATGACACCGAGTTATTTATTTTACTTTTTTAGAGACAGGGTCTCACTATGTTGACCAGGCTGGTCTGAAACTCTTAGGCTGTCAATCCTCCCATCTCAGCCCCACAAAGTGCTGGGATTAAAGGTGTGAGCCATTGTACCCAGCCTAAACTGGTTTTCTAGATTTCTTTGCTGCAGGACTTCTCGGAGCCTTTGCATTGCTTACTTTCATTAATAACTTCCAATATAATTTGTAACATTTCTCAAACTTAATTAACCAAAGAACAACTCCCCATTTTCGTGGAGCATTTTTTTGGCACTACCACATAGATCATTTCAGAACCTTTGTCTTGTTGTAGAACTTGCCCTATTTTATAATTATTTTGTGCAGGCCTCTCCCCTTCTAAACTGTGAGCTGCTTAAGGCAGAGACAGTATTTTGTTTATCTCTGGATGCACAGTGCCTAATATATAATAGCTACTCAATATATGTTGGTTGAAAGAATATGGGAAAGGGAAGGTAAGAGAGGAAGGGAAAGAATGGTGAAATAAGAGAAAGAAGGCCTCTTGAGTCTGGGCATGGTGGCTCACACCTGTAATCCCAGCACTTTGGGAGGCCGAGGTGGGTGGATCACCTGAGGTCAGGAGTTCAAGAGCAGCCTGACCAACATGGTAAAACCCCATCTCTACTAAAAATATAAAAATTAGCCAGGCATGGTGGTGGGTGCCTGTGATCCCAGCTACTTGGGAGGCTGAGGCAGAAGAATCGCTTGAACCTGGGAGGCAGAGGTTGCAGTGAGCCAAGATCGCACCACTGCACTCCAGCCTTGATGAAAGAGCGAGACTCTGTCTCAAAAAAGGAGAAGAAGGAGAAGGAGAAGGAGAAGCCTTCTTGATTTTTACATTTAACATCCCAGAAACCCAGTACTTAGATTCTACCATAAATATTTTATTCTACTTGCTTCATCACATCTATCCATCTATCCATCTATCCATCCCTCACATCAGCCATGGATCCATCTTCACTTTCTTATTACTTGTGTGTATTTGCAAGCTTATTTTTCCTCAGATCGTGGAATCACCTTAATTCTGAAATCCTCTCAGAACAAGCATCCTGATAGACTGTATTGTTCAGCTCCTCCTTGCTCATTCCCAGCACCTCCCACTCTTCCCCTGACACGGGCAGGCCTCTGTGGAATGAGCGGTGCCTCCTAGAGGGAGGGAACTTTTTAGAACATGAAGAGGCTGCCAGCCTCAGGGGTCAGAGACTCTGCTTGCTCGCTCTCATTACCACTGTTTAATTTTAAGGAAAATGCAGAATGTTCCTGGACTTGGGTTTTCCCACTTCTCAAAGGAAAGGTTAAGGCCTAGGATTCCATAAGGTCCTCCCTATCCCAGGATAATTATTACTGACCAAAGAAGGGATTGCATTGACCAAACTCTTGCCCACTGAAACTGCTCCCAGGGAGGGTCAGGTGATGTCACCTTCCCCAGGAGCCAGGGGGCAGGGGTGAAGTCCCTGGGCAGACACCCCTGTGTTGATCTCGCTTCTTGGGGAGGGATAACCTTGTGTGTTGAATGCTGAGAGGGCTTTAGAATGGCTAAGACTCTATTTCTAACCAGCTATGTGGCTTTGGGAAGACCCCTCATTTCCTGGACTCTCAGTATCCTAGTCTGTGAAAAAGGGGATTATACTCTCTCACATCTGGAAGGATTGCCTGAGATAAGGCTGGTAGGGCACAGGCCATGGTACAGAAGGGGGGCACCACAAATGTGAGCCATCCCTGCCTTCAGCCAGGCAGAGGGCAGCAGGCCAGGGAGCCCACGGTTGTCTGCCAGTGTTGCCAGCACAGGTGTCTGGGCCAATGAGTTAAACTGATTGGGAAGTGAGGAGGGAAGCTTAGAGGCACTAGAAGGGCTGTGAGCAGAAGATAATGCTGCAGAAAGCTCTGCTCCCCCAGAATGACCTCATAGCCTGCTAGTATCCCAAAAAGCTCTGTGTAGCCCACTCCTATCAGGGCTGGGCCATTAACTCAAAAGTGTTCCTGGTGCACAGGAACGTTCTTTGTGACGGAGTCTATCACCCAGCATTGACAGAGTCTCTTCTGAGCCCTCATGCTTCCTTCCGACGGGGCAGCCTGGGCTCTCATTCTCATTATCTCCAAGGAGACTTGCATGCTGTGAAGTACCTGGGAAAAAAACCATCATCCCATCTGTATTCGTTTGCTATGGCTGCCATCACAAAGTACCATAGACCTGGTGGCTTAAACAACAGAAATTCATTTTCTCACAGTTCTAGAAGCTGGAAGTCTGAGATCAAGGAGTTGGCAGAATCAGTTTCCTCTGCGACCTTTCTCCTTTCTTTGTAGGTGGCGTTCTCTCCCTGTGTCTTCCCATGGTCTTCCCACTGTAACTGTCTGTGTCCAAATTTCCTCTTCTTATAAGAATACCAACCATATTGAATTAGGGCTCACACTAATGACCTCATTTTAACTTAATTGCCTCTTTAAAAGCACAATCTAGGCCGGGCTCGGTGGCTCAAGCCTGTAATCCCAGCACTTTGGGAGGCCGAGACGGGTGGATCACGAGGTCAGGAGATCGAGACCATCCTGGCGAACACGGTGAAACCCCGTCTCTACTAAAAAAAAAAAAATAATAATACAAAAGCACATTCTGTAAATAACAGTCACATTCGGAAGCCCTGGGGGTTATGGCTTCCACATATGGATTGGGTGGGTGGGGAGTGGACGGATGCAGTTTGGCCCATGTGGCATCTTACAGGTGAAACAATTGAGGCCTAAGGGGGTCAGTGGCTCGTACTGGGCAGGGCCAGACCTAGAATCAGGACAGGAGACCCTCCCTCTCTGCCTTCACTCACATCCCAGCCTCCACTTGCCTGTCCCAGAGAGGAAGAGGATGGTGGGTAAGGGCAGTCATCGGTCTGACTCCCCACCAAACCTCCCAGCTGGTGGAAGTGACAGGTCAGGCAAGCCACTGTCCTGGGCACAGCCAGGAACAGCAGAAGGGCAGACATTCTCTAGGGCAGTGCTTTTCAAACTTTTATATGCATAGGAATTATTATACCTGGTGAACTCCATTAAAATTATTTATTTTTTATTTAAATTTTTTTGGGGCCAGGGTCTCACTGTGTTGCCCAGGCTGGAGTGTAATGGCTGTTCACAGGTACAATCATAGCTTACTACAGCCTTGAATTCCTGGAGTTGAGAAATCCTCCTTCCTCACCCTCCCCATTAGCTGAGACTACAGAGCTGTGCCACCGTTCTGGCTAAAAATTAAGTAATTTTAAGTAATTAAGTTAAAATGAGGTCATTAGGGTGGGCCCTAATCCAATCCAGGCTCTGACTTGGCCTCTCTGGGGAAGGGCCTGAGACTCTCCATTTCTGACAGGCTCCCAGGTAATGCCAATGCTGCTGGTTTCTAGACCACACTGAGCAGTAGCAAGGTTTAGACCAGCACGCTCCATGAGAAATAGATGTTATTCTAAATTTTCTAATATCACATCAAAAAAAGTAAAAACAAACAGGTGGGCCAGGTGCCTTGGCTCAGGCCTGTAATCCCAACACTTTGCGAAGCCAAGGTAGGAGGACAGCTTGAGACCAAGAGTTTGAGTTGGGCAATATAGTGAGACCCCATTTCTACAAAAAATAATTTTAAAAATTAGTTGAGGCCGGACGTGGTGCCTCATGCCTGTAATCCCAGCACTTTGGGAGGCTGAGATGGGCGGCTCACTTGAGGTCAGGAGTTCGAGACCAGCCTGGCCAACATGGTATAACCCTGTCTCTACTAAAAATATATAAAAAAATTAGCCAGGCATGGTGGTGCCCACCTGTAGCCCCAGCTACTCGAGAGGCTGAGGCAGGAGAATTGCTTGAACCCAGGAGGTGGAGGCTGCAGTGAGCTGAGATCACATCACTGCACTCCAGCTTGGGTGACAGAGCAAGACTCCATCTTAAAAAAAAAAAAAAATTAGTTAGGCAGGTTAGCGCTTGCTTATAGTCCTAGCTACTCAAGGGGCTGAGGCAGGAGAATTGCCTGAGTCGAGGAGTTGGAGGCTGCAGTGACCTATGATCATACCAGTGTACTCCAGGCTGGGCGACAGAGAGAGAGCCTACCCCTAAAAAAAAGAAACAGGACTAGGCGTGGTGGCTCACATCTGTAATCCCAGTAATTTGGGAGGCCAAGGTGGGATGATCGCTTGAGTCCAGAAGTTTGAGACCAGCCTGGGCAATGGAGTAAGACCTTGTCTTTACAAAAAACAAACAAACAAACAAACAAAAATGGCCGGGCATGGTGGCTCCTGTCTGTAATCCCAGCACTTTGGGAGGCTGAGGCAGGTGGATCACCTGAGGTCAGGAGTTCGAAACCAGCCCAGCCAACATGGTGAAACCCTATCTCTATTAAAAATACACAAAAAAATAGCTGGGTGTGATGGTGGGCACCTATAATCCCAGCTACTCAGGAGGCTGAGGCAGAAGAATTGCTTGAACCCGGGAGACAGAGGTTGCAGTGAGCTGAGATTGCGCCACTGCACTTCTCCCTGGGTGACAGAGTGAGATTCTGTCTCAAAAAAAAAAAAATTTAGTCAAATGTAGTGGTGCACTCCTGTGGTTTCAGCTACTTAGGAGGCTGAGGTAGGAAGATGGCTTGAGCTAGGGAGATCGAGGTTGCAGTGAGCCATAATCATGCCACTGCACTCTAGCCAGGGTGAGAGAACAAAACCCAGTCTCAAAAAAAGAAACAGGCAAAATTAGCTCGTGTGTGTGTATGGGTATCTTTTTTTTTTTTTCAGAGGGAGTCTCACTCCATCACCCAGGCTGGAGCGTAGTTGTGTGATCTCAGCTCACTGCAACCTTCACCTCCGAGGTTCAAGTGATCCTCCTACCTCAGCCTCCTGAATAGATGCGATTACAGGTGCCTGCCACCACACCCAGCTAATTTTTGCTTTTTTTGCAGGGACTAGGTTTCACCATGTTGGCCAGGCTGGTCTCAAACTCCTGACCTCAAGTGATCCTCCCGCCTTGGCCTCCCAAAGTGCTGGGATTACAAACTCTAATATATTTGTAACCCAATATATCACAAACGTGATCATGATAATTTCAGAACATTAAGCCTTATAAAAAGTGTTAATGAGATATTTTACATTATTTTGTTTGTACTAAGTCTTTAGGTACTTTATAGCACATCTCACTTGGGACTCTAAATTCTTATGAGAAATACTTCATCACAAAATTTACAGTTGAAAAAAATAGGATCACACATCTAAGTTGTTCTAAACCTACTTACAAGTTTTCAAAAAACTGAATCCAGTATTAGTTTTTAAATTTACATTTAAGTTAATTAAAATCAAATAAATTTAAAAATGTGAGACTGGGCACAATGACTCACGCCTGTAATCCCAGCACTTTGGGAGGCCAAGTCAGTGTGATCACTTGAACTCAGGAGTTTGAGACTAGCCTGGCCAACATGTGAAACCCCATCTCTACTAAAAATACAAAAATTAGCCAGACGTGGTGGTGCACACCTGTAACCCCAGCTCCTTGGGAGGCTGAGGCACAAGAATCACTTGTACCTGGGAGGCAGAGGTTGCAATAAGCTGAGATCGCACCACTGCACTCTAGCCTGGGTGACAGAGTGAGACTCTGTCACCTGCCAGCCCCCACCAAAAATTTAGTTCTTGGGTCGTATTACCCCATTAAAAAAAATTTTTTTATAGTGAGACCCAATCTCTAGCATTACCCCATTGCAAATGATGAAAAGCTACATGTGGCTAGTGGCTACTGTATAAGACAGCACAGGACTAGACCACCAGGAAGAAGAATGACATAAATGAAGGATCCCCAGCTCCACAGAGGACTTGGGACAGAAACAGCCCAAGACCCAGAGAGCAGCCAGAGTAGGAGCCCAGGGAAAGAGCTTTTGGAAACAAACACCTCAAGGTGACTGAAGTGCACCCCAAGATCTAAGCACCAGGCATTGCAGCCTGCTCTGGAGGAAGGGCTCGGCAGGAAATGGGGAGGTGTGAAGAAATCCCAAACCTGTCAAAGTAGGAATGGGTGGAAAAGCAAGAACTATGTCCAGGGAAAATAAAAAAGCACTTCTGGGGTTGGATTCTGGAGAGTGACCTGTGCAGGGGAGCTTGACCTTGTCCTGGGCACCTCTAGGAGGCAAAATTAGGACCAAGGGTGGTCATTACAGGAAGCTGCTTGGGGCTCAAACCAACAATGAGTTTTTAAACAAGGAGAGTCCCCAGTAATGGAAACACGGAGCTTCCTGCCCTTGGAATCCTAGACGGAAAATGTTCTACAGGAATCACCTCCTCCTCATCCAGTGGAATAGCAAAACAGAGGCTGGGCAGGTACCTGTTGAGAGGCTGCAGAGGGGCTTCTTCCTGTATAAAGGGTTGAATAATACGTTCCCTCCAGTTAGGTGCCTACTGATTCTGTATTCAGAGTAATCGACCTTTCCGGAGGACTTATTAAGTGTCCGGCAGCTAAACCCCTGAAATAAGCACTTTACTGCCATTTCATCCACACTAAAGTCATGAGCCTGGTCCTCTAGTTTTCTCCACTTCTTAGAGGAGAAGACTGAGCCACTGAGTTTTGAAGTCACGTCTCACGGCCAGAAGATGCTCCAGCGAGGCTTTACAAGTGGGCAGTCTGGTTCCGAGGCATGCCATTCGCTGCACCACACTGCCCAGAAGGAGGCTCAGCCTGTCTTGTCCTCTCCCTGCTTGGCCTTAACCAGCCACATTTCCCAACTGATCCCACTCACTGCAGAGGTGAAAACTACCATGCCAGGTCCTGCTGACTGGGAGAGGGGTGGGCAATAGGCTTGGATTTGCCGGAGCTTCCACTGTAGATGTAATCACATGTACAATTTCCCTTCACCTCTTGTTACCCTGGGGCGGAGGGAGGAGGGGTGCTCTCTCAGCAACCCCACCCTGGGATCTTGAGGAGAAAGAGGGCAGGGAAAAGAGGGAATGGGACTGGCCCAGATCCCAGCCCCACGACCGGGCTTCCACATGGCTGAGCAGGAACTCCAGAGCAGCAGCACACAAAAGAGGGCTTTGATGCGCCTCCAGCCAGGCCCAGGCCTCTCCCCTCTCCCATCTCTCTCCGGGTCTTCCTTTGCCCCACTCTGGGCCTCCTGTGAGCCCGATTTAACGGAAACTGTGGGCGGTGAGAAGTTCCTCATGACACACTAATCCCAACCTGCTGACTGGACCACGCCTCCAGCAGAGGCAACCTCTAGAGCTCCAGGACATTCAGGTACCAGGTGGCCCCAAGGAGGAGCCGCCGACCTGGCAGGTAAGTCAATACCTGGGGCCTGCCTGGGCCAGGGAGCCCAGGACTGGGGTGAGGACTCAGGGGAGCAGGGAGACCACATCCCAAGCTGCCTGTAAAACTGAAACCACCTGGCCATTCTCCAGGTTGAGCCAGACCAATCTGATGGCAGATTTAGCAAATAAAAATACGGGACACCCAGTTAAATGTGAATTTCAGATGAACAGCAAATACATTTTCAGTATTAAAAAAGTTCACATGTAGGCCAGGTGCAGTGGCTCACACCTGTAATCCCAGCACTTTGGGAGGCCAAAGCAGGCAGAACACCTGAGGTCAGGAGTTCAAGACCAGCCTGGCCAACATAGAGAAACCCTGTCTCTACTAAAAATACAAAAAATTAGCTGGGCATGGTGGTGGGCAACTGTAGTTCCAGCTACTCAGGAAGCTAAGGCAGGAGAATCGCTTGAACCTGGGAGGCAGAGGTTACAGTGAGCTGAAATTGCACCATTGCACTCCAGCCTGGGCAACAAGAGCGAAACTCTATCTCAGAAAAACAAACAAACAAACAAACAAACAACAACAACAAAAAGTTCACATTTAACTGGGCATTCTGTATTTTCATTGGCAACCTGAGATGGCAGGGAACAGCATTGGCATGGTGCAAGGGATAGGCATTTTTTCATTGTGTACAGCTTGTAAATCAGTATTTTTAAAACTCAAAGTTAACAGCTTGGGCATATTTAGAAAAGAGTTGCTGGACAGACTTGAACCCTGTATTCCTAAGATCTAGGATCTCGTTCTGATGGTCTGCACAACTGGCTGGGGGTGTCCAGTCACTGTCCCTCTTGTCTGGGCTCCCCAGGGCCTCTCCATTTCCATTCCTGTTCCAGCAAAACCCAACTGATAGCACAGTAGCATTTCAGTCTGTCTATCTCTGTGCCCACCTATCTGGACGTCCATCAGCCAGAAAGATGGCTTAGATTTAGTTCCTGTGGGTGGATTATGGCCCCCAGAACTTCCCTGTGCTTGCTGGGGCTGTGGAGTGGAAGGAGCAGGAAATGGGGGAACCTCAGATACTCTTTGGGGGTCCTCCAAGTCTCTTTGTGCAAGTTAGGGTAATGATCAATATGGAGCTAAGAAAGAGAAGGGGAACTATGTTTTAGAACAGGACACTGTGCCAGGAGCATTGCAGAAATTATATGGTTTTCATGACAGTTCTTTTTGGTAGGTACTTTATTATCCTCAGTTTGCCGATGAGGAAACTGAGACCCAGAAAGGTTAAATAACTTGCTAGAATCACACAAGTCGTAACTGACAAAGCCTGATTCAAACCCAGGTCTCCCTAACCTTTAAGGTTTCTATGATGCCAGCTCTCCTAGGGAGTTTGTCTGCAGATGTCTTGGCTCTAGGTGTCAAAAAAAGACTTGGTGTCAGGTGGGCATAGGTTCAAGTCCCAGCTCTGTCCCTTACCAATTGTGACTCGCTGATTGAACTGACCATGGAACCTGGTCACAGGTAGGAGCAGGATGGTGAAAGTTTCCTGAAGGCACTTAGGCAGGACATTTAGGCAGGAGAGAAAACCTGGAAACAGAAGAGCTGTCTCCAAAAATACCTACTGGGGAAGCAGGTTGTCATGTGGGCCATGAATGGGATCTGTTCTGGTAATCAAGCATTACTTATGTGTCCATTTAACTACATCTCATAACTCTTCCATCCTACTTTACAGGGAACAACCAAGACTGAGGTTAAATCACACAGCCTGCAAGTGGAAGAGAAGAACTTGAATCCAGGTCCGACTTTTGCGCCACAGCAGGCTGCCTCTTGGTGCTGACAGGAAGTCACAACTTGGGTCTGAGTCCTGATCCCTGGCTATTTTTTGGCTGTGTTACCTTGGACAAGTCACTTATTCCCCCTCCTCTGTTTCCTCCTATGTAAAATGGGAATAATAATGCTGACCCTGGGTCTGAGAGAGTGGATTTGAAAGTACTTAGTGCATCACAAAGCACAGAACACACTTCCAGTTTCATGGTTATGTACTTACGTAACTGGTCATCACCCATCTTGAGAACGAATGCATTGGGGAAAGGGCCATCCACTAGGCTGTGAAGTTTCTGAGGGACCCCTTTGGCCTGGAGAAGGATGGCCACAGAGAGAGGAGAGATTGCCTTATCCTGCAGTGATCGTGTCATTGAGAATAGAGCCAGATTCTTTTCTTCCTGGCAGGGCCAACTTGTTGTAACATCTGAGGACTGAGCTATTCGTGTCTGTGCCTTGTCCAAACAGTGTTTCCCAAAGTGTAGCCCAAGACCCATCTCCCTCAGAGCCACCAGGAAGTGCTTTAAATTGCAGGTTCCTAGGCCCCAGCCTGCACCTTCAGAGTCAGAATCGTGGAAGTTGGGGCCCAGGCACCTGCATTTCTAAGAAATGCCTTGGGTGATTCTGATGCAATTGAAAGTTTGAGATCCACTGTTCTGAGACAATAACAAAACGGTTTTTCTAACCCCTTGCAGCCCTGACTTCCTGAAGGGGCCGACTGGAGAGGCCAGGACAGAGAAAGCAGATCCCTTCTTTTTCCAAGGACTCTGTGTCTTCCAGAGGCAATATGTCAGCAGGGGTAAGTACCGTGTCCTCCAGGGCTCCCCTCCACCCACCTTCCTTCTCTTCCCTCTCCCTCCCTCCTCACTTCTCTATCTTCTGTTCTGCCCAGGAATATAGGCACACACTCATATAACCTCGGTGTGGGTCCTGACCCCCACAAGAGGAGGAGGCTTAACAATGACCTTGGGAAAAAAAATTAAATGTCTGAACAGGCCCATTCCCATAGCTGGCTTAGGCTGACGGAGTTGGCTGTTCCTGTTTTTCCTTTCTTTGCCCAGGTGGGCACGTTCCGCATGGTACCTGAAGAGGAACAGGAGCTCCGTGCCCAACTGGAGCAGCTCACAACCAAGGACCATGGACCTGTCTTTGGCCCGTGCAGCCAGCTGCCCCGCCACACCTTGCAGAAGGTGAGGTGGCTGACAGTGCGGGGAGGAGCAGCCTAGGGAGGCAACATGAGGGGAACATGACCGCATTCTCTGTTCTGTGAAAGGGTCTAGCCCTGGCACTCCAGATCATCCTGGACCTGATAGACTGGCCTGTTCTAGGGTCCTTCCTGGTGGTCACGGCTATGGCAGCAACTGGGTTGACCAGACACTCAGCCAGTCTAGCCCAACCCAAGACTACAGCCCAGAGCCTCGGAACTAGGGCCCTCTAAACTAGACTCAATATGAGGAGCATTGGTTTGGAAATGGCCCCAGGGAACAAGCATCCAAATGCTGCCCCTGCTAGACAGGCAAGAGACGTGAGTTCCAGAACCAGACCTACTTTCAGCTTGCTGTGTGACCTTGAACAGATTGCTTTCCATCTCTGGGTCTTGCCCTCTGTACCTGTGAAAGATGGTTGGTGGACTAGCTCAGAGATGATCAGACTGTGCTCTGTGGAGGCTGACAGAGCTGTCTTAGGGCTGCTGGGGAGGATGAGAAGTGGCCGAACTGAGCCTGGGCTCCCAGCTTCCATCTCTGCTTCCTTGGGCATCTCAAGGGAAACGTGCTATTAGTTCCTTCACACTTGACTCCCCCTCCTTTCCCTTCCCTCCAGAGAGCTGTCTGAGGTGCACGGAGGAGTTCTCCTGACCCAGCAGAGGGGAGGAATGTGAGGCTCTGGGCAGGAGGCAGGCTGCCATCTGCTGGAGAGCTGAGTTTTTGAAAAAATCAGAACCAAGCCTGAGAGGCAGCAGAGTGAAGTGATGAAAAGAGGAGTCCCAGCTCCACTCCTTTCTCTCTGGGTGACCTTGAGCAAGAATATCTTCACCTTTATGAGCCTCAGTCTGCTCATCTGAGAGATGGGGATAAGAACACCAACCATGATGGTCTGTGGCAGATTGAAAAACACAATGCATTTAAGGGACTTAGGTTGCTGGGCAAAGGCTCAGTTAGTGTAGGCAGTCATTTTTAGAAACATTTAGACTGTTGGCCATATTCTGCAAATATCCAGGATGAACAGTTTGACCGAATTCTCTCCACACACAACAATCTCAGATGTTGCCAGTACAGTTGCTGCCCCTGGGGCAGAAGAGCAAGGGCTGCGGCTGCAGACCTCTGGGCCCCCTCAGCTTTGGCAGGAGACTCATCACCTGCGTGTCCTACCCCTCACCCGCACCTAAGTCTAACTTCATGCACACCCCACCCTGATCCAGGCCAAGGATGAGCTGAATGAGAGAGAGGAGACCCGGGAGGAGGCAGTGCGAGAGCTGCAGGAGATGGTGCAGGCGCAGGCGGCCTCGGGGGAGGAGCTGGCCGTGGCCGTGGCGGAGAGGATGCAAGAGAAGGACAGCGGCTTCTTCCTGCGCTTCATCCGCGCGCGAAAGTTCAACGTGGGCCGTGCCTATGAGCTGCTCAGAGGTGAGGCCCGTGCTGAAGGGACGGCTCTGAGAGGACGGGAGGCCATGAGGATGGTATCCACTCTCACCCAGGCACTGAAGAGGCCCGCTTCCATACCGTGGGCAAGTCTGTTTCTCTGAGCCGCCATATCCTTACTTGTAAAGTGGGTCAGCTCTGACAATGAACGAACGAATGAATGAATGAATGAAGTGTGTCAGGAGCAGATTCCTAGAGGTCTGAGTCCTTCCAACTCTCTCTCAGTCTTGGGATTCAATGAGTAAAACTTGGGTACCCCATTTGGTTGACGAGGGGAGGAGTTTCCCCTCCAGAACCCCACCATGAGAACCTAAGCTTTGGCTCTGGAATGCTGCAGGACGGTGGATAGTGCCTCGCTGAAGGCAGTTACCTAAGCCCTATGTGCAGTGGAACTGAAGATAGTGTCAGACCTGGGAATGAGCCCCGGGGACAGAACTGCCCAGGCACTGCTGGCTGGATGAAGACAGGATGCCTCAAGAAATCATCGGCGGGGTGCGGTGGCTCATGCCTGTAATCCCAACACTTTGGGAGGCCGAGGTGGGCAGATCATCTGAGGTCGGGAGTTCGAGACCAGCCTGACCAACATGGAGAAACCCCATCTCTACTAAAAATACAAAACTAGCCAGGCGTGGTGGTGCATGCCTGTAATCTCAGCTACTTGGGAGGCTGAGGCAGGAGAATCGCTTGAACCTGGGAGGCAGAGGCTGCGGTGAGCTGAGATCATGCCATTGCACTCCAGCCTGGGCAACAAGAACAAAACTCCATTTCAAAAAAAAAAAAAGGGGGGTCCCTCAAGAAATCAAATCTTAGGCACTGGTGGAGGGAAATGGGGTCTGAGCGGACCCTCTGCGGGCTAATGATTTTCCTTTTCTTACTTCTTCCTTCTCCAAATGGTAATTCAGGGCCATGCTGTGCCAAGAACTGTTTTAGGCCAAGGGATGCAGTGGAGACAAAACAGACAAGAGTTCCGTGCCCTGGTGGGACTTATATTCTAATGGTGGAAACGATACATCCGATAAATAAAGTAAAATTATATAGGGTTAAATAATGGTAAGGAATAAGGAAATAAATTAAGGAGGTGGATATAAAGTCTTGAGGGGTTGAAGTTTTAGATAAAGTGGCCAAGGAAGTCCCAGTGCAAAGGGAATTTCTGAAGAAAAACCCAAAGGAAATGAGATATCTGTGGGGAAGAGCAGCCGGGGCAGAGGGAACAGCAAAGACAAAGGCCAGGGGGTGGGAGGTGCCCGGAGTATTCCAGAGCAGTGAGTGAGTTGATGTGGCAGTCTCTTGGCAGATGTGCCCAGCTCCTCGAGGGGCTCAAGTTTGGTGGTGCGGGCCACAGAAGTGGGGAACTGCTCAGGATGGGTAAGGATGGAGTTTGTGGACTGTAAAGGTGCTGCTGAAATCAGGAAGGGCTCTGTGTCCTGCTTGGGGTTTGGATTCTCCTTGGGAGCTTCTCCCCAGCCCTGTGCACACCTCACCACTCAGCTTATCCTGTGCCCTGTGCCTTGTCCCCATGGGGAAGAAAATAACAAGTAATGCTTATCCTCATATTTAGGACTATGCTTCATGTTTGCAGAAGCTTATGATGATGTTTACACCTTGAATCATTTGATTGCCACAACAATTTGGTGAGATAGGCCACTATCTAGACTATCTAGAATAGATAGGCCAATATCGAGATCCCATTTTTTGGAGAGGCAACATGGGGCTCAGATAGGTTGAGTAGCCAGCTCAGTCACACATAGGACATATGTGGAAGAGCCAGGCAGGAGGCCAGGTCTCTGAGTCCCACTAGGTGGGATGGGGTAGGGCTGGGATGGCTCCCTGAGGGGTTTCCTCTGCTCTCCTTCCTCCAGGCTATGTGAATTTCCGGCTGCAGTACCCTGAGCTCTTTGACAGCCTATCCCCAGAGGCTGTCCGCTGTACCATTGAAGCTGGCTACCCTGGTGTCCTCTCTAGTCGGGACAAGTATGGCCGAGTGGTCATGCTCTTCAACATTGAGAACTGGCAAAGTCAAGAAATCACCTTTGATGAGGTTAGTGGGGGCTTGCCTGGCTCCCACCCCATGGGTTGGGTTCCCTCCCTCAACCCTGGCCTCTACTGGGCCCTCATTTCTGGTTCCCCAGGAGGCAAGGTCTGTAGAGGGGGAAAGGTGGGCAGCCACCTGCCACCAAGCCCTTTCCAGGCAGGGAGAGAAGTCCTAGGATGTGCCAGGGCAGCTGGAAAACCCAGCAGCTTTGCAGGTGGGGCTTGATGGTCAATAATACGTGGCTCTTCCTGGGTATCCCAGCCAAGTGCCAAGCAGGGGTAACAGCTGTGTGCCACAAGCTGGGGGCTGCCCTGCCAAATGCTAAAAGCTGAGAGCAACAGAGAGAACAGGGATTAGTGGACTATAGGCTGGAAGAGATTCTGGAAAGCACAGGTTCCAGTCTATTTAGGAGCCCGAGTTCTTTGTGCTTATATATGTACACAATTTTGCTTGTCTGAGCCGTTAAGGGGGCTGCCCCAAGTGGGGGAATTAGGGTTTGTCTTGGGAGAGCTTCAGCATGTGCCACTGAGCCTGAAAATATTCCTTTAATTTTAAAAAATACTGCTACAAACTTATTTTATTTATTTTTGAGATGGAGTCTCGCTGTAGTCACCCAGACTGGAGTGCAGTGGCATGATCTTAGCTCACTGCAACCTCCTCCTCCTGGGTTCAAGCGATTCTCACGCCTCAGCCTTCCAAGTAGCTGGGATTACAGGCGCACGCCATCATGCCCCGCTAATGTTTGTATTTTCAGTAGAGACGTGGTTTCACCATGTTGGCCAGGCTGGTCTCGAACTCCTGAGCTCAAGTGATCTGCCCACCTTGGCCTCCCAAAGTACTGGGATTACAGGCATGAGACACAGCACCTGGCCCAAACTAATTTTAGATAATGCTATCTAGTTGTGCCAACACAATTTATTAAAAAGTCCATCTTTTTTCAATGACTTGAAATGCCATCTTTATCATATTTTATATTTTCATATGTACTTGGTCTCTTTCTGGACTTTCTATTCTGTTTCATTGGCCTCTTTATCTATTCACACTCCAATATCATACTGTTTTGATGATAGGGATTTTGTGGCATGTTTGATCTGTTAGGGCTAGTTTTGTCCTTACTGCTCTGCTTTTTGGGGGGCTTTTCTAGCTACTTCTACATGTTCATTTTCCCCATGATCTATGATTTAGAATTAATTTGTCTAGCTTTAGGAGAAATATTAGGAGTATGTTTTTGGGGATAATATTAAACATAAATAATGAGCTTGGGGAGAACTGGCTTCTTTCAGAATGTCACATTCTTGGCCAGTTGTCCTATCCACAAATGTGAGATGCCTTCTGTTTTATTCAAGTCAACTTTCAAGTTTTCAGGAGTGTTTTAAAGGTTTCTTCATAAGCTATGATAGTGCCATTGCACTTCAGCTGGGGGGACAGAGAGAGACTCTGTTTCTGAAAATAAAAATTTTTAAAATTTTTTCCTCACAATGTCCTGCACGGTTCTCATTAAATTTGTCTTAGGTATTAATTTTGTTTTCATTGCTAAAAATGGGGCTCCTTCTTCCATTATATCTTCTAGTTGGTTATTGTTTGTATAAATGAAGGTTATTGTTTTTGTTTTTTAATTGTATATCCCCCTATTTTACTGAACTCTTTTAAAATTTATGTTAGTTTTATAATGGATTCTCTGGGGTGTTCTAAGTATACTATAATACTATCTGTAAGTAGAGAAGATAGTTTTCTTTTCCTTTCCACTTCTCATGCCCCTGATTTTTTTTTTTTTTTTTTAAACAAATTGATGGCATTGGTTAGTATGTTCAACATAGAATTAAATGGTGGCAGAGATGGTGAAATCCTTATCTAATTCCTGATCTTAGTAAGGATGCCTGTAGTGTTTTCCCATTAAATAAGACACAGGCTGTAGAGCTGAAGCACACACCTGAGTATCTGTGTGTATTACGAAAGAGACTTAAATATATATTTTTTCTTATTACATAAGTGATATCTACTCATTTTAGAAAATACAAAAAATTGGCTGGGCACAGTGGCTCATGCCTGTAATCCCAGCACTTTGGGAGGCTGAGGCAGGTGGATTACCTGAGGTCAGGAGTTCAAGACCAGCCTGGCCCACGTGGTGAAACCCTGTCTCTGCTAAAAATATAAAAATTAGCCAGACGTGGTGGCAGGCGCTTGTAATCCCAGCTACTCAGGAGACTGAGGCAGGGGAATCGTTTGAACCCATGAGGCGGAGGTTGTAGTGAGCCGGGATGGCACCACTACACTCTAGCCTGGGCAACACAGCAAGACTCCACCTCAAAAAAAAAAAAAATTACAAACAAATTTAAAATCATTTGCAATTCTACTACCCAGAGAGCTCTACCATTGACATCCTTTCAATCTTTTTATACGTGTATGCACACACATATACACACACACATGCACACATATTTTTCTTTTTTTTGAAACAGTTTTGACACAGGTTGGAGTGCAGTGGCGTGATCTCGGCTCACTGCAACCTCTGCCTCCCAAGTTCAAGTGATTCTCCTGCCTCAGCCTCCCAAAGTAGCTGGGATTACAGGTGCCTGCCACCACGCTTGGCTAATTTTTTTGTATTTTTAGTTGAGACAGGGTTTCACCATGTTGGCCAGGCTGGTCTTGAATTCTTGACCTCAGATGGTCCACCCGCCTCGGCCTCCCAAAGTGCTAGGATTACAGGCGTGAGCCACCATGCCCAGCTCACACATTTTTCTTATAATAATGGTATTATATTCTACAATAATATATCATGCACATTTTCCTGTATTATTAGTCTTCTATATTGTTTTTAATTGTTCCAGAGCATTCCATGGCATAAATGTACCATAATTTCACCAGTTCCCATTGTTGGACATTTAGGTTGTCTCCAATGTTCCTACTATTGTAAGAGTACTGGGATAAACCTTCTGGCCTCTAACCATGGATGTGACATTCAAGCTTATTTTCTTGGTATACATTCGCAGAAGTGGAATGTCCGAGATCAAAGCCTGCAGCAATGAAGAATGAAGAATGTACCAATTAGCTCTCCCCTCAGGACCTCTAGCCTTAATTATTGTTGCGGGTTAGGCCTTACAGCCTGTTCTCTCTGTGCCCAAGATCTTGCAGGCATATTGCTTCATCCTGGAGAAGCTGCTGGAGAATGAGGAAACTCAAATTAATGGATTCTGCATCATTGAGAACTTCAAAGGCTTTACCATGCAGCAGGCTGCTAGTCTCCGGACTTCAGATCTCAGGAAGATGGTGGACATGCTCCAGGTGAGGCTTAGAGCTCTGTCCCACAGGAGCCTCCCACATCTGGGGAGGCTGAGAGGCTGGGCCTCCTTTCATGGTGCTTGCAGGGACCTGAGAATTTAGACCACCTCATGCCATAAAGAGCAGTGCCAGTCACAGTCCTAACCACAAGCACTTGCATAGTGATTGACAGTTTGCCAAGTATTCACTTTCATTTTTCCATTGACTCCTTGAGAGCATTCTTTCCCTCCTTCCCTGCTTCATTTTTCAAACCTGGAAACGAAGGCTCAGAGATTTAAGTGACATCTCAAGGTCACACAGCAATCAAGTGGCAGAGGCCAGACTTGAACCTGCATCTTCTGACCTGTAATCCCATGTTGTCTGTCCACATATGTCGCACTGCCTCTCTTTGAATGTGGATTCACCCCGAGAAAGAGATATCACTAGCCCTCTGATAATTCACTCTTATATATGCTGACATGTCAGGAGTCCTTTCTTAGAGCCATCTTGGATCTGCTCCGTGTATTTGGGAAAGGAGGGGTGGGAGGTGGAAGTCGTGGGAGGGGCTGATGGACAATGACGGATGATAAGAGTGTTCCTGTGGTTTGTAATAGTTTGCAGTCCCTTCGGCAGGCAAGTGGGTTTGAAAACACTCACCAAAAGGCCAAGAAAGGCTACTTTCATTTCTTGACCTAATTCCTGGTTTTATTTGCATCAGCAGGGAGAGGGTTGGGTCATATGAATCTTGGGGCTTCCTCCCTGCAGTCTGGGCCACAGGAAAGCCAGGGATCCCTAGTTGCTGGCCTGGAAATAGGACCTTCAGTGGGCCCTTCTCCAGGGCAGCCCTGTGATGTTGGACAAGTCTGTTCTATGCCATGAGGAGAGGCAGCAGGGAATGAGTGGGAGCCTCAGAGGTCATCAGGGCCATGGGGAATGGGATGTCTCTCTGTCACTGCAGGATTCCTTCCCAGCCCGGTTCAAAGCCATCCACTTCATCCACCAGCCATGGTACTTCACCACGACCTACAATGTGGTCAAGCCCTTCTTGAAGAGCAAGCTGCTTGAGAGGGTGAGTACATGGGCCGCCCAGACAATGAGACAAGAGGGCCGAGGGTGGGGCCCCATCTGAGCCCTCCTCACACTCTACCATGGTCCTGAGCTACGTGGATCCCACTGACACCCAATATGGAGACCTGCGGAGAGGGATGTCGCCAGGCAAAGATTGCACATGATGGGGCTTTGTCCTCCTGCCCCTTTCCTTCCTCAACCCTCCTCCTTAGGGCACCTCCTCCTGCTCAGCTCTCTCTCTCCCTTGCTTCCCTGCAGGTCTTTGTCCACGGAGATGACCTCTCTGGTTTCTACCAGGAGATTGATGAGAACATCCTGCCCTCTGACTTTGGGGGCACGCTGCCCAAGTATGATGGCAAAGCTGTTGCTGAGCAGCTCTTTGGCCCCCGGGCCCAAGCTGAGAACACAGCCTTCTGAAAACATCTCCTGCCAGCTGAACTGTAGTTAGAATGCCTGGGCCTCTCCTCAACTGTCCTGGACCGAAAGCTAGGAAAGGGCTGCTTGAGATGACTGTGGTCCCCCCTTAGACTCCCTAAGCCTGAGTGACCTCAGATGTCACCCTGTTCTCAAGGTGGGGAATGGGGAATAAAGGAGGGGAATTCCCTTGAACAAGAAGAACTGGGGTAGTTATATTTCCAGCCGCCCTTGAAGCTTTAAGACAGTGATTTTTGTGTGAGATTGTATTTCAAAGACTCTAATTCGTTTTCTCAATCATTTCCTTTGTAACAGAGTTTTACGACTTAGAGTCTGTGAAAACAGGCAAGGAGCCTGGGTTAAAATATCCCCCTACTCCTAGCAAAAATGCAATAAAAGAAGATAAAGGAGGGAGGACATATGTTCAAATGATTTGGCAAACACAGCAGTCCTGGTGGCCTCTAGGCAGGCTAGGGGTTTTCCACACAGAATTCCAGGGTGGAAGAGGCCTGGAAGTGGCTTCATTCAGGGGTGGCCTGCTCCCCTTGGTGAGGTACAGTCTGACCTGTGTGGGATGGTCAGGAACTTGGACCTCTTTCCAGGGTGGCAGTCACGTTCCCTCCATCTGTCTGGGAGAGGGGGGTCTCTCCAACAAACGCTGTCTCCTCCTCCTTGCCTGGATGGACGGATCTACTTAGATTCATAGGTGGCATCTTCTCTGAGCTCACTCAGTCCTCAAGTTACAGAGTAAAGCTCTCTTTTTGTCTTCACTCTTAGGCACGTTACAGTGATGAACTTACACTTTCCAAATCTGCGTGGTTTTTTTTTTTTGTTTTTTTTTGAGACAGGGTCTCACTTGTCACCCAGGCTGGAGTGCAGTGGTGCTATCATAGTTCACTGCAACCTCAAACTCCTGGGCTCAGGCAAGCCTCCTGCCTCAGCCTACTGAGTAGCTGGGACTACAGGCACATGCCACTGCACCCAACTAATTTTTTACTTTTTTTTTTTTTTTTTTTTTTTTTTGTAGAGATAAGGTTCTGGCTGTACTGCCCAGGCTAGTCTTCAGCTCCTGGCTTCAAGCCATCCTTCCACCTCAGCCTCTCAAAGTGCTGAGATTATAGTTGTGAGCCACCATGCCTGGCCCAAATCTGCATATTTTGACAAATACAAATGCTTTCCTTCTATGGAGTTGGCTTTCCTCAAGTGCTTGATGATTTTCGGGTGTGTGCTCATTTCTGTAGGTGAGAATCCCTGTTAGATGCCGTTTGCTGAGCATGCTGTTCCCTCTTGGGGAAGTGCTGGCTTCTTCTGGGCATGCGTCTCCTAAGCACTGACAGATACTTTTTCTAAGATGCTACACTCATTTTCCCACATGGAAGCAGACACTGGCTGGCTAGTGGCAGTAGGTGAGGCCTTGTTGTTCCCACCAAGGTGTCCCAGTCAATCAACCCAAGACTTGTCTGCTCTTGCCTGTAGGATCACCTCCATTCTTTGTGGGTATGAAGCACCCTAAGTGCTACACCTACCTTTTGGGGCAGGATATTCCAACCGTTTTCTGGACTATGGATTCAATTCAGTCCTGTCTGCTTTCACACCTTTGGGAATTTCTCTGATCCACTGAGAGTTCTCTTTCTTGCTTTTCAGTGAGGCTGTGTACATGTTCATGTATATATCAATGTATATGTATGTGTGTGTGGGTATATATATATATACACATATATATGCACTTATTTCTTACATACTTTCTTTCACTACTACGGTTTGTAGTGTATGCTCATTACCCAAGAAACTTCCTTCTTTATAGCATTCACAGTCAACAATCCATGGTCATAAAATCCATGAAAATGAAAATGGTATTTACATAGGACTATTAGGCTGGAGGAGGAATCATAGCAAATTATTATGGGCAGAAGGGTAGAAGATCAACCAGTGAGGATTTTGTCCCAAAAGTTGAGGCTTCCTTTTTGCAAACCAAATCTCACATGGAATCTTGGTATTTAAACCTAAAAAGGGCAGGCATGTGGCTCATGCCTATAATCTCAGCACTTTGCGGGGCCAAGGCAGGAGGATCGCTTGAACTTGGGAGTTTGAGAACAACCTGGGCAACATGGTGAAACCTCTACAAAAAATACACAATTTAGTTGGGCATGGTGGTGCACGCCTGTAGTCCCCACTACTCAGGAGGCTGAGGTGGGAGGATCATCTGAGCCCAGGAAGTCGAGGCTGCAGTTAGCCATGCACTCCAGCCACTGCACTCCAGCCTGGACAACAGAGGGACACCCTGTATCAACAAAACAAAACACAACACCAACTTAAAAAAGTGAAGCTGCTCTGGTAGAAGGGGCCTCACCCTGAGAGATTGCTTATGAACATCTGGAGCTAAGAAGGTATTTCAAGTGCGAGAACTGTCAATGGTGCTTTGGGGTACTGTGAGAAAGGAATAGAGACTAGCGTTTGCCAAGGTGGAGGGCACTGGTGACCCGCGTCGAGGTGTTGATGGAAGGAGGTGGTGATGAGGCTGAATTAAATAATTAAAAGGAATGGGTATTTTTGGTCAGGCATGGTGGCTCATGCCTGTAATCCCAGCACTTTGGGAGGCCAAGGTGGGCAGATCACTTGAGGTCAGGATTTGAGACCAGCTTGGCCAACATGGTAAAACCCCATCTCTACTAAAAATACAAAAATTAGCCAGGCGTGGTGGTGGGGACCTGTAATCCCAGCTACTTGGGAGGCCGAGGCAAGAGAATCACTTGAACCCAGGAGGCGGAGGCTTCAGTGAGCCGAGATCATGCCATTGTACTCCAGCCTGGGCGACAGAAGGAAACGCTGTCTCAAAACAAGCAAACAAACAAACAAAAACAACAACAACAAAAATTAGCTGAGCTTGGTGACGGGAACCTGTAATCCCAGCTACTTGGGAGGCTGAGGCAGGAGAATTGCTTGAACCCAGGAGGCGGAGGTTGCAGTGAGCCGAGATCATGTCACTGCACTCCAGCCTGGGTGACAGAGCGAGACTCCGTCTCAAAAAAGAAAGAAAGGAAAAAAGAATAGGTATCTTTTACGTTTTCATGATATAGTTCTAATTGTTCCTCAAGACTTGGGTCCCAAGTCTGAGGCAAACACTGGTTGATCCCTGTCCACTGACTCCCATCTTCCCCCGAGCCCCGAGCTGCCAGGTGCCCTCCTGGACACAGCCCAGGCCCACTCTGAATTTGTGGCAGCTCTAAATATATAAATGAAATCAGGCACATGCTGAGCAGAAGACTCTTGGGGCAGCCTTAGCTCCTACTCAAACCCGAATGGGATGCTGGGATCGTCCCTAAAGTCAGCAGGGCTTGGACCTTAGCTCATGGACCCCGTCTGATAAGAAAACTCAGTGGCTGGCCGGGCGCGGTGGCTCAAGCCTGTAATCCCAGCACTTTGGGAGGCCGAGACGGGCGGATCACGAGGTCAGGAGATCGAGACCATCCTGGCTAACACGGTGAAACCCCGTCTCTACTAAAAAATACAAAAAAAAATTAGCCGGGCGCGGTGGCAGGCGCCTGTAGTCCCAGCTACTTGGGAGGCTGAGGCAGGAGAATGGCGGGAACCCAGGAGGCGGAGGTTGCAGTGAGCTGAGATCCGGCCACTGCACTCCAGCCTGGGCGACAGAGCAAGACTCCGTCTCAAAAAAAAAAAAAAAAAAAAAAAAAAAAAAAAGAAAACTCAGTGGCTTTCTGAGGAAGAAGCCACAGGGTTGGGATCCCGTGAGCCGGCTCTGACTGTGTGCTCGCACTGTCCCCTGCTGGCCGTGCCCTGACATTGCCCCTCCAGGGACAAGCTGGGCAGGAGGGTTAGCTGGGTGGGCTGCGCCAGACCTTGCCCGAGAAGGTGGTTCCACTTTTGGGAAAACGTGTTTGAAGACCACCAGTGTTAAAATCTGACGTGCTCAGCCTCACAAAATCCCAGCTGCCTATGTGTGTGATTCCTACAAATGGCCCCCACATTATTGGAGAGAGACAATAAAATACTCTTTTGAAGGCCACCTGCTATGGGAAGGGGAACGACAAAATATGAATTTTATGACAACCATTTGGTGCCCATAACAACTTCCTTTCTGGCGACATCTGTTTTTTTTTGTTTTGTTTTTTTGTTTGTTTGTTTTTGTTTCTTTCTTTCTTTTCTTTTTTTTTTTTTTTTGAGACAGAGTTTTGCTCTTTTTGCCCAGGCTGGAGTGCAATGGTGAGATCTCAGCTCACCACAACCTCCGTCTCCTGGGTTCAAGCGATTCTCCTGCCTCAGTCTGCCAAATAGCTGGGATTACAGGCATGCGCCACCACGCCCAGCTAATTTTGTATTTTTAGTAGAGACAGGGTTTCTCCGTGTTGGTCAGGCTGGTCTCAAACTCCTGACCTTAGGTGATCCTCCCGCCTCAGTCTCCCAAAGTCCTGGGATTACTGGCATGAGCCACTATGCCCGACCCTTTCTGGGGACATCTGGGATGAGGCAGGGATTCTGCCTCATCAAAGTAATTTGAGAGCTGGAAGGTTGCAGCGATGCATTTCTGCCATGCTAATGTGGTCGTTGGGAGAATGCAGACAGCAGAGTCTGGAGGCAATTTCATCAAGCTGTGGGTGGAGGTCTCAGGAAGGAAACTGGCGCCAGCTTCAGAGAGCCTCTCAATGAGATTGGCCACTGCCTCGGGTTTACCCAGGGGAAAGTGGAGGAGGTTAGTGCTGCCTGGGGGCCTGGCAAAGCCTTTCTGGAAGAGGTATACCTTTCTCTTAACTCAAGCTAGCAGGGAAAGAGGTGAAGTGGACCACTGCTGATCCTACTTTTTTTTTTTTTTTTTTTTGTGAGACGGAGTCTCACTCTGTCACCCAGGCTGGAGTGCAATGGTGTGATTTTGGCTCACTGCAACCTCTGCCTCCCAGCTTAAAGCGATTCTCCTGCCTCAGCCTCCCGAGTAGCTCGGATTACAGGCGCATGCCACCACACTCGGCCAATTTTTGTATTTTTAGTAGAGATAGGGTTTCACCATGTTGGCCAGGCTGGTCTCGAACTCCTGACCTCAGGTGATCCATCCTCCTCAGCCTTCCAAAGTGCTTGAGCCACCATGCCTGGCCTCTGATCCCACTTTCTGTTGGGGGCTTGGCTCTGGAGTTTAGGAAGCTCAGAAGTGTCAGATATGGAAGCCTGTGGGATCTCCTGGAGCCTCACTATTCAAAGGGTGGTCCAAGGAGGGCTGGACCTTAGAGCTCCCAAGCTCCAAGGGCACATCTCAGACATGCTGCATCAGAATCTGCATTTTTAACAAGACCCCCAGGGGACTGCACATTAAACAACCAATCAGGCCAGGCACAGTGCCTCACACCTGTAAGCCCAACACTTTGGGAGGCTGAGGCAGGAGGATTGCTTGAGGCCAGGAGTTCAATACCAGCCTGAGCAACACAGCAAGACTCTGTTCCTATAAAAAAAAAAAAAATCAGCCAAATGCAGTGTAGTTTTAGCTACTAGAGGCTGAGGCAGGAGGATCTCAAGTCTGGGAGTTCAAAGCTGCCTGAGCCATGATCACACTACTGCTCTCCTATTAATAATGGGCAACAGAGTGAGACCCTGAGAGAGGGGAGAGAGAGAGAGAGAGAGAGAGAGAGAGAGAGAGAGAGAGAGAGAGAGAGAAAGACAATCAATGCTTACAAAACAGTGGTTGTCTACCTCCCTGCAGGTGTCTCAAATGTGCACTGCCTAAACCCTGCATGTCGACATATGGAGGTGAGGATATGGAGGAACCCACTCTAGTAAGTATTCATATCTGTGGGTTTAAAGGCAAACTTTGCACGTGAGCAGAGAACAGAGAAGAAGGCTGCAGGAGTCCTGTGGGAAGACCGCAGCTGATAGGCTAAATGTCCCAGAACTTTTTCCGCTGTGGGGCTGTGCCCGGAAGTTGCCTTGCCAGTAGGCAGGACACGTAGTACACCTTGATTTCTCAAGGTGGCCACATATGAAGAAGGAAGAGACAAAGATAAGGGTTTGACAGTGCACACAACGTGGCTCTTCAGCACTTCTGAGCCCAGGAATGTTTTTGGAAACTATAACCAGGCCGGGCTCTGCTTTCCTCGAAGTTCATCAGTTAGATGCCTTGGTGTGGAGCTGGACCACGTCAGACACTTTTCTAGTAGTTTCTACCTTGGAGATGACGTATGAGTGGCAACCAAACAGATAAAGCCAAAACCACTGTCCAAAGTAACAACGGCACTCTGAAAAATATCATCTGAACCTCTCAATTATCCTGAGGTAGGCATTTTTAGTATAATTATTCCCATAGGAAAATAAATAAATAAATAAATAAATAAATAAATAAATAAATAAAGGTTAAATTCTGCTTAGGATCAAAGAGCTAGAAATGGCGAGGATGGGACCCTGACCCAGCAGCACCTCTGGCTCCAAATCTCTTTGGCTCTGTTACCACTCATGCTTTGTCTCCAATGTTTGTTTTATTTATTTCTGGGGGTGGGAGAGGTGCAGGTAGGAGAAGGGAGAAGAAACAATGAGATGAGAATTTCATACATTGCAGGTTAATTTCACCAACTATCATCAGATGAGGAGGAAATGACTTTAAGAGGAAACCAGTCGTCAGTAGAGATGCTGGGGTAAATGTGGTAGGCAGCATGAATCAAAAGGAAGGTGTGGGTGACACAAAGCCACATGGAGAGAGGTGTTTAATTTAGCCCCTTTGGGGGAGGGGTTCACCAGTCCGAGGCCAAATTGCCTGTCAGGTCTTTCAACCACTCCGATATAGGGCAGCACTTTCATGGAACTCCCTCTAAAGACACCCAAGAGAGAAGTGAGGAGGGGAGGCTGTCATATGAAGGGCCATCCAGTTAGGTGTTTGATCTTCACCAAGGGAAAGTAATCCCTATAGGACTAGAGCAGAGAGGCCTGTTAATGAAAGGTAAAATAAAACATAGCATGACTAGGGCAGTGAGTGAGGTGTCACTGAACACAAATGCTGTACAGCTGCCTCAGGAGAGGGCAGCTGTGTGCTACTGGTCCTGCCTGACCACATTGGCATGCAGCTGGCACTGACCCGCCTAATGCCCTGGACCTGAAATCTCTTCCATGTAGTCTTCCCATAGGTAGTATTCTTTGCAAGTTGGTTTTCTTGGGCCAAAATAGTCTGGCTATTTTGTGGGGGATATGAATCGAGGGGAAGCTTGCTTACCAGAGAGGGATGAATTTTGAAATCTGGCACTGGGCATTTTTAGGTCTTGTTAATGCACAACTTCTAAAGCTAACACTCCCCACACTGCCTAACTTGACAAACGTTTTGTGTGGCCAAAGAGGGAAGGGAGCTGTGAGTGTCTCTTGGGGTTGGTACAACCTTCCTGGCCGAGCCAGTGCTTGGTCCTAGGAGACCTTAGCTTGGGTTCAGACAGATTCAAACAAGAAAACACCACCAGCACTCAACCAACCCAATATAATCTTAACTTGGGAAATGTTCACTTAGTCTTTTTTTTTTTTTTTTTTTTTTTTTTTTTTTTTTTTGAGATGGGAATTTCACTCTTGTGCCCAGGCTGCAGTGCAGTGGCGCGATCTTGGCTCACCACAACCACTGCCTCCTGGGTTCAAGTGATTCTCCTGCCTCAGCCTCCCGAGTAGCTGGGATTATAGGCATGTGCCACCACGCCCAGCTAATTTTGTATTTTTAGTAGAGACAGGGTTTCTCCATGTTGGTCAGGCTGGTCTTGAACTCCCGACCTCAGGTTCACCTCAGACCTGCCTCGGTCTCCCAAAGTGCTGGGATTACAGGCGTGAGCCACCGCACCCAGCCTCACCTAGTCTTTCCAAAGAACATTATTGGAAAAGCATACAAATCACACATGGCAAGCACCATTTACACCTTGCCTTGCATTTTGTCTTCATGATTCACTTTAAGAAATGATTAAAACACTGAGGCTGGGCATGGTGGCTCCCAACTATAATCCCAACACTTTGGTAGGCCAAGGCGGGAGTACCGCTTGAACTCAAGTTTGAGACCAGCCTGGGCAACGCAGCAAAAAACTAAAAACTAAGAAATTAGCCAGGTACAGTAGCAAGTCCCTGTAGTCCCAGCTACTCAGGAGGCTAAGGCAGGAGGATTGCTTGAGCCCAAGAGGTCAAGGTTACAGTGAGCTGTGATCATGCCACTGCACTCCAGCCTGGGCCACAGAGCAAGAATCTCTCTCTAAAAAATAAAAAAGTGGAAAACAGAAACTTCACTTATTTTAGTTCTTGGCTTTCTTGCCTAGAGAAGATGGTGTTGTGAAGATGCTTGTGGCCCGGTCAAGGTTTTGGTATTTGTTTGCGAGGATGGACTAACATCAATTGTGGTGCAAAAATGGGGTTTTGTGTATTTCCGTTAATCTCATACTTTGGTGAAGACACAGGAAGAATCCTTTCAGATGGAAAACTGCCACTATACAAAGGACACATAGCCACACCACATTTTTAGTCTTTATTTTTTAAGTAAATTCCATTGAATCAAATATAACAAAATTACAGTTTTTGTTTGTAATGATCTTTGTTCACCACCACACAATCATAGTAGAATCGAAAGTAATATGAGAACATAAAATGATCAAGGACATCATTGTTTAGTATAATTTCTTATTAAAGGTAAATATCCCCATATTTAGAAAAAATTGCATTGCTAGTTGCAAATCTTAAACACCTCAATGCTGAAGGATCCTGTATTTCCCCCCGCAAAGATCCAGCAGCACAGAGGCTTTCAGAACACAAACTCAAAAATACAGTATTTTCAGGGCAGCATTTTAAGTTTCAGAAAACCCAAACAAAACAAAACAAAATCAGAATTAGGAATGTGAAAGTGATGGTTCTCAAAAAGTCAGTCTGGAAGCAGATCTGCCAACATAAGAATGTGGCTGAACAGAGTCTAACCAGGAAAAGGAGAGATGCAAACTCGCTCCCCCTCCCAGCTCGCCATCGTCCCCCGCCCCAGTGAGCAAACCGCCTCCCTGCTCTGTGCTGTCTCTCTGATGGCGTCCACCTCCAGGGCCATGGCGAAGCACGAGCAGATCCTGGTCCTCGACCTGCCCACAGATCTCAAATTCAAAGGCCCCTTCACAGATGTAGTCACTATAAACCTTAAATTGCGAAATCCATCGGATAGAAAAGTGTGTTTCCAAGTGAAGACTACAGCGCCTCACCGGTACTGTGTGAGGCCCAACAGTGGAATTATTGACCCAGGGTCAACTGTGACTGTTTCAGTAATGCTACAGCCCTTTGACTATGATCCGAATGAAAAGAGTAAACACAAGTGTATGGTACAATTTTTGCTCCACTGAACACTTCAGATATGGAAGTTGTGTGGAAAGAGGCAAAGCCTGACGAATTAATGGATTCCAAATTGAGACATGTATTTGAAATGCCCAATGAAAATGATACATTGAATGACATGGAACCTAGCAACGCTGTTCCACTGAATGCAGCTGAACAAGAGGGACCCATGCCAAAACCACACAGTGTTTCACTAATGACACGGCAACAAGGAAACTAATAGAAGAGTGTAAAAGCCTTCAGGGAGAAATGATGAAGCTATCAGAAGAAAATCGACACCTGAGAGATGAAGGTTTAAGGCTCAGAAAGGTAGCACATTCGGATAAACCTGGATCAACCTCAACTGCATCCTTCAGAGACGTCACCAGTCCTCTTCCTTCGCTTCTTGTAATTGCAGCCATTTTCATTGGATTCTTTCTTTTTTGGAGATGGAGTCTCACTCTTGTCCCCCAGGCTGGAGTGCAGTGGCATGATCTCGGCTCACTGCAACCTGTCTCCTGGGTTCAAGCAATTCTCCCACCTCAGCCTCCCGAGTAACTGGGATTATAGGCGCCCACCACCACACCCAGCTAATTTTTGCATTTTTAGTAGAGACGGGGTTTCACCGTGTTGGCCAGGTTGGTTTCGAACCCCTAACCTCAGGCGATCCACCCGCCTCGGCCTCCAAAGTGCTGGGATTACAGGCGGGAGCCACCATGCCCGGCCTTCATTGGATTCTTTCTAGTGAAATTCATCTTGTAGAGTGAAGCATACAAAGTGCTATTTCTTTTTTTTTTTTTCTCTTGACCAGAACAAGATTCGTTTACCTACCATTTCATTGGTAGTATGGCCTGCGGTGACCATTTTTGTGTGTGTGTGTACAGCGCCATATAGGCTTTGCATTTAATGCTCTCTTACGGTTAGAAAACACAATAAAAACAAACTGTTTGGCTACTGGACAAATTGTATATGACCAGATCATCACTAGCAGGTTTCAGTTGCACATTCAGTCCTTTATGAAATTCATAAAGAATTGTTCTGGGAAGTGGGGAGCGCCTCTGCCCAGCCCCCATCCCGTCTGGGAAGTGAGAAGCCTTTCTGCTTGGCCGCCCACCCTCTGGAAAGTGAGGAGCGCTTCTGCCAGGCCCCTGCCCCATCTGGGAAGTGAGGAGGGCCTCTGCCTGGGGGCTGCCCATCTGGGAAGTGAGAAGCGTGCCTGTCTGGCCACCCACCCTCTGGGAGTGAGGAGCGTTCTTCCTGGCTGGCTGCCCACCCTCTGCCTGGCTGTCCCACCATCTTGGAAGTGAGGCGCCCCTCTGCCCGGCCCCTGCCCTGTCTGGGAAGTGAGGAGTGTCTCTGTCTGGCAACTGTACCTTCTGGGAAGTGAGGAGCGCCTCTGCCCCGCCGCCCACCTCCTGGGAAGTGAGGCATGCCTCTGCCTGGCTGCTGCACTGTCTGGGAAGTGAGGTGCGTCTCTGCCGCCCGCTGCCCCGTCTGGGAAGTGAGGAGCGCCTCTGCCCGGCTGCTGTGCAACCCTCCAAGTGTGAAGTGACAGCCTTATGTGTGATCTTTTTGCTCTCCCCAAGTTTGCATTTTCGACAATAATAGTTTACTTTTTAAATAAAAGTTTTAAATTGGAGAATAAAAAAAACTAACTTCAGCTTCTTCTTATTAGAGATGCATGAAAGCTCTACCCACATACATGCTAGGAAAAACAGTTCAGAAAACACGGGGGACTGGCTCTTCCAAAAGCAGCAGCTGTCTACTCTGTGGCCTACTTCCAAGGGCCACTGTGAGAGGAAGCCTGGGCTGCAGCGTTCGGAGGTAGCAGCAGCAGAGAGGGGAAGGAAGCAGGCCTTGCCTTGTGTGGCATTCCAGTTCCCTCTGTCAGCAGGGGCCACATCCCCCTTCCTTAGCTTCAACTACAATTTGGCAGAAGCAATTCTAGGGTAACTGGGGGCAGTAGGGGGGTAAGGGGTTTACTTCCCTCTGCTTAGATAACAGAGGTAGAAGAAACACTTTCCATCAATTGCTTGACCTCTAAATGCCACAGGCAGGCTACTTTTCATGGCTTTTCAAAGCATCCAAGCAATCCAAAGTGGCTTTGAACAGCAGAGTAAGGCCAAGAAGGGTAAAAAAGGGCCAGAGCTGAGGTGTTTGGGCTAGTTCTGGGTCACTCATATTGTTGAGGGAGGGATGGGAGCATAAGATAACAAAGAGCCTCAGGCCACTTGAGGAAATTCTCTGGTTTTGCTGCAGCTTAGCTTCAAACTTCCACAGCAGAAGAATTTGAATTCTAATGCCCCAATATTGTTTGTAATACCAGGGATTCTCTAGAGGCAAGTTAAGGCTTTCTGGGCAAAGAAAACAATTCCAGATGATATTGTGACAGAATGCTACAGTGAAATGCTTCTTAATGACTCTCCTGTCCTGCCTAAAGGACAAAGACCTATGAGTGACTTCAACTTGCTGTGATGTTTCAGTGATCTTTACTTCAGCTCTAAGTCGGAATCAATGGCACAGGAAAAGAAAAGCCTCTTACATCTCAGACATCTGCTTGCCGAGCAAACACAAACAAGAACACGTGTATTGTTTCTCAGGAGCTGGCAAAATAGATCTCAAGTCACACAGTTACAAAGAGAGCTCTCATTCAGATGCTGGGCATATAAGCTCAGCTACCCAGAAAGTTCAGCTTTAATGAAGACCGTAGTTTTAGAATGAAAGCCTGAGCAGGAAGGATTTCTGCCCTGGGAATTCTCAATGCTCTGGCTGAGTCACACTGGAGGATGGAGATAGGCTCCTCATTCCAGCGGCCAGCACCTGCCACAGTCACAAGACCACCCTCAGAATAGCAAGGATCTTACGATGACAATGGGGACTCTGAAGAGAAGCCAGTCAAAGACACAGGGCTTTGGACAAGATCAAGGGTCTTCACCAGGAAAGCTTAATGCAGAAGCCCCCTCCCTCCAAGTCCCCTCAGCATGAGCCTTGAGCTTTGACACAGCTGTTTCCACCTGCAAGGGCTGGAGAAGCCAAGTTCACACAGATGTTCAGCAATGTTCAAGCAAATGACGTGTAAATAGATGAAATGGTCTTAGAGATGGTCTAAGAGGAGGGAACAGGCTCAGAGAGATGAGGTGATTTGCCCATGATCCAATGTGAATTAGAGACCATTAGGACAAGAACTCAGGTATATTTCCACTCTTATGGTGACTCATAAGCTTCCCAGTAAGCGTAAAATGCTGCAGAGAGGTTAAAAGAATATTGCAACCAACAGCTTTCTGCTTTCACTCTGATCTGGAATCATTCGTGTAAACTCACTGCAGGAAAAGATAACAGTTTTCTTCAAGTCTGTTAAACTCATTTGTAACATAAAAACATTAAAGAAACTTGACACAGTTTTTTGAGTCAGTTAAACCTAATTTGACTGGAATCAGTTACTTATAAGTATCTTCAAATTGCTTATGAGACACGGAGTACTACAGGAGAGATGTGGGTGCTTCTCCCCACTGGTTTTTAACACATTATTCCTGCAATGGAATTGTCCAGTTGATGCAATTTATAACCTCAATTTGATTCTAAAATATAATATTCAAATACTCTTTAAAAATTAAGGCTTGTTTTCGCCCAAATAGAACCTTACTAGCAAAAGGGGGATTCATATAATCATCAGAAATGAATGACTTTGGGAAGAAAGGCAAGGACACCTGGAGGAAGGAAAAAGGATGACCTATCTATAAACTGCCACTCCCTCATTTATCAGGCAAGTTTGCAGCTCTGTAAATTCAATGCCTCTGTGCTCTCATTCAGGGACAAACAAGAATTCTCCTGTAAGACAGCCACAGTCACATTCGCATTTCCATGCCTAAGAGCCTGAAGCTTGAACAAAGGGCTTCAGTTAATTTCATGTGAGCCAAAATGGAATGTGAGTGCCATTCAGAGTCACACACTAAAAAGAGTTCAGCTGGGACACTGGCTCCCACAGTCCTGGGGGAGCAAATTCCGGTTGTGCAGCAACAAAGGCTATGCTGCCAGCCCTGCCTGTCCTCCACAGGGGCCACCAGGACTGCCATGCAGACCAGGCTCCACCCTCCCCCACACCGGTTTGTGTGACAACAGGGCTGTCTTTTCTCTTCCCAAATTTCTGAATGGAGCTAGTACCTGGGCCAGCCACTATTTTGCCAGAATAGGTTAAGGGGTGTGACCTCAGGCATATGAAAGGAGCCTCTCGCTCTTCTGTGGTGGTGATTCAATCCTACGATGTTATTGCTTGGTTTACCTGTTCTCATAAAAAGCCTTGAGAAATGAAGGTAGTAGTGGCAGAAATATGACTATCAATCGTCAAGATCACAGCTGTAGTTGGGTGAAGGGAAAAGTAACAGGAGAGAGACTAGCTTCCAAATTGAGGGGTAAAGTGCCAGTCTGTGCTAAAAGAACATGAAAAGGAAATGTATTAGAGAAATAATACACCGGGGGGAAAGTCATAATGATAGAGGTTGGCAAGTGTCAGAAATTATACCAAAGCAAAGTTGAGACCACAGAAATCTCAATTTTCTGAGACAAGGGCTGTTTTTGATGTTATTCGGATGATTTGGTGATTGTCAGAAAACAACTTCTTCAGGTTACGGACGTTCCCGTCACAGTCACTTGGACCCGTGCCCAAACCACACCCACCTGTGGCCCTGAGGGTTGGCATTCAGGTGCTCAGGTGGCTTCTTTGATCCCTGAAACATCCATGCAGACCCACTACTTATATTCCAGTCTGTCCTGGAGTCAAAGGAGATGAAAGAGGGAAACTATCTTTTTAAAGTATCCAGGCAATTGTCATAGTTCTGTTTAGTTCCAGATAGCAACTGCTGATTTTTCAAAGTGCAGGGTTTTAGATATTCAAGTACCACAGGATCGGAGAAAAGGAGTACTTGAAACCTAGAGTTGTGTTTTCACTTCAGAAGACACACTTTGGAAACACCTATCCAACAGACTACAAATATAGGCTATTAAATTAAAAAATCTGGTTTCAAAATAATACCCACTTAGGTTGGAAATATCTTTCTCCAAACTCAGGTCCAACTTTTGAATTGTTTGGTATCAAAAAGCAAAGTTAGAGGAACTTGGGTTTAAAAACTAAAATTACAAGTGAGTGCTTAAAAAAAAACAAAACACCAAAACATCTTTTTATCAAGTAAGGGACACACAGACACACAAAAGGCAAATGATGATATCTACATGCTTAGACTGGGAGAGCAGCTCCCAGGCTCCCCTGGAGGGATGTTCTCTCAAACCTCAGTGAACTGAGTTTGTCATTGAACTCTGAACCTGGTAGTGAGCTCAGCAATCTACCTGGTCCAAGTCCCCCATTTTAGAGGTGAAGAAACTGAAGTCCACAGGGACTTTGTTGAGGGTAAAAAGCTGAGCCAGGGCACAGCCCAGATGCTCAGCCCACCCAGAGCCCTTCTGAGACATCACACTGTGGTCACACGAAGGCAGCTCCACAGCTGGCCTTGCTGCTCTGGAGAGCATGGGAGCTAGGGGACACCCCTGATTGATTATGAATTTCAATAAAATGAGCTATGAAGATGTTTCCAATTTAAGGGCGCTGTTGAACAGCATTTCCAAAATTTGCTTGGTGATGAGAATCATCTGGGGCACTTGTCAAAAATTAAAATCCCCAGGCTCCTTCCCAGACCCAGTGAATCAGCCTCTCCGAGGGGAGGGACCTGGGAGGCTGAATTTTTAACAAGTGCCCCACGTAACTCTCAGCAGCAGCAAAGTGTAGGGAAATGATCTTAGAAGATAGGGTGAAAACTTGGCTTGTGACTCAAAGGAATTTCCTTTGCCATATAAGAAGCCACACTCTGGCCTGGGAAGCCTGGCTTCTCAGGCTTCCAAGCTGAGCTGTGTCTTCAGCATTGGCTTGGAAGGGTGAGCTCTTTTTAAGGTCTACGTAAGGACACATACAAACCACCACAAAATGACACACACCCTTCACTGTTCTCAGGGAAAAGCCTTTTGGTGGCAAAGCAAAATTGCTATTCAGACACATTTTTAATAGGCAAACTAGATGTACTTGGCTTAAAAGCAACCAGATGCTGAAACTGGACAGAGGGCAAGAACTCTGTCACTTGTCACCATGACTTATAATGCAATGGAGAAAACCAGTAACTAAGCACAAAAATAGCCTGGAGCTCCCAGGAAGAGCTGCCTACTCCGAGACAGGTGTGCATGGTGGGTGCCCCCTGCTGATGGTGTGAGGTCAGATCCAGGTCACTGAGGGAGATGGGAGACCTGAAACAGGGGGAGAGGGGACGCAGCTTCCAGAGGAGGGCTGCTGGAGCATGCCAGAGTCCGGAGGCCTCACTCCAGGTCAGCCTCCACCTGCTCTGTGTCAGAGCACTGTGACTTGTTACGCTCCCATTGGCAAATGGCATTGGCGTACTCCACCACCAGCTTATCCATCCATGTCAGGGGCTCGGGGAACAGCACAGAGCCTTCAAAGAAGCCCAAGTGGCCCCCATGCAGAGGCAGCACAAACATGACGTTCTCTCGTTTCTCTGCAGGGGAAAGGCAGCTGAGTGAGTTACTGTTCTCTAGTTTGCTCCAGGACAGGAGGTGCAGAGGTGAGCTGGCTAGGGTAGCCTGGGCTTTCCCCACAGGGGCACTCACCTAAGTGGGCATTCAATCTCTACTCACTCTGCCTTGTTCACTGAAGAGGGGGCAGGCAAGACAGTGGCACCTAGCAGGTTTTAGAATACAGCTTGGCTTTGGAGCTGAATGGGCACCAGCTTACACCCAGGCTGGCCCAGATGAATTAAATCAGAATCTCTGGGGTGGGAGGTTGAGGAGGAGTGAGGGAGGGGAATTCCCAAGTGTTGGTATTGCTCAAGCTCCCCAGGTGATTCAATGTGTTTCCTAACTTTGTGCATCGAAATCACTGAGGATATCTTATTAAAATGCAGATTTTGATTTAATAAGCCTGAAGGGGGAGCTGAGATTCTCCAGTTCTAAAAAGCTCCCAGGTGATGCCCATGCTAGCAGTGGGAGCTGGGCTCTGAGTAGGGATTCATGGCATGTACAGTATCATTTACTAGAGAACAAGGAGAATTCAGTGGAGTCAATGATTTTTCACTACAGACATTTATCTTCAAGATTGGTTTTTTTGGTTTTTTTTTTGAGATGGAGTCTCGCTCTGTCACCCAGGCGGGGGTGCAGTGGCATGATCTCGGCTAACTGCAAGCTCCGCCTCCCGGGTTCATGCCATTCTCCTGCCTCAATCTCCCAAGTAGCTGGGACTACAGGCGCCCGCCACCATGCCCAGCTAATTTTTTGTATTTTTTTTAGTAGAGATGGGGTTTCGCTGTGTTAGCCAGGATGGTCTCGATCTCCTGACCTCATGATTCGCCCGTCTTGGCCTCCCAAAGTGCTGGGATTACAGGCGTGAGCCACCGCGCCTGGCCTATCTTCAAGATTCTTAAAGCTGCATGTTGTGTTAAAAGATGCCTAAGCTCTCAACACCACATGCTAAGTGGCCATCCTGAGAAATAATAACCTAGAGCTTAACTTTATTTTTGATTTTTGATTTTTTTGAGACAAAAAAAATTACCGCAACCTCCACTCCTGGGTTCAAGCGATTCTCATGCCTCAGTCTCTCCAGTAGCATGTACCACCATGCCCAGCTAATTTTTATACTTTTAGTAGAGATGGGGTTTCACCATGTTGGCCAGACTGATCTAAAACTCCTGACTTCAAGTGATCTGCCTACCTCGGCCTCCCAAAGTGCTGGGATTTATAGGCATGAGTTACCACACTCGGCCCAGTTGCTTCTATTTTTATGTTTAAAGCAGATGGAGAGGCTATCACAAGAGACAGCAGAACGGGATTTTTTGTTTTGCTTTTCAAGTCAAATTTTATTTTATTTTTTAAATATTTATTTATTTTTAGAGACAGAATCTTGCTCTGTTGCCCAGGCTGGAGTGCAGTGGCACAATCACAGCTTGCTGCAGCCTTGAACTCCTGGACTCAAGTGATCTTCCTGCCTCAGCCTCCTGAGTAGCTAGGACTACAGGCATGTGCCACCAGGTCCAGCTAAATTTATTTTTATTTTTATTTTTTTTTTGAGACAGAGTCTCGCTCTGTCACCCAGGCTGGAGTGCATGGAGTGCAGTGGCGCAATCTCGGCTCACTGCAAGCTCTGCCTCCCAAGTTCATGCCATTCTCCCGCCTCAGCCTCCCCATGCCCAGCTAATTTTCAAGTTTTTTGCAGAGATAGGGTCTTACTATATTGCCCAGGCTTGTCTCGAACTCCTGGCCTCAAGTGATCGTCCCATTGCAACCTCACAAAGTGCTAGGATTACAGGTGTGAGTCACCGCACCTAGTCCCGAATTTTAAATCTAAATATCTCTTTATGTCAAACTCTCAAACTTAAGGGAACCCTAACCCTAAGATAATTTCACAAAACATCAGGTGACTCCCCAGAGCCCTACTGGCTATGAATATACATGGTGGTCCTGTCTCATGCCCTGGGAGGAACATGAGGGGAGCCTGATGCCCAGGCCCCATCATAGCCCGAGGACTATCAGGCTACACAAAATAAGAACACTGACTGCTATGAGATGTCTTTCCCTAAAGAGGGTGGTCTCCAGGAGATGACAGCATAGTGAAGGTGACAGAATTTACTGTGGCAATTTGCTGAGCTGTTGAGAGGGCAGTAGGAAGAAACATTTACCTGAAAGAGATTTTGGAATAGTTAGAAGACTTTCATGCACCAACGGATCGTCAGCTGCATTAACTAGCATGAGAGGAACATAAATCTGCAACAAGAAAATAAAGCAGAATTAAATGACTGATTCCCATTTTCAGACCCCATTGATTCAAGCTCAAACTCACTGCTGGACATATTTTTGAAGCAAAGGGAAGAGGGTCACAGTTCAGCTTGCTGAACAGGTAGAGTAAGGACGCCTTGTATTCCCTGGCAGTGTGATGAGTTACATCTGCCATTGTGATTACTGCCCTGGAAGCAGGAGTGTACAGAACCAAAGCTTCCTGATGATCATCAGAGTGTTTCAGATTAGCCATGCCTTTGAGGAAATGACTTTATAATGAATTATGTACATATTAATTCAGTTTATATCATGGGAGGGAAAAACGAAGTGCACTCCACACCAGACAAAAGAGATTCTAGAGGAATCTAGGCCAAGGCTGGGCACAGTGGTTCATGCCTGTGATCCCAGCACTTTGGGAGGGTAAGGTGGGAGGGCTGCTTGAGCCCAGGAGTTTGAGACCAGCCTGGGAAACATAGTGAGACCCACAACCCAGTCTCTATTTGTTAAAACAAACACAAAAACAAAAACAGAACAAATCAAAAGAATCTAGGTCAGGTGTGTGGCTCATGCCTCTAGTGCCAGCTACTCAGGAGGCTGAGGCAGGAGGATCATTTGAGCCCAGGCTTTCAAAGTTGTGGTGAACTATGATCATGCCACTGCACTCTAGCCTGGGAAACAGAGCAAGACCCTGTCTCTTAAAAAGAAAAAAGAAAAAGAATCTGAAGGTTGAAAACAGGAGTAGGCTGGTGGATATTGGAAAACCTTTGGCAGGGTTGCATTCAACATCCACTTTACTAAAATAGCCAATAGGCTTCTTTTTCATTTTAGTGGAGATGGTACTGATAGGGAGACTTAGATGTCATTGAACAGCCGTACTGAGGCAGTGAATGATTGTGCTATCCTGTAGGTCTCTGATGTTGGCTCTAGACAGCTCAACATTCCTATAATGGCTTAAATGATGACATCAAAAGTCTGATGATGCTAAACTAGGAGGGATGGCTGATAAGACAGCACAATTACAGTTCCCAGTGATCTGCTTTAGCTAGGGGAATGGTGGGCCAAACCTACAGGTAGACATTGACAAGGATAAAAATGGGAAGTCCTGTGTTTGGATAAATAGGGCAATCAATTGTGCAAAGACAGAATGAGAGAGACTGGCTTGTTGGTCATTCAGGTTAAACAAACATATGGAGACTTTGGTTGGCCACAAACTTAATACACACAAGGTTT
The DNA here is from genome assembly GCF_001698545.2 of Rhinopithecus bieti. Taxonomy (NCBI): domain Eukaryota; kingdom Metazoa; phylum Chordata; class Mammalia; order Primates; family Cercopithecidae; genus Rhinopithecus; species Rhinopithecus bieti. The sequence continues at coordinate 487,537 of NW_016809732.1, forward strand.
ATTGTAGCTGCTAAAAGTTGCATTAATACAAACTAGTCTACCTTATCAACAGACACGCTCGGCTGGGCGCGGTGGCTCACGCCTGTAATCCCAGCATTTTGGGAGGCTGAGGCAGGTAGATCATGAGGTCAGGAGTTTGAGACCAGAATGACCAACATGGTGAAACCCTGTCTCTACTAAAAATACAACAATTAGCCAGGTGTGGTGGTGCACGCCTGTAATCCTAGCTACTCAGGAGGCTGAGGCAGGAGAATCACTTGAACCCAGGAGGTGGTGGTTATGGTGAGCAGAGACTGCACCACTGCACTCCAGCCTGGGCGATAGAGTGAGACTCCATCTCAAAAAAAAAAAAAAAAAAAAAAAAAAAA
>NW_016809732.1:488164-514773 GCF_001698545.2 Rhinopithecus bieti
AAAAAAAAAAAAAAAAAAAAAAATAGACATGCTCATCATCACTTTGATACAGAAACACATCAGCTTTACTCTGTGCTTACCAGATAATGGCAGGAATTTTGAGTTCAGTCTTACGCAGTAATGGTAACAAAATACAGAATGGCCAAAAGAGGGTCCCGCATGGTAAAAAAACCTACACACATCTCATTGATCTGGCAGAAATCAGACAGGATTATGCTGTCAAAGGAAGACTAACAAAAAAGTGGGTGTTGGAGCAATTTGAAAGGCCCTCACACAGACATGGGAGCACACCAGTCTCAGGGGCAGCTCTGGGTAGTTACAGAGGGAGAAAGTATGGTGGTTACAGAGGGAGAAAGTATGGTTCAATAAACAAATCCAAGCTAAAAGAGCGGTTGGAGCCAGATTCCAGCTAAGCTTCCACCAGGAAAATTTAGGAGGGATATTTGTTGTATTGTGTGCAAGGCTGGATGGAGTGATGCTAATTCTGAGCCAGTGATGGTCACTCACCCTGTGCAGATACCGCATGCAACTTTCTTCCTCATAGTATTCCTTCAGGGAGTTATAGCCATGAAACTTCCTAGAACACACCAGAAAAAGAAAAAAAGAAAAAGGACAAAACATTGGTCATAAGATCAGAATGCTGAGCCGATTTTGGCTCCAGTTCCTCATGCTAACTTGTGGCATTGGTAGAGTAGACAGAGGCAGGAGTTAGGCCCGAATGCTGAGCTGATTTTATGAATGTTTCACATCCTGCGCTAACTCATCATATCAATGTAACGTATGTAGGTAGCAAGATTTGGGGTTAAGAGCACTGGCTTTGGCATCGGGGTTCAAATCCTGCTTCGGTCATTTACTGGCTATGTGATCTTGGGCAAATGGTTCAACTTCTCTGAGCCTCAGCTTCTCCTGTATAAAATGAATCTGAAGGCAGGGCCTTCCTCAATGGAACTGTGAGACTTAAGATGTTAAAGTGCTTACTACCATCATGACCCACCCAGAGTAATTACCCTGTAGTAATTGTTATCTATGTAATTATTAGTGTATGTTACATCTCTTGAGGCAGTATAAAACCAGTTGTCACTACAGATATGGAGAAACTGAAATTCAAGGCAATTTACTGGAAGTTTCCTATTAACAGAGTTCTTGGTGGAGTAACAGGACCACTGTGAACTGGAATAAAATATGCATTAGATAACAGAAATGAGACTGTCATTCAAAGTTACCAATTCTGTCCCTTTATCTCTAACTACTGTTCCATATCTCTGACTACAGAGCAATAGAGATAAACTGGCATGTAACAAAACCTTCGGTGCTCAGCATGAATGAGGGGCCGCAGCTCTGCCCTGCTCTGCTCTGTGCTCCCAGAGGCCCCACAAGGTTCATCCTGGAGCTCTGACACCAGGAGGCCTAGGCCAGAGGATCTCAAAACCTCTTTCCGACACAGATTAGGGCCTCTGACTTCTGAATGGCGGGTCTTCCTGTTCTGACTAGGGTCTTTAAGCTATCCTCCCTCCCCCGAAGCTGTGGATCACATTAGACATCTCTGCCTGGGAATGGCCTGGAAAGTTCAGGCTGGACTATTAGGGCCCTCTTGACAGGGAGGAGGCCAAGTGTAGAGATCATTGTGAAGATGCCTGTCCTTGTGAAATCAGTTCGTTTGCAGTCTCAGCAGGCAGGGAATGCATTCTATCCCTCCAGTATTGCTGGGATGGATCTATGAGGAGGCCACCAAGACTGGTTATGATCATAAAATTGCTACTATCCAACACTATTAAAGAGGAAAGACTTCGGAGAGTGTTGAGAAACATTCTCTTTTGGGCTTAAAAAATTTAGGAGATGAATGGGAAATTTAATTTGTTTTTTTTTTTTTCTTACTACACACCGCAATATAGTCACACACCTCATCTTAAGTGAGGGTGGGTAAGATTCATTTTCACCTTCTGAACATACCAGCAATTTCCTAGTTTTGTTTCCTTTCAGAAACTGTTAGCAGGCATATTTCAAGGTTACTTGGTGTTAGAAGGCTACTAAAATCTCGTAAGGAAGCGAAGCAGAGATCCTATACCCTCAGGTCAATATCTGCCTATCTATTAGATGAAGAATAATTGCTTGCTTTAAACTACATCTAAAAATATCAAATAATTTATTTTTTATTTTTTAGGGACAGGACCTTGCTCTGTTGCCTAAGTCGGGCTCCACTGCAGTGTTGTGACCATAGCTCGCTGTAATCTCAAACTTATGAGCTCAAGTGATCCTCCCGTCTCAGCCTCCCAAGCAGCTGGGACTACAGGTGTGTGCCACTATGCCCGGCTATTTTTATTTTTCAATTTTTTTTTGTAGAGACAGGGACTTGCTATGTTGCCCAGGCTGGTCTCAAACTCCTCGCCTCACGTGATCCTCGAGCCTCAGCCTCCCAAAGTGCTGGAATTACAGGCATGAGCCACTGTTCCTGGCTTCAAATGATTGTTCAATAAAAAGGATCACATCTTTAAAGAGAATGATGAAGTCAGAAGTCAACTTTTCCTTTTTCAGCTGAGGGTAACCTCAATCAGAATCTGCTGGTACCAGGAAAGAAGACACTGTCAAGATTGCAACCTCAGGTGCCTGGAGGAGAGAGGCAGGTAGAGTAGATGAATGAAGTGGGCAGTATTTGTGTCTCACACTCAGGGGAGTCTCCATGCCCCAAAGTAAGAGGCTCTGTTCATTTTGCTTGAAACACAAAGCCCTCTTGGTCTATCTTCTGTTTTCCTACTTTTTTTTTTTTTTTAATTTTGAGAAGGGTCTTGCTGTGTCACCCTGGCTGGAGTGCAATGCCATGAACACGGCTTACTGCAGCCTCGACCTCCTGGGCTCAAGCGATCTTCCCCCATGGCTTCCCAAATCCTCCTACGATTACAGGCGTGAGACACTGCCCCCAGCCAGTTTTTCTATTCTTGTTAGAGACACAGAGAAGTACAAGAAATACTTCCTTTGCCTTTTACTCCACTGCAACATGCAGATTAATGTGGCACCTGACACTTGCCCTGTTGTTCAGGCAGGACAGGTAGGGTGAAGACTGCCCATGCTAGGGCCTGCATGCCCCAGTTCCTTGAATCAAGCTAACTATGCTTTGTAGGAATGCAGAATGGGTCGTCAGATCCTTTTCCTATTTTCCAGGAGAAACTAGAAATTTAAATGTTCCTGTGAAATCTTCTGTTTTTAAACACTAGACACTTACTTAAAGGGAAAAAAAGCACCCTTAACACTAACGTAGGCAGAGCAAAGCACTAATGCTAGGCAGAGCTGACCTGCAGCCTCCCGCCTGGCACCCTGGCCCAGAGCGTCTCTCTCCTGCCTGCATGGACATACCTCATCACATTGTCATCAATCTGCATCAGGGATGTTGCTGTGTAGAGCCGGCTCAAGTCCGTGTCCTCCAGGCTCTGGGGTTTCTTAACGTGGTCTCCAAAAAGAGCTTGCCTAGAGCAAACAAAAGCAAACAGAGATTAAGATGTGGGGGATGAACAACCACAGCAGAGCCTGCTTCCTTGCCAGAGCAAGCCAGGAGGCAGAGCCACTGTGGTCAGTTAGAAATAGAATCTTTAGCCTTTGGAACATCCCAGAGGATGAGCTGGCGCTGTTGACTTTTGAATAACTGTAGAAAGATGAATGTCAAAACCTTACTTCCCTTTTCAGGGGTACCCAGACAAACTAAAGATTGGGTTTGAACCTAGTTGAATATTTAAAAACCTTCAGCAAGGGGAGGGGGACTCAAGATGGGCCCTGTGGTGAGTGGAGGGCCGTGGGCCAAGCCGTAGGGGCCTCGTCCTTACACTATGTTGACAATGTCCCCCTTGGCAGAGACCCTTCCCCTTAATGAGCTGTTTGTGTTGCTTAACAAGGAAGACTCAGTGTGCAGGAAGGAGTGGAAGAAAACAAACAAAAACCAAGGAAGACAAGGGTTAACTCATTTAGCATTTGGGCAAATCAACAGCTCTCTAGTGTCTCAGATAAAAGCTAACATCTATTCAGGAGAGCAATCATTTTTTTTTTCCCCAACCCCCAAGTGGAACCAGCATTTCTATTAAGAAAAAATTCATCTTGAGAGGATGGCGTTAGAGGTAAAGGCCACAACATGCCCTTTTGACCTCTCTTCCCAGCAAGGGCTCTCAGTCACACACCTAGAAGCAGACTGAGTTTGCTGAAGCATGGCCCTGGATTTATTAAGGAAGGATTTACTATGCCAACTTGGTATTCTGCTACCCATTCACAACCTCTCCAAAAGAAGAACACATTTCTGTAGCATTTATTTTTTTCAAAAGACTATTAGGAAGATTATATACCTACTGGACAGAATGTACAAATTCAAAGTTAACCCAAAATTTCTAGATGTTTGACTTTCTGTAGTAAATTTGAAAAATGTAAATACTTAGCACACACTCAAAGGGGTCTCATAATTTGAACCTTCTAGACTAATTAGTAGCAAGACCAGGTTCCTTTAGCAAAGCAAATGTTTCCTGGGAGGAGTCACTTTCGACTCCAGAGGTGCAGAAAGGCAGACAAAGGACTTGGACTTGGTGTCAGAGGCCTGGATCCACTCCTTCTGGCTACAAAACCTCTGCAATCTCCAGACCCATCCAAACCTCGGCTGAGCCACACGCACCTCAGTGCACACTGCTAAATCTCAAACATGAGCCGAGTGGGAACAGCTGATTTTTCAGCCAGCACAGGGGACATAAGTCTCCCTCTGCTCTCCTTCCTGAAACGAGGACATGAGGACACATCTGGCAATGTGGCAGCCTGATGGGGCCTTCGAGCCCAGCCTTGGTCAGGCGCCATGTGAACGCCCACCCATAGGAAGTCCAATCTGGGGTGTGTGGCCTGCTTTAGCCACTGGAAAAAAGATAACAAGAAATCGATCATTTAGTCAGATTGCTTTTCCTAGGGTGGTACCAAAAATGCCCCAGATTTTTTTGAGCGCACGGGTGTGTCTCGGGTGCTGGGAGCAATCAACACATGCCTAAGCCCTCCAATGCTCTCCAGTTTGGTTCTAGACATAGGATTTACAGAGGGGAAGCAACAGAAAAGCAACTTGGGCATGGATGAGTTGGCTTCACAAAAATAGGAGAATTGAGATGGACTTTAAAGGATGGGCTGGGTTCCCACCAGCAGAGAAATGGGAGAGTATTCCCAGCAAGGGCAGTGTGGGAGAGGCTGGGGGCACGGGAACCTCTAAGTAGCTTAGTCCAGCTACAGGGAATGAGAGATGCAGTGGAAGAGGCAGAGATGTCAGCAATAATAATAATCATAATGAAAAAGTCATTGCTAATATTTATCTGGTGCTACGCATACCAGCACTGCACTAAGCACTTGACAGGTTAATCCACCACAGGATTACGAAGTAGAGAGGCAGGATAAGCATAAAGAATATGCAGAGGAGGGAGGTGCTGAAACCATGCCCTGAGACTCCTGTCCCCCTTCTGCTTGGTCAGAAGCCCAAGGGTCAGCCAAGAATGAGTCCTGATCCCCCAGGCACAGAAGCATCCTACGGGGAAAGTCTCCTCAACAATGACAGCCACCTCGTGACCGCTCTAATTTGGGAGAAAACGGGGTAGAACTGGTTCCTTGTCTTAGATTTACTGGGAATTACAAAAGCATAAGGTGATTTGGCAAATTTAGTAGCTTGGGACAGGTTTCTTTTCTTTTCTTTTCTTTTTTTTTTTTTCAGACAGGGACTCGCTCTGTCACCCAGGCTGGGGTACAGCTCGCTGCAACCTCCACCTCCTGGGTTCAAGTGACTCCTGCCTCAGCCTCCCAAGTAGCTGGGATTACAGTGGCACTATCATGCCCGGCTAATTTTTGTATTTTTGGTAGAGACGGGGTTTCGCCATGTTGGCCAGGCTGGTCTCGAATTCCTGGCCTCAAGAAATCTGCCCGCCTCAGCCTCCCAAAGTGCTGGGGTTACAGGTGTGAGCCACTGCGCCTGGCCAAGATAAGTTTGTTTCTAATCAAGTCACAAATGCAGGCAGCAGAGAGTCTGTACCATACCTGCATTTTTTTTCCCCCTGAAGGAACAGGAGCCCTGGCTTTTCATGGCTCCCAGATGAGCTCAGGAAGGAACTGTCTGTCTCCTGAGAGAGAACGGAAGGTGACCTACCTGTGCGAGAGGATGATCTTCTTCATGTTGTCGGCCATGAGGAAGTTGTAGAACCGCCGGCACTGATCCCATTGCATGAAGGTTTCCTGGGCCCTGGAAGAACCACAGCGAGTGAGGGTGACTGCACTGTGGGGCTGCAGATGGGCAGCCAGGAGTGGGCTCTAGCCATGGGGCAAGGTGCTTGTGTGGAGAGGGCCGGCTCTCAGGCTGTGGCCTCTGCATTAAAACAGAGGCTCTAATGTGTAGAGCTCAAACATCTCTGGAGAAACCTATGGAGACACCAAGACAGCGCAGGGGAAGGGGACCCCAGCAAAGGCCCTCTCTAGCGCCAGAGGCTTTGTTGGTGGCACCCCCGACACTCTCTTCTAGCACCTGGGCCTTCTCTTAGTCACTGAGCCTGCCAGGACCAAAGTCTGCTTCAACTGTCATGTGAACACTTTCTGTATTTGGCTTCCTACCTGGCAGGCAAGTTTTCTGGCTTAATGACAGGCACATGGAAGGGGAGAGTGGATGTGGAGGGGAAAACCTAAAAAAACTTATGTTGTTGCTGATCAAGAGGTAAGGTAAAATCATTAACTGGGATCTCCTCCAAATCTATCTTTTGATTAGCCTTATGCCATTGAAGGGGCAAGGAAATCGAAGTGGAAGTAAACAGGCCCTTAACCCTTTCTAGGCACAGCTGGTGGGGCTGGTCTGGAAGCATCCTTCTGCCTCTAGGGCTAGGGTGTGACTGGCATATGCTAGGTGGCTGTGAGGGCCACCCTCTGACCTTTCAGTGGTGGCAGTAGGCAGGTGATATTATCCCTGTTTTCCAGAGCCCAGGTTCTGCCAGCAGCGCATGCAGAGGGAGGAGACAGCGCCACCAGCCCTGGCCATGTGCTTCACCAGCCAGATTTCCATGCCCACACAGCAGGTGAACAAACACCAGTGGGCTCACTCCCACCAGCCATGCCTGCTCAGCCCTCCCCACTCACTGCTCTTCTCCCTTGGGCATCAGTCCAAACGCAGGTGGACACTGAGTCCACACTCATTAAAGGGAAATTTTCATATTGCAGGTTTCAAAATCTCCAGGCCTGACTCCACCCTGTGAATGGATCTGGACATCACTACTTCTACTAGGTTCCATCTTCCAGATGGTGAGGGGACTAGGGGGTTCATAAGGTTTTTTTGTTTTGTTTTGTTTTTTATTATTTTTTCAATCCAGAGAGTTTATAAAAGTAATTTTATAAAAGTAATTGCCCCAAAGTTGCTACAATTTTAGAATGGCAAAATTCCACAATTTTGGAGTGACAAACATTTCCCACAATGTCATGGTTAAAAAGCAAGAGGTAGTGGGGAGTTGAGAATGAAATGGTTTGTGAATTTAATGGTCTGTGATGTGCCCATCAAACACAGGCTAAGCTCAAAGTAGACTAACACCACCTCGAAGGGTCAAAAGGCTACTGCATAAATGTGCAGCCGCCATGCCCCTGACTCCAACCAAGCACTACAGGAAGAGTATAGGACCAGATCACCATGAGGGACCCCAGCTAAAGCAGGACTGTGCTCACTTGCCTGTGGTCGGAGGGAGGGGGGTCACCCAGTCACCCAATCAGTGAGCCACAACCGGCTGCCTCTCCTCTGACTTTGGATCCAAGCTACCCAGAGAGCCAATGGTCTCTGGCAATCCCAGCTTTCTCTTGCCCTGGTTCATTTTTCCCTTTGCTGACCTCCTAACTGAAGGGATGTTCTTGCTTTTGTTAGTACCTCCTTCATTGCAGACAGGCTGCAGAGGTAGGGAAGGGAGAAGTGTGTGGTCATAAACTTAAGATATAAAAAGATGCTGCGTTTTTTTAATTGAATACACCACAGGCACTGCTTGTTGAAAGGGTCTAGGGATTCACAGAGACCCAGGGCTCAGGGAGGGATCAGGACAAGGATGTTGGGACTAGTGTTCCACTCTGTTTATTTTGGCTAACATTGATTTTTAGTACCTTTGGTTTACCACTCAGTATATGTAGGGGCTGTCCTTTACCTTTGGCTGTAGAATTAAGGAATTGAAACTTAAATTTATATTGGTTTAATAAAAGAATCAAGATCAATGTATTACATTCATCTCATATACATGTATTTTTGAAAAGGACTGATGTCTTCAATACCACTACCAACAACAGCAAACTGAAAGGCAATAAAAGAAAGGGTAACCTACAGACTAAAAGAAACATAGAGAAATTGATAAATGCAAATGTAGGCAGTATGTGGATCCCAATTCAAACAAGCCAACTGGCAAAAAAAAAAAAAAAAAACTTCTATGAGACAATCAAGGAAATCTGGACACTGACGAGAAATGGGATGCTATTAGGGAACTATTGCTAATTTTTTGGGTGATAATGGCATTTGTGGTTATGTTTAAGAAAAAGTCCTTAGAGTCTTTTAGAGTTGCCTAGTGAACTACTTACAGATGAAATGGTATCTGGGACTTGCTTTAAAAGAATGCAGTTTCTGAGGGAGTGGTTGAATGGCTGGTTGTAGAGGAAACAAGATGGGGGTATGAGTTCAGTGTTGGAGCTGGTAGTGGCTACACCGGGGTTCAATTTTAGATGCAAATCACAAAATGGGCACGAAACCAGGGGACTTTAGCTCTCTAGACACTGCACAAATACCTTACTTGGCTATCCAAGTTCTTTTTTTGTTTTTGTTTTTTGAGATGGAGTGCAGTGGTGTGATCTCAGCTCACTGCAACCTCCACCACCCAGGTTCAAGCGATTCTCCTGCCTCAGACTCCCGAGTAGCTGGGACTACAGGTGTGCGCCACCATGCCCAGATAATTTTTTGTATTTTTTTAGTAGAATACGAGGTTTCATCATGTTGGCCAGGGTGGTCTAGAACTCCTGACCTCAAGTGATCTGTTGGTCTTGGCCTCCTTCCAAAGTTTTGGGATTACAGGCGTGAGCCACTTCACCTGGCCTGAATATCTAAGTTCTTGACTTGCCTCTAGATGGCTATGTTCTCCAGAAGAGAAAAGGGGTGGCAGGAACTGCTCCCCAGGCTGGGCCAGATATTGGCCCACCAGGATAAACTGGCTGAGGACACAGGAGAGAAGTGTGGAACCTTGGGAGGGGCAGCTTGGTCAGAATTACAGGGAGGGAATGGCTTTGCATAATTCAGAGTGAACTCTTGTTGGAAGGAAGGTAGGTTTCAAAACTTCAGAAAGAACCAGGATGACTCCAAAAGGAGAGATGCCTCCTGAAAGTTGCAAATTCTCAAAAAGTGATAATCACAAATGAGAAGAGAAAATCATCCCCCAAACCCAGGATAGTTTCACTGGGAGTCTTATTTGAGAGTAATCCATATGGATTTTTAAAGAACTTTATGCATCCATTGATCTACCTATTACCAAAATAAATAGAATTCCCTGAAAATGCCTTCATTTCTAATCAATGTAACATTAAATTATAATAAAATATTACATATACTGGTTTCACAGCCATTTTCTAGTGAGATTTCTCTTTGGACTGTTAAAAGAATTTTAAAAGGTATTGTGGAAGGCAATGGATTTTGATCGCTCAGAAGAGGGTCCCAACAAACAGGCATTTACAATTAGGTTCAGAGCAATCACTTAGGCAAGGAAGAGCTGAGCCAACCACTAAGCTGCTGGGTAACTGCTTAGAGAAGGCTCAACTTTCCAGCTTGTATTTTGCAAAATGAGTGGATCAAGTACTGATGAAAAGGAATTAAAGTCAGAAGAGAATGAACTGGGGGAAGGAATGCATCTAATACCCAAGTGAATGCAGATCTCCTGGCTCAAATAAATTATGCCTCAGAGTGTTGAGAGACTATGAGAATAGTGAAACAGTTTTCCAAGTGGTCTTTGAAAAAATATGGAGAATACGAATGAGGTTCTATAAGAGTGGGATGGGCAAGCATGACCTTAACATTCTAAAAAGGGAAAAAAGGCAAGGGCACTATGAATTAAGATTGGAGATCAATTTATGGGATGTGGATCTAGACTACACTAAAAAAAAAAAATACCTTGAAAGCAATATGCTAATGAAATCTTAAGAATAAAGTACATTAAGTACTTTCCCAGAATGCTATCACCCCAACCTAAGAAGTATTTTTACTTGCAGAAGGAGGGGTTTCTTTCCAGGTTTTGCCTACATACAGTCATATTTTAAGAAAATTATGATAAAAATACAGAACATAAAATTTACCATCTTAACCTTTTTTTTTTTTTTTTTTGGAGAAAGAGTCTCGCTCTGTCCCCAGGCTGGAGTGCAATAGCGTGATCTCGGCTCACTGCAACCTCCGCCTCCAGGGTTCAAGAGATTCTCCTGCTTCAGCCTCCTGAGTAGCTGGGATTACAGGCATGCGCCACCATGCCCAGCCAATTTTTGTATTTTTAGTAGACACAGTGTTTCACCATGTTGGTCAGGCTGGTCTCAAACTCCTGACCTCGTGATCTGCCTGCCTCGGCCTCCCAAAGTGCTGGGATTACAGGCGTGAGCCACCGCACCCAGCCCTTTAAAAAAAAAAAAAAAGGGGGGGTCTCACTATGTTGCCCAGGCTGGAGTACAGTGGCTATTCACAGGTGCAGTCATAGCACACTATAGTCCTGAATTCCTGGGCTCAAGTGATCCTTCTACTTCAGCCTCATGAGTAGCTGGGACTTATGGCATGTGATACCATGCCTAGCTTACCCATTTTTCAGTGTACAGTTCAGTAGTGTAAAGTGTAGAGCTCATACTTATTGTACAATGTGAAAAGTTCTCTAGAATGTTTTCATCTTGTGGAACTGAAACTCTAGACCCATTAAATAATAATTCTCTATTTCTCCCTCTCTATAATCAAATTTTTACAAAATTGCTTTCCTCCCTATTTTTTTTTTTTTTTCAGACAGAGTCTCGCTCTGTCCCCCAGGCTGGAGTGCAATAGCGTGATCTCGGCTCACTGCAACCTCCGCCTCCAGGGTTCAAGAGATTCTCCTGCTTCAGCCTCCTGAGTAGCTGGGATTACAGGCATGCGCCACCATGCCCAGCCAATTTTTGTATTTTTAGTAGACACAGTGTTTCACCATGTTGGTCAGGCTGGTCTCAAACTCCTGACCTCGTGATCTGCCTGCCTCGGCCTCCCAAAGTGCTGGGATTACAGGCGTGAGCCGCCGCACCCAGCCCTTTAAAAAAAAAAAAAAGGGGGGGTCTCACTATGTTGCCCAGGCTGGAGTACAGTGGCTATTCACAGGTGCAGTCATAGCACACTATAGTCCTGAATTCCTGGGCTCAAGTGATCCTTCTACTTCAGCCTCATGAGTAGCTGGGACTTATGGCATGTGATACCATGCCTAGCTTACCCATTTTCAGTGTACAGTTCAGTAGTGTGAAGTGTAGAGCTCATACTTATTGTACAATGTGAAAAGTTCTCTAGAATGTTTTCATCTTGTGGAACTGAAACTCTAGACCCATTAAATAATAATTCTCTATTTCTCCCTCTCTATAATCAAATTTTTACAAAATTGCTTTCCTCCCTATTTTTTTTTTTTTTCAGATGGAGTCTCGCTCTATCACCCAGGCTGGAATACAGTGGTGTGATCTCAGCTACAGGTAACCGCCACCACGCTCGGCTAATTTTTTGTACTTTTTAGTAGAGACGGGGTTTCACCATGTTAGCCAGGATGGTCTCGATCTCCTGACCTCGTGATCTGCCCGCCTTGGCCTCCCTAAGTGCTGGGATTACAGACGTAAGTCACAGCGCCTGGCCCTTCTCTACTTTTAATGTATACATTCTGTCATGTTATACATTTTTTCTTGATTTTTTAAAATAAAAGCTGCCCTGTTCCCCCGAGTTAGTATATTATTAATTTATTTAACTATGTCCCTACTGGACATGCGGATTATTTCTAACTTGGGCACTATAAGAGAGTAATCCTGCGGTGGGGGCAAAACCAGGACCAGCCCAGCCCCCAGAGAGAGGAAGAGGGCACGATCCTAGGCAGGCTGGCCAAGCCCAGGACAGGGCTCCTGCCTTGAACAGCTGGGCCTCTGGGAGGAGGGATGGTGGAGCCTCTGGACCCAAAAGACCCAGCCAGAAGGTTCTGGGCTGTCAGTAGGTTGCCCTTCAGGGGCAGAGTCAATCTGCAGAGAGGTCGTCATCTCCAGCTAGTTCAGCTTGAGAGTGTGAGCAGAAGAAAACCATGTTTGTACCACACAAGGGAGTGGGCCAAGAGTCTTTGGTACCTGCCAGGCTAGGCTTTGTTAGTTCCACTGGGGTGGGAGGATGGGGCAGAAAGATGGACTTCAGACTAGGGTAGGGAGTGGTCACCTACCAAGCCCCCTTCTTCCTTATCAGAATCTTTTCCCTTTTACAGGATGTACTTTTACAGGAATGAGTTAGAGTCAAAGAGTATTTATATGGCTTCTCATTATTCTGATTTAAAAAAATAACAACAAAAAAACCAAAAAGCCCCAAGGCACTAAGGGCAACCATGTGGTCAGGTCGACTTCACAACCCAGTGGTGGACAAGCTGAGCTGTTTCCCAGGTTGAAGTTTGTCCACAGAGTCTCATTTAAACGCTGCAGTTTTCCCCTCTCTGTTTGGATGTGATTCAAAGTTACTGATGGCACAAAGTTACTGTATTTTATAGCTCTTCAACTATAAAATCAAATTTTAGGAAAGTCCCAGTCTCTGGGGGAACTTTACAAATGATAACATTTGCTTTTGTCATAAACTCATTTCTAGCCTGGAATTTGCCTATCAAAAGCAAGAGACAATAACCCTACCATTTGGCAGGAAAAATGGTACCTGCCTCTGCCCCATGGCGGGAAGGCCTTGCTCAAAGAATGCTAGGATGTTCAGGTGGCCAGGTCTTAGTGATGCTGACACATTCACTTAGCCAGGAGTATAATGTGCCTTTAAGGAGATTTGAAACACTCCTCTGATAATTCCTCTACTGTCCTATAAGGCAGCGGTCCTGGGGACCGGCTTTTTGGAAGACAATTTGTCCACAGACCAGGGAAGGCAGGGGGCAGGGGGATAGCTTCAGGATGATTCAAGCACATTACATTTATAATGTACTTTTTTCCCTGTTATTATTACATTATAATACAGAATGAAATAATTATACAAGTCACCATAACATAGAATCAGTGAGATCCCTGAGCTTATTTTCCTGCAACTAGACAGTCCCATCTGGGGGTGATGGGAGACAGTGACAGATTATCAGACATTAGATTCTCATAAGGAGCGTGCAAACTAGATCCCTCACATGCGCAGTTCACAATAAGGTTCATCCTCCTATAAGAATCTAATGCCACTGCTGATCTGACAGGAGGCGGAGCTCAGGCAGTAATGTGATCAATGGGGAGCAGCGGTAAATACAGATGAAACTAAATACAGATGAAGGTTCACCCACCACTGCCCTACTGCTTCGCCCACCGTGACCCGCCCACCGCTCACTTCCTGCCGTGTGGCCTGGTTCCTAATAGCATTTGGGACTCCTGCTGTAAGGAGCTTCTGCCCCTGGCCTGGGCCCTGTGCTACTGTCCTCCTCACCCTCACCTCCTTCAGAAATCCCTCCTCATGGACCCCCCACTTGACTGAGGACCTCCTCAGCACCCATACGTCTAATGTGTAATATGTTAGTAACACGTATTTGTTGCTTTGTGGCTCTGTAAATATCACTCTGTTGTCTTAAGTACTGTGAGGTCCTCATATACAGACTATCTTTTACACCCAAACTGCAATGAAATCATTTTATTTTAGGTTTATCATTATTGCTCAATTCTGCAACATAGGATTGTTGAGGGTTTCCTTAGGAAAGAAGAATTTATTTTACCTGAAACCAGACCAAAAATGCTTCCCTCCCCATTTTCTTTACGCTCCATGAGGGCAGGGAATTAGTCAGCCTTGTTCAGGGCTGTGTCCCTATTACCTAGGAGGATGTCTTACCACACAGAGTTCCTAGGCAGGTTGGCAGCTATTTATGCTGAGGGAACATGTTAAAGTCTGCTGGATACCAGGTGATTTCAGGGCATTTGTGTCCCTCCTTCAGTGGTTCAGCACATGGTAAAAGGTGCGCTAGTTTAGCAGCAACTAGACTTTGCTAACTACAGCAAGCAGGTGGCTGGCTTCTCTCTAAGCCTTCAACTGGCTCTGGCTAGACGGGAGGTGAGCTACGGGAGGAGAAGCCAGAGGGAGGGGTTCACTGAGGAAGCGGGTCTCCAGACTCAGCTAGGAGAGATTTACCAGATGCATGAACTCTCGTGTGGCCCCTGCAGAGGCAGACGGGCCTCCCCGGCTCCACCTTGGTGTGACGGGAAGCACTTATGCAGCTGCCACCATCCCAGTGCTGAAAGGTGCATCGCCCTCAAGCCTTGGCAGGAAAAAAAAGGTTATACTGGTTTAAAGTAAGGAACTGTGCTCCATTTATTCCACAGATCTGGTTTAAATGTTGAGGGCACCTGAGCTTTGCACCAGCACACACAGGACAACAGTGTCTCTCTGACCTGATGCCAGTACCCATATGCAGGACCACATGATCTTAGCTTGGACAAGTTAGTTGTCTATGCTCCAGAGAATAAAGTTGCAACTTGCTCCTTATTGCATGAGGTTGGTGTGCCAATAGTTAGTTATGTGTATGAAGCCCTCTGAGGTCTCAAGGAAGAGGCTGTGTAGGCTATGTCTGCAAAATTTATAGCACCTCACAGATTTTAGTTTCCTAGTTTCTTGAGCCTTCTTTGCCTTAGTTCAAACACCTTAGTTTGCTGCGTCAATCATGTGCTCTTGCTGACAGCAGATGGCGCTACTGCAGCAAAATGAGATGAAGCGATTGTCATTTTAAGATTTTGTGCACTGAAAAAAAGAAAACAAAACAAATGTCCTAGCTCTGCTCCCTTGGATCCTGGGGCAGGCCCCTTGCTCATGTCTTTCTTATCCCAGTGACTGGGCCCAATAGGACTTTGGTTAATTCTGGCTGAATGTGGCTATGAGCTGGGAGTTGGATATTTCTAGTCACACCAAGATGAAGACACATGTCCTCTCAGCTGACTCCCCAGTGTCCAGAGGAGTGAAGAAAAAGATTTCTGGTAGGAGGATGGGGGACTAGCCTGGTCCTGGAACGGGAGAGCTGGAGAGACCACTGAGATCACTAACCCCAGGGACTGCTAAACGTGGCTAAACATCAAAAGTCACCTATGAAATGTATCCAAAATGCAGATTTCTGAGGTCCCATGCCTCCAACTTCATGAATCAAAATCTCCAAGGGTGGGGCCCAAGAAACAGAATTTCTTTCTAACATGATCCTCCAAGTGATTCCTTATGAAGTGAGGCAGTCACTAGTTCATTGGACCATCTTTGTGACCTGCTGATCAAACCCACCTCCTTCATTTTACAGTGAATGATGATGATGCCAATAATGAAAATGAACAGTGGCTTATGTCCTGTGTGCTGGGCACTGTTCTAAGCACTTCATATGCATCAACTCATCTGACTTTCAGTGGTGCTATGAGGTAGGTACTGCTTATTATCATCATCCTCATATTGCCGGCAAGGAAAAACAGAACCCAGACCTTAGCCCTGGGACTCAGGAAGGGTTTCATCAGAGATGTTTCTCATGTCTATTGTGGGTATATTTAGATCATCTTTTTCAGCCAGCTTTAAGCCTCATAGGGAGAGGCTGAATCCTGGGCCCATATGTACCTTTTGGGTGTGCTGGCTTTAAATTCCAGTAATATGTATTTTTAGAAATAATATAGATAGCCTCTATCCATCAGAAAGTAACAAGGTATGTTTAAACTGCAGCATGAGATATACAGGTGAGGCAAAAAGAAAAGATTCTTGAATAACGATAAGGACTGCTTGGCATTAGACTGGACCAATAGGGAGGTGTTTTTAAACGTTCCCGTGTGTTTCAAATTTTTTCAGAAGATTTTTAATAACTGGTTATACTCATTTGTAATACAAAAGACACCATGAAGAGTACAGAAAAAAATATGAATGTATTTGAAGAGCCTAGAGAGATGTGTGTGTATAGTGTGTGTGTGTGTGTGTGTGTGTGTGTGTGTGTGTGTGTGAGAACATGTGAGTGTGGTGACTCGAGAGAGACCTGGGACACCAGTGATCTTGAGGGGAATCAGGGCAGATGACCACGCCCTCCTAGGACTCATCCTGTGGGGTATCTACCAGCAAGAGACTAAGGGGTGGGAGAAAGCTTGACCCAGTAGATTAACTCCTTTGTGATGATGCCTGGGATGCCTAAGAGAGATGAATACTTAAAGGTAAAGACACTGATAAAATGATTTCTACAGATCCCTTCCAGATGCCATCTGAGACTCAGCTCTTGCAGGAAGGAGGGATCTGGGATCCTAATGCCCAGCTTTCAGATCCCAGCTTGCCAGTCTCCTGTGCTCTTTCATTAACCCATGTTTCTATAAAAACTCCTGAAGCCTGAACAAATTAAGTCACCTGACAGAGATTCCCTAGGGAGACAGCAACTATCAAAGGGTGTTTTGACTTCTCCAATTACAGATCTGATCCCAAAATGCAGCTGCATATCCCAGGCTTAAGGGGTCTGATGGGACAACTCCAATGTATGATACGTAAACAAAACAAGGTGAGTCCAAGACTCAGAAACTTCTACTCAGTTGGCCACACTGTTCCCCGGTCTTCACAGAACAGTGTGTTGTGCGTTGGGGCATCTCCATAAATAAGGGCTCCATAAAGAAGGTCCTGATGGAAGGCAGAGATGACTCACCTCAGTGCACTGTACCCCTGGCACACACTGACGCAGCACAGGACCTTCTCTTGGTTTGCCTGAGTCTCCCCCAAGTATTTGCACACGATGTTACCACCCAGGCTGAAGCCCACGACAACCAGCTGGGTGAGGGGATATGTCTTCTTGATGTAGTTCACCATGGCTCCAAATTCCCACGTGCAGCCTGTGGGCAAAAGGGTGAGATTGCTCAATCATTTCAGGTGCATTGTATATGGAGAAAATGCAAGCTGGAAAGTTACTAAATGGGTGCCAGTACACTAAAAGAGAGAGAAATATGTATATATACGTGTGTATGTGTGTGTGTGTATGTGTGTGGAGAGAGAGACAGACAGACACTGCTCTTTGGCTATCCAGAGAGATGTTCCCAGATGCCCCTTGGGATAAGAGGAAACAGGGCCTCAGCAGTGCCCAAGAATGGAGGTACCATGTATCAAATGTACAATGCTTCTTAAAAGGCAGGTCACAAGAACCCTGTCTAGATGCTCATGAATATCAAAGCAGATTTCAGGGTGTGCATGAGCACATATGCTCACACACAGACCTAAATAAAGCTAGGCCTGCCTGGGCAAAATGGCGAGACCCCATCTCTACACACTACAGGTGTGTCCCTGTAGTCCCTGCTACTTAGGAGTCTGAGGCAAGAGGATCCCTCGAGTCGGGGAGGCAGAGGCTACAGTGAGCCAAGATCACATCACTGCATTCCAGCCTGGGTGACAGAGTGAGACCGTTTCAAAAAAATAAAATAAAATAAAATAAGGTAGGTAAATAAATAAATAAATAAATAAATGCAAGAGCAAAATCCTTTAAGATTAGCTTCCTAGGCTACAAATTAGAATGCTATACCCATGTGTTTGATGATGATTCATGGTGTTAAGAAAAGTAGCAAGTGGATGTTATTTACAGGATCTTCTTGACAGACTTGGAAAGGAGAGGAAAGAGAAACTTCAGTCCAGAGGGACTGCCAGGATGCTCTGTAGGATTAGAGTAAAACGTTCTTGGTGACGTAGGGACAGGGTGTCAAGGGAGGCAGGCTCATTCAAAAATACACAGAGGAGACCTCTGAACAGAGAGGGTGTTTGGGCCTTGTTTGCCCAGGAGGTATGATCTCAGCTGGTGTCCCCTTGGGAAGCTATTGAAGCCATGTTATGTCTCAGCAGCTTTGCTAAAAGGAGGAGGTGAATGGCCATATTACAAGTGAAGGGATTCATCACATCCTTCTAAGGCCCAACCCCAAACTCTTTAGGGAGCCAATTTAAAATCTAACAGGGAAAGTTAGGGATGTCTACACAAAGCATATACAAAATACACTGGCATGAGAAGAGTATGGATTTACAATGGAAACAGGAGTTGTTGACTTTGGCACCAGCTCAGAGGTTTTGGCATTCTTAATAGAGTTGAACAGAGCTCCTTCCCTAGTCATTAAGTCATGGGGGAAACCATCTTTTGAGCCTGGGGTAAACACCCCTTATATCTGTCTTCCTTTTGTAGTAGGATGTAGCCTAAGCCACGCCGGCACAACCCCATGCAGTTCTTAAGCTGCAGGTGTTAGAAATGAGCACTCCAGGGCCTAAGCTCCAGAGAAGCTGATTCTGTAAGAAGGGGGCCAAGCCCAGGAATCTACACCAAATTTGTTTTTGAGTAGGTAATTCATGCCCATGGTAGAAAATTCAAATGCTGTAAAAGATGGAGTGAAAGGTACGTTTCCTATATTCTTTTTAAAAATATCGATGGCAACATACACATTGTTTGGTGCCTCATTTTTTCCCTTTACAATATGTCTTGAAATATTATGCATCAATACACTTGAAACTGCCCTATTCTTTTTTATTTTTAATGGGGGATAACATACATACAGGAAAATGCACAATCCATGAAGTTTTGCATATTTACACTCACATAAGCATAGCCCAGATGAAGACGCAGAATATTTCTGACACCCCTGGAGGCCTCCTCATGCCTCCTCCCAGACAATATCCCCTATACTTTTGACTAATAATCATGATCTGGAAGTGCTGGAGGCTTAGAAGGAGCTTAAGCAAAAAATGCTTAAAACTAAGGGGAAAACCGGGCCAAGAGCTACTTCCTCCCAAACAGCAGGACCCAGGCACCACCTCTGAGAAGGCAGCCTGTCTCCCTCCCCAGTGAGATAGCAGAGGATCAAGTTGCCTATTTTTTCTCCCTCTCACACTCAGCAGAGGCTGGGGCAGTTTGCAGGCCTTCAATAAAGAGTTGCTGAATTGAGTGGATTCTGATGACAAGGCCTCTGAATGGGCCCTGAGGACAGGGAAGGAACAAACAGTGGTCCGGAGGGAACCCTGAACTCTTAACTTTGGAATGTGCAATGCCAGACTGTTGTCCCCACCGAAGTCAGATTCATTCACGTTTCTTTTTGTTTGTTTGTTTGTTTTTGAGACAAAGTCTCACTCTGTCACCCAGGCTGGAGTACAGTGGCACAATCTCAGCTCACTACAACCTCTGCCTCCGGGGTTCAAGCAATCTGCCTGCCTTAGCCCCCCGAGTAGCTTGGGTTACAGGCGTGTGCCACCATGTCTGGCTAATTTTTGTATTTTTAGTAGAGACGGGGTTTTGTCTTGTTGGCCAGGCTGGTCTTGAACTCCTGATCTCAGGTGATCTGCTGCCTTGGTCTCCCAAAGTGCTGGGATTACAGGCTTGAGCCACTGCGTTCAGCCAAGATTCTCTTTTTAAGAAGGTAGCAATGGAAGGAATATTATGCCTCCAGGGAATGCTGGACTTCAAAATGAAGCTGTGATGTAAAAAAGGGGATGTGCAAACTAACAGCCGAGATCACAATGAGCAATTAGCTGATATCAGCTTCTACACCATGCAACAAATAAAAAATTCAGAAATCCCATTGGAGACATTGTTCACCTCCCTTGAGCCGTGGCAGGCGCTGAAAACTGAGCCTTAAAGGAGCAGCCTGGCCTCATGGCTAAGTGAAAAGGCTCTGTGGCCAGACTGCTTGGGCCTACCACTGAGTAGCCCTAAATGTTCCCAACTTCTCTTTGATGACAAGTAACCCCTGTATACAGGGAAAATCTACAGCTTCCAGGCACCTTCCTGGAGGCTTAGAACCCGCAGGAACAGGATGAGGCCTGGGAATGGGAACTTTCAACAAACAGCCCAGACAATTTTTATAAGGAGGAAACTGCAAAATATTGTTACCGTGGGTAAGTTACCAAACTCTCCTAGGTCTGTTTCATCATCTGTAAAATGGAGGTAATAACAGTAAAGACTTCGTAGAGTTGTCTAGAGATCTGAATAAAGTGATATACATAAACAGCTTAGATCAGGGTCCAGAGCATAATAAGCATTCAATGTTAACGGCTATAACTTACTCTGATTATTTTTTCTTTTAAAAAAATGTAACTGTACCCATGTTTATAGCAGCATTATTCACAAGAACCAAAAAGTGGAGCCAACCCAAGTGTGCCTTGATGGATGAATGGATAAGTGCAATGTGGTACATGTGTACAATGCAATATTATTCAGCTTTAAAAGGGAAGGACATCCTGTCACATGCTACAGCACGGAAGAACCTTGAGGACATTATGCTAAGTGAAGTAAACCACTCACAAAAGGACAAATACTGTAGGATCCTACTTATGTGACATACCTGGACTAGTAAAATTTATAGATGGAAGGCCGGGCGCGGTGGCTCAAGCCTGTAATCCCAGCACTTTGGGAGGCCGAGACGGGCGGATCACGAGGTCAGGAGATTGAGACCATCCTGGCTAACATGCTGAAACCCCGTCTCTACTAAAAAATACAAAAAACTAGCCGGGCGAGGTGGCGGGCGCCTGTAGTCCCAGCTGCTTGGGAGGCTGAGGCAGGAGAATGGCGTAAACCCAGGAGGCGGAGCTTGCAGTGAGCTGAGACCCGGCCACTGCACTCCAGCCTGGGCGGCAGAGCGAGACTCTGTCTCAAAANAAAATAAAATAAAATAAAATAAAATTTATAGATGGAAAATAGAATGGTGGTTGCCAGAGGCTAGGGAGAGGGGATAGGGAGTTATTGTTTAATGGGTATAGTTTTAGTTTTGCAAGATGAAAAAATTCTGAAAATTGGCTGCAAAACAATATACTTAACACTACTGAACTGTAAACTTAAAATGGTTAGGATGAAATATTGTTATGTACATTTTATCACAATTTTAAAATATTTAAACAAGAATGTAGCTTATCTAAAATGTAGGGTTTTTTCTAAAGTAGTGTTCTTCAACCTGATTGTACATTAGAATCACCTGGGGATTTTTTTTAAAGCAGGAAAAATATTTATTATAGGGTATTAAACGGCCTACTGAATCGAGAGAGTTAAAGAAATAGCCTCAAAGCCAAACACCTGGGGAGCTTCTAAAACAACCACACTCATGCCTGGGTCTTCCCCAGCTTAATTAAATCAGAATGTCTGGGGGTGGGATCTGGCCATGGGTGTTCTTCTACAAGATCCTCAGGTGCAATCTCTGTGGCTGTGGAGCACTGCTCTAAGGAACAAGGCTCTCTCCATCTCAGACCAATATGAGAAAGCATTTTTTTGAAGCACTCTCTCATCTGTCCCTGGGCCATCCCTTTTCAGACTCCCTTTCCTTTCTACTTGCAGTAAACAATCTTCACAGTTGGGGGCGCTGCTTAGCTTTTCGGAAGCTTAGCCTGGTAGCAGTTTTCCAAACATTTCCTCAAAGCAAGGTTTCCACAGGTAGCACATCCCCGTTCAACACAATCAGGCGCTTCCTGTAGATCCACTAATACCTAACAAAAACAAAATTTAAATCCCTTTAAATATATATAATTGCTTTCTGGTAATCTTTCTTGTAAAGAGTGAATTGGAAAAGCTGCACGGAGGTTATATATTACTGCAAGAATGACGTTCTAGCTCAGTGGTTCTCAAAGTGTGGCCCCGAGCAAGTAGCATCAGCATTGCCTGGGAACTGGTACAAATGCACATTCCAAGCCCACTGAATCAAAAACTCAAGCGGGTGATGCCTAAACAGAGGGCTTGCTAAAATGAGCTTGCAGGACCTCACCTCCAGAGATTCTGATTCCACTGGTCTGGGTGGGCTGAAAATATGCATTTCTAACAAGTTATCAGGTGATGCTGACGTTGGTCCACAGACCACACTTTGAGAACCATTGTCCTAGTCGACAGAAAAGCTGAATGAAATCTTTAATTTTCTGCCTTTTTTTTTTCTTTGGAGACAGAGTTTTGCTCTTGTTGCCCAGGCTGGAGTGCAATGGCGCAATCTCAGCTCATTGCAACCTCTGCCTCCTGGGTTCAAGTGATTCTCCTGCCTCAGTCTCCCGAGGAGCTGGGATTACAAGCGCCCGCCACCATGCTGGGCTAATTTTTGTATTCTTAGTAGAGACAGGGTTTCACCAGGTTGGTCAGGCTGGTCTAAAACTCCTGACCTCATGATCCACCCACCTCGGCCTCCCAAAGTGCTGGGATTACAGGCGAGAGCCACTGCGCCCAGCCTCTTTTGTCTTTTAAAAGTGCAGCTCGAAAAGATGCATGTCACTCATTGTTAAATAAATGTAAGTTAAAATGACACTTAGAAATCATTTTCCACTGCTCACATCAGAAAAGATGAAGTCTGCCAATACCCAGGACTGGAAGGAGTATGGGTAACAGGACCTCTGGTCCATCCACTGATGAGGGAGTACACATTGCTATAGGCCTTGGAAGGCAATGTGGTAACATCTGTTAATGTTTTTTAAAGCACAAACATTTGGTCTAGTAATTCTGCCTGTGGGGACTTTATACTGCATATGTATATAAACAAGTACATGCAAGAATGTTCACTGCAGCATTTTGCTATTTGTAGCAGCAAAGGTTTGGAAACAACCTAAATTTCCATTAGTAGAGGAGTGGTTAAATGAAGCACTACACTGCTGTGAAAAAGGATGAATCTGGCCAGGCATGGTGGCTCATGCTTGTAATCCCAGCACTTTGGAAGGCTGAGGCGGGTGGATCATTTGAGGTCAGGAGTTCAAGACCAGCCTGGCCAACATGGTGAAAACCTGTCTCTACTAAAAATACAAAAATTATCCAGGCAGTGGTGACACGCGCCTGTAGTCCCAGCTACTTGGGAGGCTGGGGCGGGAGAATCACTTGAGCCTGGGAAGCGGAGGTTGCAGTGAGCCAAGATCACGCCACTGCACTCCAATGTGGGTGACAGAGTGAGAACCCATCTCCAAAAAAAAAGAATGAATCTGATCTGACATGGAATGGCTCTGAGCCATCTTAAGGGACAAAAACAAGGGGCAAAACAGTGGAGCTGGCACCCTCTCCTGTGTTTGCTTGGGCTTTAAGGGATTACACACACACATATCTGATTGAATATTCACTGGAAAATTGTAGCAGACACTGATTTCCTGGGAAGGAAAACTGGGGGTCTAGGGTAGGAAAGAGATCTAATTTCACTCACTGTATGTAGCCTTTGGCACAGTTTAACTGTTTTTCTCATGTGTATTCATTTCTTTTAAAATATGAATCTAGCCAGTTTTAAAATCTAGCAAAAAAATAAGGAGAAAAAAAGATGTTTAAATTTCCTTAGGCCAGTTTCGACTATGCTAAAGACACCCAACATATCACTCATGCTGGAGCAACGGTTTGTGCTGGGGACATTATTTGCCTGCATAAGAAATAGTACTGAGAAACATATTTTAAATTGTTACTAAGTATTTACTTCTCCACCACTTCCTAAGTTTTCTGCCTAATTTTTTCATCTCTTGGCTAATTATATCTTTATGTTTTGCTCTAACATTGAATGAGCCTCTATTAGATTATAAGCTCCATGAAGCAAAGATATTCTTGCTCTTGTTCACCACTGTATCTGTGAGGCCAGATACTTGGTGGGCACTCAATCAGTGTTACCTAAATGAATGGATGAAAGAACAGATGTACAATGTTCAGCCTCTCTGCTAGGAACTTAAACACAGACAAGGAAGCAGATTTAAAGACATGAAATGCCTTGTCCACCCTCACATAATGAGTAGGACCATGTCTACTCATGACCGTGTCTACTCTAAGTCCAATGCTGGACTTTGGACCATGTCAACCCCAAAGCCCAAGCCCCTTGCCTTATATCACAAATCTACTTAGGTAATAGTACTGCAGAGATTTTTGCTTCAATTATTAAACATCTTACATCCCCCCCACCATTTGATTCCTTTTATTATTTTTATTCTTATTTTTTTGAGACAGGGTCTCGCTCTGTCTCCCTAGGCTGGAGTACAGTGGCATGATTATGGCTCACTGCAGCCTTGACCTCCCCAAGCTCAAGGTGTCCTCCCACCTCAGCCTCTTGAGTAGCTGGTACTACAGGCACATGCCACGAAACCCAGCTAATTTCTGATTTTTTATAGAGATGGGGGAACTTGCCTGGGAAGTTCCACTATGTTGCCCAGGCTGGTCTCGAACTTCTGAGCTCAAGCAAACTACCCTCCTTGGCTTCCTTTCCCATAGTGCTGGGATTACAGGTGTGAGCCACTGCATCCAGCTATGATTCCTTGTAGACCCATCTATCATTACTCAGGTTTGAAACTAATTATTTGAGACCTAGAGCAGATGTTCAGATGTCATTGGGACAGTTACAAAACTCAGATTTGCTATACTACTGAGGAGCAATTACAGCTAATTATGTAGGCACTTTGGCAGCCTCAATTTAATTAAATCCAAACACATCTGATCTGGATAAAGGGCCAGCCCTGCCTGATATCAGACACACTGTTGGACGTTCTGTGAAGAGATGCCACCTCTCCCATGCAAGGGAAGGGCAAAGATATGGTACCCAGCTCCAGGATCAGCCTTCTGGAAGGTCCTCCTGGGATCTCCCCTGATGTCAGTTATCAAACACCTTTAGTGCCTGGGAGCCTCTCCCTGGCCTGTTATTACTAACAGCTACATTAATCTGTTTTAAAATGAGGTTCTATGCATTTAATTCGTATGGGATTAGCACTAGGTAACTATATAATCTTGCACCTTTTTAAAGACAAGATGAAATCTGAAACACCAGCTGGGTCTTAGACAGATGAGAGTTACAGGGCCATTTTGGAAAGGCAACGTGCTGGGAACAGGAAAGACCCCTTACCTTTTTCTCATGTCCCTACACCTAAAGAAACACAAGGCAAAGGCTGCCTGAAAGCTACTATTTCAACAGCCACTTCCCCAAATGACACACGCATGACTAAATAGGCTAAAATACAGGGACCCGAGACTTGGTGTTCCTTGTGGATGGAGAGTCTGAGTCATCTCTGTATGTTCCATGCCAGGCATGGGCCTGGCATCTGTGGGTGTGCCACAAAATGTCAGGTGGATAAGAAGGAAGTTTGAATCATTTGGAATGAAGGCATGCAGTACTGGCCAGCATGAGTATGCAGGGGACATGAAAGAGGTACTTGAATATCTTTCCCACTAAGTTTAGCCTAAGAGAAAAATATAGTTAGGCTAACAACATGGCTCGCTGACAGGTGGGCGGTTAGGGACCTAGCAGCCCCTGTCACTTCCATAGTAAAAGTATGTGAGTCATTTTTTAAAGTCAAAGGGAAACTATTGTAAAGCTGAGTCATCCAGGAATACAATCGCTGTAGAAATAAAATTAGAGGCACTCTGTGCTATCAAATTAGTTGACCTTGTCCTTATCTCCGAAACAAGGATTTTAAAAAATGAGTGTTTTCAGCTTTGTTTCCCCAGGTATAGGATGCCTAAAACTAAAACTGTCCTCTTGTGGCTAAAGGTTTAAGTATTTAGATATCATCCTGAAAGTGCAGAACTCATCACTGCTTGGCCACTGTTCTGCTTTGGATATGACTCCCTGACATACTTCCTGAAGCTTCTGGCCCCTGGCTCTCAGCAGACGATCCTGACAGGTGTTTTACTACGACGTCTGAGCTTCTGCAAACTCGCTACCTTCACTTTCACATTCTTTCTCTCCCTTCACCCATCTCTTCCTCCTCCCTTCCCATTGTGCCCTTCTGCCATTGTAAAACTCAACTGTTTAACGTAGAGGCAACACAATTCATAACTATGAATACAATCCAAAATTGAGTCTACAGCAATGAAAATGGTAGACATGAGAAGCTTATCGAAACACCTATGTTTATGATCTAATAGAAGACTGTAAGATATTAAGCAGTAAAAACAAAATAGAAGTTCCTTAAAAATCACTGCCTGAAACTCTTACAGTGAGATGTCTTGGATTGTGGGTGATCTCTACAGCATGCTAAAGGTGGGTAACCCTATATCCTAGTCTCGCCAAGAGGGTACTGGAATTTGTTGTTCAGATGCAGTTATTAATAAAGTTATTAAAATCATTATAAAGTTATGAATAAAGTCCCTTTTTACTCTCAAAAGTGTCTCTATTGGAATGTGAAATTATATGGAGGAGGGCCTCCCTCCCTTCTAAGACTGAAGTCCTGTCCTCTAAGCAAGACCAAGTTTTCCGACCTTACCTTGAGGTTCCGAAAGATTGTTTGTATGTATGTTTGTTTGTTTTAAGTGATAGGGTCTCACTCTGTAGCTCAGGCTGTGCAGTGGCATGATCACAGCTCAGTGCAGCCTTGAACTCCTGGGCACAGCTTCTGGAGTAGCCGGGATTACAGACACGAGCCACTATGCCCAGCTTATTTATTTATTTATTTATTTATTTATTTATTTATTTATTTTTATTTTATTATTTTTTTTTGCGACAGAGTCTCGCTCTGTCGCCCA
>NW_016809732.1:514861-526675 GCF_001698545.2 Rhinopithecus bieti
ATTACAGACACGAGCCACTATGCCCAGCTTATTTATTTATTTATTTATTTATTTATTTATTTATTTATTTTTATTTTATTATTTTTTTTTGCGACAGAGTCTCGCTCTGTCGCCCAGGCTGGAGTGCACTGGCCGGATCTCAGCTCACTGCAAGCTCCACCTCCCGGATTTACGCCATTCTCCTGCTTCAGCCTCCCGAGTAGCTGGGACTACAGGCACCTGCCACCTCGCCTGGCTAGTTTTTTGCATTTTTTAGTAGAGACGGGGTTTCACCGGGTTAGCCAGGATGGTCTCGATCTCCTAACCTCGTGATCCGCCTGTCTCGGCCTCCCAAAGTGTTGGGATTACAGGCTTGAGCCACCGCGCCCGGCTATTTTTATTTTTTTGTAGAAATGAGGTCTCACTGTGATTAAAGGTGTGACCACTGTACCCAGCCCAAGAGATAAATTTTGTTTGTTTTTGAGAGAGGGTCTCACTCTGTCGCCCAGACTGGAGTGCAGTGGCACGATCGCAGTTCACTGCAGCCTTAATCCAAAAGATAGTTTAAAAAACAAGAAAGTTCCTGTATTAAACCCAGTTGGACATTAAAGAGTTCCTCCTTCAAGCAAGAGAATACAATGCTGTGATTTCAGGTACTTCCTCACAGCTTGATGTCTAATGCCAGAGACTCAAGAGTTTAGAAATAAGGGCAGGGCCCACTTCTTCCCTGTTTAAACTCACAGGAAAAAGCAATTTAAATATTCAAGGCCATTTTCAATGCCAAATGCCCCAGCTTGGTGTTTTGGTGGGAGATGGGTGCTAAGTTCTTAGAAGGCTCATGATCCTAAGGGACTCAGTTACCTTTGGGGGGCCAAAGCCAGGTTATTTTATTCCTTTCACTTGACATAGAAGACAATGTTTTAATCCTATTTTGTCTCTCTCTCTCTCTTTAAATCAAGATCAAACTAATAAGATCCTTTGTTACTTGGCTCTTGATTTTCTGGTGATAAAACTTTCAAGATACGAAGGTATGATATGGAGGCCAGAATAACCACAAGCTGGAAAATTCTGGTTTTCAGTTTATTCTTTGGCTAGTGGATTTGATCTACCTCTACTTTGCTCTGAACATGAATAATGGACTGTTGGGATAAGGCACTTGGCCAAAGAGAGACAGAAGAAGCAGAATGCTTCCTGGATTCACTGGTCCCCTACAGAATCACTGACAAAAACATTCACATTCCAAACATTGTCTAGTTTAGCAAATCAATTACGTCAATAAAGAGTAAGCCAACTGCTGCAGTGCTCCAATTAAAGATTAGGCTCTTTATAATAAATTCACTTCAAGAAAATCTTCATGACTTCTTCATCTTCCTTTATTTCCAAGTGTTATTGACCTCACCCACATGACAGGGTTGTTTACCTGGCCTGACTCAGTAGAGTACCCTATTTCTTTAAAAAAAATTGTTTTTTAGGGACGAGGACTTGCTATATTGGACATTAAAGAGTTCCTTCTTCAAGCAAGAGAATACAGTGTTGTGATTTCAGGTACTTCCTCACAGCTTGATGTCTAATGCCAGAGACTCAAGAGTTTAGAAATAAGGGCAGGGCCCACTTCTTCCCTGTTTAAACTCACAGGAAAAAGCAATTTAAATATTCAAGGCCATTTTCAATGCCAAATGCCCCAGCTTGGTGTTTTGATGGGAGATGGGTGCTAAGTTCTTAGGAGGCTCATGATCCTAAGGGACTCAGGTCTTGAACTCCTACCCTCAAGCTATCCTCCTGCCTTAGTCTCCTGAGTAGCTGAGATTACAGCTGCATGCTACCTCGCTTGGCACAGTAAGAAATTTAAGACTGTTTGGTAAACTTTACTCTGTGAGTGTTCTTCAAGTTTATTTTTACCCAGGTTAGCTAATGTCTTTATCAAAAGAGACATATTTAATATTTTCCAGTTTAAAGAATTTATGAACTATACAAAAGTAAGTGGTGAGGAATTTAAAAAAAAAAAACATTTTTTAGAAGGTTAAAATGTAACATGTACTACAGTGAAAACATCTTTCCAGTACTGATTTTAAGGGCTGGCTCTGAATATAGAAGCCAGTCGCTTTGAGCTGGAGGCGTGTGACCCAAACAGATTTGGCCAGGAGGCCAATACTGAAGGTTGTCCAGTTGGAAAGCAAGCATTGCATACTGCAGAATAATCACCACAGATGACATCCCTGTACACAGAGCTGTAACTCAGACTCAGCTCAAAGAAGGAAGAATTTTATGCTCAACACGAGCAGGTTCTTAAACCGGTCCTTGCAGAAATTCCAAAGTTCACATGAGGTATGAAGTGGATGCAGAGGCAAGGTCGTTTAACAGTTCAAGTAAATGTTTGCCTTTTCTCCTCTAAGGTGGCTCACAGAAAACACAAAGTTAGAGTGAAGGGCCAATGAAGATGATAATCAGTATTGTTTACTGGTATTTGCTGGACTCTAGGCCACTCACCTTTATATTATTGCCTTTTTTTTTTTTTTTTTAAGACGGTCAGTCTCTGTCGCCTAGGCTGGAGTGCAGTGGCGTGATCTTGGCTCACTGTACTCCCGGGCTCAAGCGCTTCTCCTGCCTTCGCCTCCCGAGTAGCTGGGATTACATGTGTGCATCATCACACCTGGCTTTTTGTATTTTTAGTAGAGATGAGGTTTCACCATGTTCTACCAGGCTCGTCTTGAACTCCTGGGCTCAAGTGATCCACCTGCCTGGGCCTCCCAAAGTGCTGGGATTACAGGTGTGAGCCACCATGCTGGGCCTTATTGCCAAATTTCTTAACAGCCTTTCTCAGCTTTCTCGACCAGGCAGTCAAACCCTCAGCTGTTGGACTCTAAAGCACAGCTTATCTCCCTATCCAGGCCTTTCCTGACCATCTCTCTCTAAGTGATACACTAGATGGAGGAGATTAACACACAATAATATAAAAATTAAAAATGCAGATCTGGTCCCTGTCTGTGAAAAGGCTGCTGTTGGTAAATATTCCTTTTGGACAAACCTAGCCAATAAGCTTAGACTGACTGTGACTGTGCACCCTCCTTCCCCAACTAGATGGTAAGAGTTCCTCATAGACTGGGATCTTCCTGAAGGCAGGGACTCGAACTCACACCTGCATTCCCACTGCAGAGGCTGGCCCCAACATTGTCTGGAGGATGCTGGATGAACAAAAGATCAAAGACCAAACCCACAGGCCCAATTCTGTGGCTCTGAGATGCTCTTGGATGCTCTTTTGCCTTAAACCTAAAATGTATCTGACTGGGAACTAGTTCCTCACTCCTTAGTCTCTTACACGGAGAGGCAATGGAGCCTGTTGTTTAGGAGCACAGATTCTAGGACTAGACTGTGAGACTGCCTGTGTTTGAAGCCTGGGCTGCCCACTCATTAACTCTGTGATTTGGAGCAAGTTAGTCATCCTTGCTGGGCCTCAGTTTCCTCACCTGTAAAAGGGGGGTGACTGATTTAATGTATCCTACAAAGTACTCAGAACAGTGCCTGGCACACAGCAAATGCTATGTAAGTGATAGGTATCAGTAGGAACAGTAATGACACTACCACCAAAGTGAGGAAAAAGTCTTTTTAAATACTGAAACATCACCCCTGCTCCTCCGTATTCTAATGAAGAGTTTCCTAAATAGGAAATGAACACTACCAGAGGTGGCATTGAGTTGGGGTTAAGAGTCACACTGATTGAAGGCTGGTTCTGCCACTCACTAGTCGCATGACTCAGGGCAAGGTACTTAACCTCCCTAAGCCTGTGAAGTGGGGATACTAATTAAAACCTACCTTTGAGGCAGTAAGGATCAAGTGACGTAAAATGAAAGCACATGCCTGGCACTCATTAGAGTAAGATAAATGGTAACTGCTGTCATGAAGGATTTTCCTTAATGAATTTATCTTTCAAAGGCAGCGCGGAGGGTTCTAAGTCACAAGAATGCGTAATTATCCATTTAGGAAATTCTGTGCAAGGCAGATCTGTTTTCCACAATTTCTAATCACATTAGCAAAGCTTATGTGGTTTGGAACAGAATTGGGTTGATAAACGGGAAAAGATCCTTTATAATTTTCTCAGAGAGATCCGAGGCAGGTGCATAACAGGAAGAGAAGAATATAGAGTTTCATGTTAATGCCCTCTTTGGTTTTCTTCTTGTCAAGATCACAGTTGCAAAAAGCCCAAAGGATATTCACAGTGACTTGAATGCCTGACATCTGCTCAAAAGAGAGGCAATTTGCCTAACGGAAAACTCACAGGTAGGGCACAATGGTTTGGGATGTACTAGTTTGTAAAGTATCATCTTACATCCACAAACTGTCAGTTCCCATCTCAGGAGGCATTCAGTAAACAGTGATGCAGTGAGTGCTTTTTATCATCCAAGCAAGATTCTAGGCACTGGGGAGCTACAGCAGGGAGCGCAAAAAACTGCCTGCTCTCAGGGAGTGAACTTTTCGGATGGAGAGACAGATAACAGACATATAAACAAATAATTTCACAGATTATGAAAACAAATCCTTAATTTCAAATCTTAAGTGCCCTGAAGAAAGTAAGGAAGGGCATTAGATAATGATTGGGTTTTGGGGTGGGGCAACTTTATTTGGGGGAGAGGAGTCAAGTAAGGGCTCTCTCAGAGGGTGACATCTTTGTTGAGTCCTGGATGACAAGGAGAAACCAAGTGAAGACCACAAAAGGGCCTTCCAAATATAACTTGGGCAGTCCTGGGATTAGCAGGCCCTGGAGTGCAGTGCCTGGAATTTCCATATACTCAGGGTGGGAACAGGGGGCCTGATGGTGGACTGCAGTATGTCCTGGGGATCCAGAGAACTCCCCCAATGTCACATCCAGTGATCCCACCTGGAAGAGAGGCTTACTTGGTTGGGGACCTGTTAAAAATGCGGGAAAGGAGATTGAAAAGCGGCATAAGAGATCTATCAGCCAATTGGAATATACGGACCTGACTTGGATCCTAAATTGAACAAACGAATGCAAACGGAAAAAAGCAGAAAGACAATGGGGAAATTAAATTGCTCTTGAGGAATACTGTTTTAAGTGTTTCTGTTGTGATGATGCCCTTGTGCTTCTGTTATATTATGGGCTGAATGGTGTCTCCCCCAAGATTCATATGCTGAAGTCCTAACCCCCAGTACCTCAGAATGTGACTATATTAGGAGATAAGGCTTTTCAAGATGTAATTAAGCCAAAATGTGGTTGTTAGGGCGGGCCCTAATGCAGGATGACTGGTGTCCTTTCAAGAAGAGATTAGGACACAGAGAGATATCAGACAGAGACACAGGTGACTGTAGTGTCAATCCACAGCAAGAAAACAGTCATCTACAAGCCAAGAAGAGAGGTAGCAGAAGAAACCAACCCTGCTGACCCCTTGATCTCGGACTTCTAGGCCCCAGAACTGTGAGAAAATAAATTGCTCTTGTATAAGCCACTCCCACTGTAGTACTTTGTTATGGCAGTCCTAACAAATGAAGACAGTTTACAAAGAGCCTGTGTATCTTAGTGATATACACTGGAAACAGTCACAGGTGAAACTGGACAGGCTGTCTGGGGCTTGCTTCAAAATAATCTTTGAGGCTGGGCGCAGTGGCTCACGCCTGTAATCCCAGCACTTGGGAGGCCAAGGTGAGTGGATCACCTGAGGTCAGGAGTTTGAGACCAGCCTGGCCAACATAGTGAAACCCTGTCTCTACTAAAAATATAAAAATTAGCTGGGTGTGGTGGCAGGTGCTTATAATCACAGCTACTAGGGAGGCTGAGGCAGGAGAATCACTTGAACCTGGGAGGCAGAGGCTGCAGTGAGCTGAGATTATACCACTGCACTCTAGCCTGGGCGACAGAGTGAGACCTTGTGTCAATAAATAAAACAAAACAAAACAAAACAAAACAATCTTTGAGAGGGGATGCAAGAAGGGAGTAGTTTATAAAGCAAACAAGATTGGCCATGAGTTGAACAATTGTTGAGGTTGGGTAAAGGGTACACTGGGGTTTATTCTACTATTCTCCCTACTTCTGCACATTGTCTGTAATAAAAAGTAAAAAAGCAAAAATAGAAAAATAAAACTAAAGAGGGAACAAGGAATAAAACCTATATCTGTGGCTCTGAAAAACCTTGGCTGTACCTTAGAACCCCCCAAGAGCTAAGCCACTGGCACTGGTATTTAAGAGCTCCCGTGGGGAATTCTAATGTTGACAACAAACTGACCTACACAAAGAGAACTAGAAGTTCTTTTAGGTAGAAATAAAGGAAGACTTGAAGGAAAAGGTCATGCTCCTGGATGAGAAAAGTAAGTATTATAAATTTTTCTACATTAATTTATAAATTAAAGTTCCCCTTCAGAAATTGTGATAAGCTGTGCGAGAGTTCACCACCAATAACTACTTTCCATCTCTAGGAAGGATGCATCTCCCCTACCCCACTGAGGTTAGGATTGGTCATGTACTGTACTTTGACCAATAAATTGTGATCAGGAGTGACCTCTGTCATTTCTGAGCAGAAGCTTCAAGAGCCAACTGTTCCTACCCTTGGGAAATGTTTCAGCAGGTAGATGCTCTGTGGGCCTGGTTCCTTGAGTGAGGACCATAACAATGGAGACAGAGGCCCCTCAGCTAAGCCATAATGAATGGATAGTATGGACAGAAACAATTGTTTTAAACCACTGAGATCCAAGTTGTTAGCGTCCACAGCATAATCTAGTCCATCTTGACTAATACAAAAACTCAACATGGAACTTGATACAATAATTCTGTTCAAGTTAAAAAAATAGGTAGGGAGACAAGAGCATACTCTGAAAGAGCCATGAGTCAGGGTTGGTACCATCAGATATCAGGCCATATTGCAAGGCAACAATAATTAAAAATTGAGAACAGTACTGGGTGTAGAAACAAAAGTTGACAAAGATCTTTGTACTAAAGTATAGAAAGCCCACACATCAACAGCTAACACACTTACATGAGGACATGATTAACTATGATAAAAGGTTTCCGGTTCTAGCATGTTAACTGTGGACCTACCTCAATTGACCAGTCAAAAGTAACAAACATGGGCTTTGCTCTAATGTGTTAGGCCACCTTTGGTGAAGGATTGCTCCTTTTCCACCAGCCCAGGAAAAGTTTATTAAAACATTATTTTAAACTAAAATTACATCAATAGCACCTAACAAAACAATAGCGCTTTCTCTCTCTAGGCTCTCTGGAGCTACCAAAGATGTTTTAATTTTTACATTTCAACAAAGCATCCAAATTCTGGATTTCTGATCTTTTAATGTCATATTTGGTTGATCTTATCCTCCAATGGTTAAAAGAAATTATTAACAAGTAAAACATGTACTGATACACACAAAAAAACAAATAGTATGGCTAGGAGAAAACACCCATTTTTTTTCTAGGTAACCTGTCTTTCTAGAACATTTCTAAAGTATAATAAACTACAAAAATTTGCTTCTAAAATTCTGATGAAATAAAATGTAACACCACCATCCACAGATTAAAGGCGATAGTTAATTTTCAAAACCGGGGGCCTGAAGCTCTCCCCTGATAGATTCACCTCATCTCCAAGGGTTTTCCATGCTCACAGGCAGCTCCTCAGCCCAAACATAGAGTGCTCTTAAGGCAGCCGTGAATGCTGCTCTTCTGCATGGGTTGCCCTTCCATAGCCCACTCCCCTGTCTATAAACTCCAACTGTTTATGAGTGCCTCCATTCAGGAGCTCATCTTTGAGGACCCAGCTCAAATGCCTTTCCTGGGAGAATTCTTCCTCCCACAACTTGACTCCTCGCCCACAGATCCAGGCTGGTTTCTCCATGCTGCTGCTGCAGCATATTCACCAGGCCTGCTGTATTAGTCCACTCATCATGCTGTATTGTAATTCTTTTTTTTTTTCTTGAGACAGAGTCTTGTTCTGTCACCCAGGTTGAAGTGCCGTGGTGTGATCTCGGCTCACTGCAACCTCCACCTCCTGGGTTCAAGTGATTCTCCTGTCGCAGGCTTCCAAGTAGCTGGGATTATAGGTCCCTGGTACCACGCCCAGCTAATTTTTGTATTTGTAGTAGACACGGGTTTCACCATGTTGGCCAGGCTGGTCTCAAACTCCTGACCTCAGGTAATCTGCCCGCCTCAGCCTCCCAAAGAGCTGCGATTACAGGTGTGAGCCACCGTGCCCAGCCCTGTATTGTAATTCTTTAACAATACTCGCATCTCCCCGGCAGAACACATCTTATTTATCTGGGTCACAAAGAGCATGGTTAATCTCTCACCAACATGAATATACCTTCAAGTATTTGAATAAGAATAAACCTGGCTGGCATGGTGGCTTACGTCTGTAATCCCAGCACTTTGGGAGGGCGAAGCGGGTGGATTGCTTGAGCTCAGGAGTTTGAGACCAGCCTGGACAACATAGTGAGACCTTGTCTCTACAAAAAATTAAAAAATGAGGTGGGAAGTTCGCTTGAGTTTGGGAGGTTGAAGCTACAATGAGCCATGATTATACCACTTCACTCTCTCCTGGGTGACAGAGTGAGACTCTGTCTCAAAAACAAACAAACAAAAAAACAAAAATAATGAACCTAACATACAATAAATGTTTACTATATGTTAATCAACTGCCTACCAAGTCCTCAGTAACCCACATTTAATTGTATCTCCACCTTACTGCAGCTGAAGAATCTGGAACTGAGTTTAAGAAACTGCTCGAGCTACACAGCATCAGTGGCAGTGCTGGGGCATTGGATCCAGAGCCTGTCTCCTGACCCAGGTACTCTCTGGGAGCAAGGCCTTCACTTAACCTATTCTTCTCTGCTGCTTCGGCTGCTGGACTCCCCTGACCTGGTGTGGTAACACCTTCCAATCTGGTCTCTCTGGCCTACAGCTGCACAATACAGCACTCTGGGCCTGGGAGGCCTAGACCATACAGACCCAGTTACTGTGCTATCGCTGAGATGATTCTGGCAGCCAGATCCAGGCTCCTCTCTTAGCTCTTCTACTTACTGGCTCTGTGCCCTTGCCCAAATCACTTAACCTCTCTGTGCCTCAGTTTTTTCATCAGAATTTTATGGTCCCATGGGTTGCTGTGGAGATAAAAGAGATTGTGCCTACATGTGACATCAGCACTATGTCTGGTGCACATTAAGTGTTCTCACTGACATTTCTCGTATTATTGTTGGCACACTGTACTGTTAGTACTCCCAAATCTCCATCCTGGCCCTGCAGCCAAGCCATGCCTCCCCATCTTCTACTTGTATAGACAATCTATATATCCAAGCACAAGACCTTACCATTATTCCCCATTGTTTTCTTTGTGTTTGATTTGGCCTATTTCTGACTTTTGGGTCCAATTCTGTCTACCACACACTCACTATTCCCCATGTGCTTGTGCTGCCTGTAAATCTGGATATTCACTTATATTTTCTTTTTTTTCTTTTTTTTTTTTTTTTTTTGAGACAGAGTCTCGTTCTGTCACCCAGGCTGAAGTGCAGTGGCCTGATCTCGGCTCACTGCAAGCTTCACCTCTTGGGTTCAGGCCATTCTCCTGCCTCAGCTTCTCGAGTAGCTGGGACTACAGGCATCCGCCACCATGCGCAGCTACTTTTTTGTATTTTTAGTAGAGGTGGGGTTTTACCATGTTAGCCAGGATGGTCTCGATCTCCTGACCTCATGATCTGCTCACCCTGGCCTCCCAAAGTGCTGGGATTACAGGTGTGAGCCACTGCGCTCGGCCGAATTCACGTATATTTTCAATCCACTGACCAAACTGCTGAACAGAACAGAGTCTGTAAAATGGGTATCTTCAGTTGTGGGTGTGAATACAGAAGAGGAAATGAATTCAGGGCACCCAGAACCCTGCTTGGCACAAAGCAGGTGTACCTGTTCATGCTTCCATACCTGTGACCTTCCCTTACCTGCCCTTATAGGAGACAGTGCCCTTGCATGTTACCATTGGCAGTGTAACTGGAATGATCTTGCTGGAGGTCAATCTGACAAGATGTACAAATATGCAAAAAAAAAGTTGACTCCTCAATTTTACTGGGAATTTACTCCAAGGTCATTAAAGAGAAAATAATTCTATGTACGAGATACAGTATTTATAGCATTGTTATTTAAAATGGTGAAAACCTTTAAATAATCCATATGTCCTACAAAGATAAATAGCTACATAAACTATAACAGAGTAGTAACAGCAATGTGGCTCTTAAAAAGATTAAACATCTTTATGTTGGTGAATATAAAGTTATTTAAATAAATTACCATAGATATTCATGCTATGACTGCAATAAATAAAAACTATGTATACATTGATAAAGACAGAAGGGTAGTTTGAAGAAACAGAAAATTATAGTTATGGTGAGATGACAGATATGTTTATGTGTGCATACATAATCTAAAGAAAGAGCTAATAAGAATCAAGAACAAGCAGTCCAGAAGCCAGAACCTTAGTTAAAACAGGATTTTTTTTTTTTTTTCAGAGTCTTGCTCTCTTGCCCAGGCTGGAGTGTAGTGGTGTGATCTCTGCCTCCCGGATTCAAGTGATCCTCATGCCTCAGCCTCCTGAATAGCTGGGATTACAGGCGTGTGCCAGCTAATTTTTATATTTTTAGTAGAGACAGGGTTTTGCCATGATGGCCAGGCTTGCTTCGAACTCCTGGCCTCAAGTGATCCACCTGCCTCAGCCTCCCAAAGTGCACTATTTATGGTGAAGGGTTGGTTTTGAAAATGTCTGGTAAGATACTTTTGAAAAAGACAATAAAAAGGCCGGGCGTGGTGGCTCAAGCCTGTAATCCCAGCACTTTGGGAGGCCAAGGTGGGCAGGCCATGAGGTCAGGAGATTGAGACCATCCTGGCTAACACAGTGAAACCCTGCCTCTACTAAAAATACAAAAAAATTACCTGGGCATGGTGGCAGGTGCCTGTAGTCCCAGCTACTTGGGAGGCTGAGGCAGGAACATAGTGAACCCGGGAGGCGGAGCTTGCAGTGAGCTGAGACTGCGCCACTGCACTCCAGCCTGGGTGACAGAGCAAGACTTCATCTCAAAAAAAAAAAAAGACAATAAAAATTAATTACTAGAGAAGGGATTACAGGCATGAGCCACCACACCTGGCCCAGCTAACACACAATTTTAATTCAAATCAAGAAGCATTTTTCATTTGTCGGCTGGGTGCAGTGGCTCATGCTGTAATCCCAGCACTTTGGGAGGCCGAGGCGGGTGGATCACGAGGTCAGGAGATCGAGACTATCCTGGCTAACACAGTGAAACCCTGTCTCTACTAAATATACAAAAAATTAGCCGGGCATGGTGGCACATGCCTGTAATCCCAGCTACTCGGGAGGCTGAGACAGGAGAATGGCATGGACCCGGGAGGCAGAGCTTGCAGTGATCCGAGATCATGCCACTGCACTCCAGCCTGGGCGAAAAAGTGAGACTCCATCTCAAAAAAAACACCAAAAACAATTAGCCAAGTGTGGTGGTGTGTGCCTGTAGTCCCAGCTACTTAGGAGGCTGAGGTGGGAGGATGGCTTCAGCCCAGGAGATAGAGGGTTCAGTGAGCAGAGAATGTGCCACTCCACTCCAACATGAGTGACAGAGCCAGACTGTGTCTCAAAAACAAACAAAACCCTTAGATTTATAAACATAAAGCTTTAAGTGCCTTAAAGTGGATGTTAGAAAGAAACACTGAATGTGATGAGGGTGGAGAAACAACAGAAATCACTTCCTTGTTAATGTTGGCATGTGATAACAGATATTTGGATTTCTGCTTGCTGGGTGTACCTCATTTTTGCTGTGGTTACTATTTTTTGGTTTCCCCAGAAGCTT
>NW_016809732.1:527372-529504 GCF_001698545.2 Rhinopithecus bieti
AAAAAAAAAAAAAAAAAGATTCAACAAATATAAAATTACTCTGTCACATTGCTATAGAAGTTCCTGAACATTACTCTTAATTTCTGTAAGAAATTCTACATGAATGAATGAATGAATGAATGAAAAAATAAAAAGTGGTATTTGCACAGACTCTTTGACCCAGCAATTTTACTTTCAGGCATTTATCCTACAGAGGTAATTGTACATACGTAAAATAATATATATGTATTAGGTTGTGTTCAATCATGCAATACATATCCTTTTGCATATGACTGAACACAATCTAAACGCCCAAAAATAGGGGTCTGGTTGGATAAATTATTGCCTATGTAAGTGATGAAATATTATGAAGCCCTTAAAAATAATGAGACTTTTTTATATACACTGATGTGGCAAGCTCTTCCATAAATTAAGTGAAAAAAAGGCTAAATGCAGAAAGGGGTTATAATAATGCTGCCTTTTGTGTGGAGAGAAAAAGATATCTATATTTATAAATGCATCCACTATCTTTGGAATCACACACAAGAACCTTGGGAGTGGGTAGTATTGAGCAGGGGTAGGGATGGAGAGTAGAGGACAGAGAGTGAGATACTTTCTCTGTATACTGTCAGTACCTTGTGAACTTTCTATCGTGAGTATGAATTGCCTACTTAAAAATATGAATATATACTTTTATTTAAAAGAAAAGAGGTGCTTAGGTCATTAAATTTCATTATAATTTTGTTCAAATTAAGATTTTAAAATTTACAAATTCTTAATGTTGGTAGGGAAATGTGAATTAGTAAGCAATTGTCCAATATGCATAAAGAACCTTAAAAATTTTGTAAATTGCTGGATGTAGTGACACATGTCTGTATTCCAACTATTTGCAAGGCTGAGGCAGGAGGATCACTTGAGCCCGATAGTTTAAGGCTGTAGAACACAATGACTGTATCTGTAAACAGTCACTGTACTCTAACCTGGGCAACACAGCAAGACTCCATCTCTTTATAAAATGTATAAGCTTTGACCTAGTAAATTCCAATTCTTGAAATCCTGCCTAAAATTTTCTGATGAAGGACAATATAATTATTGATAGTTACAAAGTTGTAAATAAGTTAAATGCCCAAACATAGAATGGTTAAATTATAATATGACCACATTGTAGAATATTAAGCAATCATTAAAATTGTGTTTTGAAGACTTTTAGATTTTAATGACATGGGAAAGTCTTTATAATATAATGTATGATAATTCAAATTTTGGAAAACAATGCATAGAACTATAAGAAAATGGAACAAAACATCAACAATATATGTTGGGTGACAAAATTACGGGTGATTCTTATTTTTTAAATGTATTATCCATATTTTCTAAAATGAGTACTTATTCCTTTTATAGTCAGAAAAAAAGTCAGAAAAGGGGGAAAAGGGTTGTTTTTCTCAGAGTACGTCTTAGGTACAAATACTGCCTTCCCTGGAAGCACCTTTGTCAGTCATTTCTGGGGGCAGGAGTGATGGAAAAACATGAGCAAGTACAAGGAGGAATCACTGTTCTGCCCTTTTCAACTTCCCATGTTGGTCCTGGTAGGAAGAGCAGATGGTCAAACTAAACTTTGTGCTTTAGTGGTGGAAGAAGAAAAAGCATTAGAAATAAGGGAAAGAAAACATTTAACTGTTTTAAATAATATTTAAATAAATATAGGAAAAACCAGCTACAGATTTATAAACACAATGTGAACTCCTCATCTATTCATGTATTCATCCTTTCCATGACCGTTTATTAGAAGCCAGCTATTCTGGGCTCTGGGGATTCCTACATTCTAGCAGATAAATAATACACAACCACACAAATAGGTTTAGAGAGTAGAAGCTACCATGAAGAACTAAAGCAGGAAGGCATGATGGATTTACTGAGAAGGAAACATTAGTTAGGGGAGTCAGAGACGGTCCCTCTGAGGAGGTGATATCTGAGCTGAGACCTGAATGACAAGGAGGAGGTAGCCATGTGAAGGTCTGGGGACCAGCATTCCAGGCAGAGGGAATATCAATTAAATCTTTGTCACCAGCTACTTAGCAGTTCTAGCCACTTTAAATACCTAATATGTTTACTGGAATTTACCCATAAATAAATACTGAGTTCCTATTTAAAAA
>NW_016809732.1:530140-538000 GCF_001698545.2 Rhinopithecus bieti
TTTTATAGTCAGAAAGTCAGAAAAGGGGAAAAGGGTTGTTTTCTCAGAGTACGTCTTAGGTACAAATACTGCCTTCCCTGGAAGCACCTTTGTCAGTCATTTCTGGGGCAGGAGTGATGGAAAACATGAGCAAGTACAAGGAGGAATCACTGTTCTGCCCTTTTCAACTTCCCATGTTGGTCCTGGTAGGAAGAGCAGATGGTCAAACTAAACTTTGTGCTTTAGTGGTGGAAGAAGAAAAGCATTAGAAATAAGGGAAAGAAAACATTTAACTGTTTTAAATAATATTTAAATAAATATAGGAAAACCAGCTACAGATTTATAAACACAATGTGAACTCCTCATCTATTCATGTATTCATCCTTTCCATGACCGTTTATTAGAAGCCAGCTATTCTGGGCTCTGGGGATTCCTACATTCTAGCAGATAAATAATACACAACCACACAAATAGGTTTAGAGAGTAGAAGCTACCATGAAGAACTAAAGCAGGAAGGCATGATGGATTTACTGAGAAGGAAACATTAGTTAGGGGAGTCAGAGACGGTCCCTCTGAGGAGGTGATATCTGAGCTGAGACCTGAATGACAAGGAGGAGGTAGCCATGTGAAGGTCTGGGGACCAGCATTCCAGGCAGAGGGAATATCAATTAAATCTTTGTCACCAGCTACTTAGCAGTTCTAGCCACTTTAAATACCTAATATGTTTACTGGAATTTACCCATAAATAAATACTGAGTTCCTATTTAAAAAAAAAACAAAAGAAAAAAAAAAAAAAAAAAAACTACATGCTTTGGAATACTATATAATGCAAAAGACATGTTCACTTCTGGTAGAAATAGCATTCAAAAGGATGCTTGTACCTAACTCCACTTCCTCAAAAGTCTTCATTACGAAGCATTTTAGAATGAATGCTTGCTTATTGTTCTATCTATAGGCTAGATAGAACAATGCCAAATTCCAGCAGCAATGAAAATTTCAGTTATTTCTCAGAAATAGGTGTCCTACACCATTGCATGATAGATATGACCTTAATGTGTCTTTTTGTCCAGGGAAACCTAAGCAAAGGGAACCCGAGAGCCTTTTTATCTACTGCTTATCCAACAAACGCCAGCCTATACTGCACCTCTGGGCTTCAGTTTCCTCATCAGTAAAGTAGGGATAGTAAATACCAGCCTCACAGCACTATTTGAGGATTAAATGAGATAACAGTATACACGAAGCACTGAGAATGGTCTGGACTCTGTTGCTGTTATCAACCCAGAAGCCTGGTCCTGGGGTGCCTGGGCTCCAAGCACTCCCTCATCCCCTTACATCAAGCTTCTGTATTTCACAAGAGGATTAAAAACTATTCTACAATGAGTTCTGAAGAGCTTTACATGGTGACTGGCAAACACACGCCGAAGCTAACCTTTGCGGGCTGCTCCTAAGTGATGCATCCCAGCAGACTTCCCAACAGCCCCCGATGCCATGGGCAGAGTGAGTGGCACGAGTATTCATACTGTGCTGTGCTCTCCACTGATTAGTGCTCCTTCTCCAAGTGATGGCCCAACCATACAATCTAAAGCAGCTCACCTCCAACACAGTGCTCAGCCAAGGGCTCGAAGAGGTCGAATGTAGAAGTGGCTCCATCAGACATAGTGATGAACTTTCGGTGCCCGTAAGGATGTGGCGACCTCACCCTTCCCATCTTCCCATACAAGGCTGTCTGGATGTGTCCACTTTTCCCCCAGATCAATGGTGGAATGTATCTAAAGAAAGGACAAGGGAGGTCAATTTTCTCTACATTCCTTGAGCAATGTTCTGAAAAATCTTTTAGCAAAAGTCTTTCAACCTATTTTTTTCCCGGCAAATTCTGCACACAAAGCATAAACATGAGATTTTTATTACATTACATCCATACCATGATTTACCGCCTTTCCCCATTTACTAATACACTCTGCGTCAGATTAGCTTTAGAAATCAACCAGGACATGTATATAAAGAGAGGATTTCAATTTAGGGTAACTCTTAAGTAATTCAACATGGGTTATTTCCATAATATAGAATAAAAAGAAAGCAAGTGATACATTTTGAACACATTCTAACTTGACAAGTTAGCTCATTATTAAAGGAGTTGATGTAAATGAAATAGCATAGTGCCTACACTCACTAAATGCTCACTTCTTTCCCTAACAAGACCGGCCACAGCTACAGTGGTTATTCCATTAGCCAAATCTGCTGCTCTCAGTTATGCTGGGAAGGGCTGCAAATTCTTCTAAGAGCCTGTAAGTGCCTTGTGGGGTGAGGGCACTACTGTATGCTCCAGAGAATGTGCTGTAAGGGCAGTGCAGTATAAATATTTGTTGGGTTGATTAAATGTAAAGGCTTGTTAGCCTAAGTAAGGCATGAAGCCTCACTAACAACGGTCCATTGTAAAAACACAGAGTGACTCTAGGCGTTGGTAGGAAGTGCAAAAATCACAAATAGTTAATTACCAGGAAAAGAAGATGTTCCAAGTTACAACTAAGAAATGATTATGGTTTACAACCACAGTACAAGATGATTCCATTTACTGAAACTGCTGTTGGTTTCACTTCCATAGCTTTTAGCCCAAGCTTGATTGTTGTTCAGGATTTGTATCCTACATAAACTGGAGTCATATAATATAAAATGGTAGTGACATCAATCATTGCCCTCTGTATTATATGGCAGCGGTGAGTGTTTTATTAATAATTTACCTTAACCTACTTGTCAATTCCTGCCTATCATTTCTCTCAGAACCAGATGATCCCCAAAACCCTTTGATTTACTCCTTGTATGTGTGTGTAATTAATGAAATCTACACAAAGTTAAGAGAAGTGAAGCTATCACCTTAAGCAAACCAGTTCCCAGACAAGCTTCCTTTTCGGGGGAGGGGAGGAGAGGAAAGAGTATTTTAAGACATTAAGGACATGAAGTCACTTGCCAGCATAACACCACAGGTGCAAATATCACTGGAAAAGCCATGGCATTTGGAAGGCAGGCGAAGGCATTTATAAGAGCTGAGTGGATTATGACAGTAACAAAAAGCAAGCTTATAAAAATGTCAATTGGACAACCAAACACTACACAAGATCTAGA
Source organism: Rhinopithecus bieti (assembly GCF_001698545.2). Lineage (NCBI taxonomy): Eukaryota > Metazoa > Chordata > Mammalia > Primates > Cercopithecidae > Rhinopithecus > Rhinopithecus bieti. The sequence goes on from NW_016809732.1 coordinate 533,240, forward strand.
TACAGAACTTATAAAGGATTTCAGACAACCAAGTTAGATAATAAGTTTTGCATAGAGGGAGAGGACTATCCAAGAAATCAAACTTTTGATCACTCCTGGAGGAAAGTTTAAAGAAAATTTTGTTTATAATATAAATTAAAAGTGGAAATATGCTAAGCTTAAAAATGTCAAAAGAATGAGTAAATTTCATATGCCTACCTTCTGAACATGTTTAGAATACAATATAATCTCAGAAAATAGAACAAAAGAATAAAGTAAAGTTTCTTTTTGGCTATTCAAAGATTTCATATTTAATGATGACACATGTGACCATCCTGATGCCACATTCCCAGTTTAGAGTCAGGTCACCTCCTCAGAATCTTGGCAGCAGCCCCCCAAGCAGCCTCCTAGCCTCTAGTCTTGCTCTCACCTACTCCATTATCCACCCGCCAATGGAGGGATGATCTCAACACACAAGCCTGGCCCCCACCCTCCACTGCATGGGTCCTCACTTGGCCTAGGAGGCCGGCTACACCCTGGTACTCACTTAACATTTCCACCTAAGCTCAAATAAACCTAAACTACTGGCCCCAACTCCACCCAGAACAGGTACACATGGTGTTGAACTACTTTTATCTGAGGAGTCTTTGCTCAAGCTGTCTCCTTTGACTGGAATGCTCCTTCAAACCCAGCGTCTCTTTTGGGCCAGCTATTACTTGTCTTTCAAGACTCACTTCCAATCAGGTTGCTGGGGGAGTTGCCCCTTCTCCATGCACAGCTCTGTCCTAGCACCCAGGTGACTTGATCACTTTAGAAACTCTTTTCAAGCAAACCCCTCCCACTGCTCATTCACCTCTAGCTCTATCCCCAGAGCATTGGACGTACATTACACACCTAGGGGAGATTTGCTTCAATGAACAGAATATACAGACACTTAGTAAATCTAAAAGGACAAATATATGTTTTTAAAATATACAAAAATATATTTTAAAATAATATGTTTCATAATAATGTGAATTCAGCTATTACATGATTGGCGTTTGGTGACTGTCCTCTTTCCAGCCTACCTAACCCCATTCTCAGAGTGGGATGCAATAATTCTCAGAGTGTGTGTGTGTGTGTGTGTGTGTGTGTGTGTGTGTGTATTAGGGATCAATTGCCTCAGAATCACTTGGGATCTCAGTTCAATGTAAGATCAATTATACACAGTGGAAGTCTCACAAGATTCGGTTTTATGACAATACCACCTACTGATAAAACACTGTTTTTAATTAACTTCATAATAATACAACACCAGGGTTTACAAAATTGAATTTTTAGACTGCATTTACTATGGTGGGGTTCAATGTGTAGTTGTTTGTTTATACAACTTATCCACAGACTACAAGAAAAAAATGTAAAAACAAAAAACTCAATAGGTGCCCAGTCACACAGTTTAGATCAGGAAGCAAATATGGACTAAAACAGTAGAATATTTTGCAATTTATATAAACATATAAATACTGAAGAAATGCTCCATGGTACATGAGGGAATATGCTTTTTCTATCTATGTGGTAGTTTGTCTGAAAATGTAGTGGCCAATAATTCCACTTATTCCATTCTTCTGCCAGGAGCTAGATTCCCTCCCTGTGATTTGTACTGGCCTGTGGCTTGTCTGGGCTTACAGAAGGTGGTAGAAAGACTGCTGTGCCAATTTAGGCCTGGTCCTTAGGAGACATCGTTGCTTTTGCGCTCTCCTCCTTGTAAGCCTGATGACAGGGCATACAGAAGGCACTGTGATGGAACTGAGAGGAATGTGCATTTTACATTTTGTAGATACTGCCAAGTTGCCTTCTAAAAAAGACGAATCCATTTACATTCCCGCCAATATTGAATGAAAGTACCTGTCTTCCTCACCCTCATTAACAATTGGCATTATTAATCTTCTACATTCTGGCCACTTTGATGGGCAAAAAATGAGTATCTTGTTTCAACTTGTGTTTAAGGTTGATCCAATCTATGGTTGAAAAAAAGTTGCTTATTTGAATTTGCATTTCCCTGATTCATGTTTACTAGTCATTTGTACTTCTCTTCTGTGAACTATCTGTTGATATCCTTTGTCTATTTTTCTATTATATTTTTCTATTGATTTATAAGTATTGTTTTTATTATCCCTACATTAAGCCATTATCTATTATATGTTACAAATGTTTTCTCAAAATCTATTGTATATTTTAACTTTATGTACTTTTTTTTTTTTTTGGAGACAGAATCTCACTCCATCGCCCAGGTTGGAGTGCAGTGGAGCGATCTCAGCTCACTGCTACCTCTGCCTCCTGGGTCCAACCAATTATCCTGCCTCAGCCTCCCTAGAAGCTCGGATTACAGGCACGCACACCATCATGCCTAGCTGATTTTTGTATTCTTAATAGAGACGAGGTTTCACCATGTTGGCCAGGCTGGTCTTGAACTCCTGACCTCAGGTGATCGGCCCACCTCAGTCTCTCAGCCTCCCAAAGTGCTGGGATTACAAGCATGAGCCACTGCGCCCGGCCCTAGTTTTAATCTTTTATAGTTAAAATATCTTTTATAGTTATAAAATATCTTTTATAGTTATAAAATATCTTTTATGGTGACATAACAAGATAAAGTTAAAATATACAATACATTTTGTTGTTTTTTTGTTAAAACCTTTGTGTTTTGCATTTTGTTTCAAAAAGAGCTATTGCAATACCCAATTATAAACATAATTCCCAATGTTTCCTTCTATTACTTCTATAGTTTTAGAAAATGTATTAACCTTAAATCCACTTACTTTTATAAAATGATGTGAAGGGAAGATATAATTCATTTTTTTCTGACAGACTAGCTCATCATCCTTGCACAAAAAATGGCCTATCCCTTCCCTACTTTCAGTTGACATCTTTAATATACACCAAGTTCTCAATTAAATATTTAGGTTTGGTTCTATATTCTCTATTCTAGCTCATTGATCTATTTGTCTGTTCATATGCCAGTATGACACTGCTTTCATTAATACAGCTTTATGAGATACTTCGATAGTTGATAGTGCAGGCTGCCTTTGTTATTTTTCAAAATTTTCTTGGCAGATTTCAGCATTTTATTTTCCAGATAAATTATAGGATTAACTTGTTTAGTTCCATAAAAATTTTGGATTTTTAGACCAGGTGCAGTGGCTCACGCCTGTAATCCCAGCACTTTGGGAGGCCAAGGCAGGCGGATCACGAGGTCAGGAGATCGAGACCACAGTGAAACCCTGTCTCTACTAAAAATACAAAAAATTAGCCAGGCGCGGTGGCAGGCGCCTGTGGTCCCAGCTACTCGGGAGGCTGAGGCAGGAGAATGGTGTGAACGCGGGAGGCGGAGCTTGCAGTGAGCTGAGATCACGCCACTGCACTCCAGCCTGGGCGACAGAGCCGTCTCAAAAAAAAATAAATAAATAAATTGGATTTTTGATTGGAAACACGCCAAATATATATTAGCTAGGAGATAACTGACACCTTTACAATACTGATGGGTCCCATCCAAAAACATGGTATATCTCTCCATTAAATCCTATAGTAAAACTTCATTGCTTTCTTCATGTTTTACAGAATATTACATTTTTACTACACTAATTTGCATGTCTTTCTGTCTGTGTTTTTTAAAGCTATTCTTGAGTTGAAGCATCTGGGCATGTCTTACCCTTAACTCCCTGAAAGTAGGAACAGTCTCTTCTGCTTCTTTACTAATCCATATGGTATTGTGGCCAATGTTGTGCTGTGGCCAGTGGTTAACAAATGTTTGTTACTAACAAACAAGCTGGGCCACAACAAAATATAGAGGTCAGCCTGTCCTTATCTTCTGAGCCTATTTATAATCAACATCTGGCTTACTAACAGAATTGCTCAGTGGGAAAGACCACAAGGGTCTGGGCCTCCCTCCCACCCCTCATATACATACGCACGTACACACACACACACACACACACACACACACACACACACAGACACGTCTTTGAGCAGATGAAGCTCACATAGGCAAGGACAGCTGGTGTTTTAAAAAGAGAGTTGAAAAAATAAAGTTGACTGATGCTCATCTTTGCCTTAAATCAGTGGGTGACCAATTCTTCCTTATGGTACCCAAGTCCCTTGGCTGTAAATCAAACTATTTTATAGCTAGTGATTAAACTCAGACTTCGCTGTTATTTCCTTTGATTCTCCCTTGTACTTCTCTACCAAATTAGCACAGGACTTGGCACACAATAGATGTTTAGGATATGTTGTCTGAGATTGAGTCGTCACACCTCAGCAAGTTGCAGCAAGTCCTTTCCAGTGAACCAAATGCCCATCAGCAGCTGCTCCTCGGCATTTGAGGTTTCTATCACATAGGATGCATTGCTTAAAGCAACAAAACCCAACTCTGACTAACTTAAGAAAGGAGTACACAGAAGGACACTGGGGTGCCTACTAAATGGAAAAGAGGCTGGAGAACCAGGCTTGAAATGAGGGCAGGATCCAGGAAAGAAACCAAGGGGCTGCTCCAGGAATGTGCTTTTTACAACATCAGTACCAGTGTCCCCCCACTCCACTCCAAAGTCAACGTCCCAGAAGTACAGCAACTAGAAGGGATGCCTTCAATTTCAGAGTGGGTGGGCAGCACACTTTGATTTATTACCTGCATGCAGTGGGAGAGAAGAACTTTCCCAAGGGGAAATTTGTATGCCCTTAGAAAGGAAGAATGAATGCTAGGCAGCCAGAAGGGGACAGACGTCCCCTGAAAGGTTTTTTTTTTTTTTTTTT
>NW_016809732.1:538219-547995 GCF_001698545.2 Rhinopithecus bieti
CTCACTGCAAGCTCCGCCTCCCGGGTTTGCGCCATTCTTCTGCCTCAGCCTCCCGAGTAGCTGGGACTACAGGCGCCCGCCACCTCGCCCGGCTAGTTTTTTGTATTTTTTAGTAGAGACGGGGTTTCACGGTGTTAGCCAGGATGGTCTCGATCTCCTGACCTCGTGATCCGCCCGTCTCGGCCTCCCAAAGTGCTGGGATTACAGGCTTGAGCCACCGCGCCCGGCCCCCTGAAAGGTTTTGAGCTGGGCTTGTCTTTGATTCAAGACGCTTCTTTACTGCCCTGATACCCTATGGCCCACATTAAACCATCATGTTCCCATCTAGTTCTTCTGAAGGCTCATCTTTCTGTCCCTGTCCCCACCTCTTAGCACTTCACATACTTCTCAAATGTATTTATTTCAGCATCTGCTTTACCTGCAACACAATGTACATAAGAAACAGGAGAAACAGGTAATCTCCTTAAGTGTTGTTTTCTTCCCCCCATGCATCCATTTTCTAAAAGCAAATCTGAGCACACAAAAGGGCTGGAGTGGTTTGTTTTGTTTTTGTGAAGGAGTCTCACTCTGTAGCCCAGGCTGGAGTGCAGCGGCACGATCTCGGCTCACTGCAAACTTCACCTCTCGGGTTCAAGTGATTCTCCTGCCTCAGCCTCTGGAGTAGCTGGGATTACAGGCACCTGCCACCATGCCTGGCAAATTTCATATTTTTAGTAGAGGCGGGGTTTCACCATGTTGGCCAGGCTGGTCTCAAACTCCTGACCTCAAGTGATCTGCCTGCCTTGGCCTCCCAAAGTGCTGGGATTACAGACGTGAGACACTGCGCCCGGCCTACTGGAGTTGTTTTTTTAAGGAGACATCTAGGAAAGTAGAGTTTCTAAGACTCCTGGTCAATGATCTTTACTGGTCTTAAAGCACAGTAGCACATTTTGAATTCATCACTTTGCCCCCACGACTTTTTTGAGGTAAAATACATATAACATTTTAAAGTCTACAATGCAATGGCATTTAATACATTCATAATATTGGGCACCCATCACCTCTATCTAGTTCCAGAATATTTCATCACTGCAAAAGGAAAGCCTATAGGCATGAAGCAGTCACTTCCCATTTTCTCTGTCCCCTATTCCCTGGCAACCACTAATCTGCTTTCTCTCTCTGTAGGTTGACATATTCTGTATATTTCTTATCAATAGAATCATCAACATGTGACCTTTTGTCTTGGGATTTTTCACTTAGCATAATGTTTTGAGAGTCACCCTTGCTGCAACATGTTATCAGTAATTCATTCCTTTTTATGACTGAATAGTATTTCATTGTATGAATATACCACATTTTGTTTATCCTTTCATCAGTTATAGACATTAAATGTAGGCTGGGTGCGGTGGCTCACGCCTGTAACCCCAGCACTTTGGGAGGCCAAGGCAGGCAGATCACTTGAGGTCAGGAGTTTGAGACCAACCTGGTCAACATGGTGAAATCCCATTACTAAAAATACAAAATTAGCCGGGCATGGTGGCCCACGCCTGTAATTCCACCTACTCAGGAGGCTGAGGCAGGAGAATTGCTTGAACCCAGGAGGCGGAGGTTGCAGTGAGCTGAGATCATGCCACTATACTAAAGCCTGGGTGACAGAGTGAGACCAAAAAAGAAAAAAGACATTGGATGGTTTCCACTTTTTGGCTATTGTGAATAGCACTGCTGTGAACATTTATGTACAGGCTTTTGTTTGAACATCTGTTTTCAATTTTCTGGGTTGTGTCCCAGGAGTGGAATTTCTGGGTCATACGGCAATTCTGTGTTTAACTTTTTGGGGAACCTCCAAACTTTTTCCCACAGCAGCTGTACCATTTTATATTCCCAACCAGGAACATACAAGAGTCCCAATTTCTCCACATCCTCACCAACAGTTGCTATTGTCCATTAAAAAGAAATTACTACAGCTATCCTAGTGGGTATGAAGTGGCATCTCTTGGTGGTTTTGATGTGCATTTCCTTTATGACTAACGATCTTGAACATCCCCTTTTGACTTGAGGCCATTTCCTTCTACTCTATCTCTATTTTCATCTCTATGTCTAAAATTAATCACAATTTTGTTTGTTTGTTTTGAGATGGAGTTTCACTCTTATTGCCCAGGCTGGAGTGCAACAGTGTGATCTTGGCTCAGTGGGATCTCAGCTTGGTGTGATCTCAGCTCACCGCCACCTCCACTTCCCGGGTTCAAGCGATTCTCCTGCCTAAGCCTCCCAAGTAGCTGGGATTACAGGCATGCGCCACTACGCCCAGCTAATTTTGTATTTTTAGTAGAGACGGGCTTTCTCCATGTTGGTCAGCCTGGTCTCGAACTTCCGACCTCAGGTGATCCACCCGCCTCGGCCTCCCAAAGTGCTGGGATTACAGGCATGAGCCATTGCACCCTGCCACAATTTTTTTAAAAATAAATAATTAGTTGATAAATATATATTATCAGTCTCCTGTTTATCTCCCAATGGCTCGTTCAAAGAAGCAACTGATAATAAAACTAGTAATAGTTAAAACTGCATGTGGTATAACTGAGTATTGGGATTGTCCAAACATTGACAGAAGAATCTAGTTTTCATAAAAACATTTAAATCTGTAAAATTTAACTTAGAGAATTGGACTTGGTGGAACTAATGGTCACAAGAGAACTTGCTATAGCAGAAGCTATGGTCATAATATATGACATGGTCAAAAAAATGATTAATGACTCCAGTCTTTGTAGTAAATTTAAATGGAAAACAACCCTGATGAAGACAAAATTTAACTGTATTGTATTAAAAAAAAAAAAAAAAAACTCTTCATGGAATCAAATTGGCTCAGCAGACTTTTAGAAAATATTTTCCCAAAGAAAAATTCTTTAGTGTTAGCCTAACTCTGATGAAAATATTTATATTCAAAATTGTCACTGGGTTCAACCCCTCCTGCATTCAATGGGAATGCAGGTGGCTAGAATGCGACTGGCACTCCATTCCTGCATGTTCCTCCTTCCCAGCCCAACCCAAGACAAGAGACTTGAAACCAATAAATGCGATGATATGAGCTGAAAAGTAAGGAATTGGGTGGAGAAGAATATCCCAAATGTGGTGATGGCTCAGGGGCTGTGGAGGGGAAGGCTGGGCAGGCCACTTGCTGAGGAGCTCCGTGGAGGTCCTCTGAGTAGTCTGGCTTCTCCTTCTTAACAAGGCAAGAATAAGGCTCATGATTTCACAGATTAAAAAGGAATGGGAGGAAATAGTTACCATGCTCTAATTTAGCTGCAAGAACGAGATACATGCTAAGGCAAATGCCACTGGAATCTTACTACAGCAAAGAAATTATGTCACCCGGAGCGAAACCTGGGGCCTCTCCCTTCACAACTTAAAAAACATTAAGGATGTTCCCCCAAGTTCTTTAACAAAGGAAGTCAAGGATGTTTGAGGTATTAATCTCAGGGGCTGAGAATTTATTCACCTTTTTTCTTTGAACGTGGCATAATAAATAAAACTGATATTTTATTTATCTATACAGCACTTCATAGTTTTTCAAAGTCCTTTTTTACATGATCTCATTTGCCTTCAATGACAATTTTGTGAAATGGGCAGATATTGTTAACCCCACTTTACCACAGGGACCCTGAGGCTAGGGAGTTCATGGTTTGACTACATTCACACTGCTAGTTGAGAGCAGGGTTGAGACTTCAACTGGGGCCTTGGCCACTGTGTCCAGGGCTTATTTGGATGATAAAACAGACATGATGAGGATAGATAGATGCTTTCATTCCAGAGACTCCTATGAGTCTATTAGTCATCCTTTAAAAATATTAGTTCTCTAGAACCAATGTAATGAGACCAAACATATCTGGAGTAGTCAACAGCGAACCTCTACCTTTAAAAATATATCAAATTAGCATGTATATATTCTGGTGCTGGCCATTTTAAAGGTTATCTTGAACTAGGGACTTTTCAGCAACATGGAGAACCCTGGTAGATATTCCTGATAGAAATCTGTTTATTGAGGAGCTGGTGAATGTGGGCTTTCAAGCCAGAAGCTGGCACTAAATAGGAGAAACGGTAAAGAGACCAAGCTCTGGGGCTCAGGCAAGTACTAAACAACAGTAGTCACAACAAAGGGGAATCACTCAGGAGTAACTCCCTCTTCCTGCTTTAACCGTTTTTTTTTTTTTTTTTTTGAGACGGAGTTGCCCAGACTGGAGTGCAGTGGTGTAATCTCTGCTCACTGCAGCCTCCATCTCCTGGGTTCAAGCGATTCTCGTGCCTCAGCCTCCTGGGTAGCTGGGGTTACAGGAGCACGCCACCACATCTGGCTAATTTTTGTATTTTTAGTAGAGATGGGGTTTCACCATGTTGGCAAGAACTCCTGACCTCAAGAGATCCGCCCACCTCAGCCTTCCAAAGTGCTGGGATTAACAGGAGTGAGCCACAGTGCCTGGCCATTCTGTTTTTGTAGTGGGGTCACATCTCACCAGCAGCTTGGTTCTCAAGTTAAAAGGCAAAACTATCAGGCTGGGTGTGGTGGCTCATGCCTGTAATCCCAGCAATTTGGGAGGCCAAGTGGGAGGATTGCTTGAGGCCAGGAGTTCGAGACCAGCCTGGGTGACACAGGAAGACCTCATCTATACAAAAAATAATAATAATAATAATTAGCTGGGTGTGGTGGCGCATGCCTGTGGTCCCAGCTACTTGGGAGGCTGAGGTAAGAGAATCATTTGAGCCCAGGCAGTCGAGACAAAAGTGAGTTATGATCGGGCCACGGCACTCCAGCATGGGTGACAGAGTAAGACTCTGTCCAACAACAACAAAAAAGTGAAACTAAACTATTAACTATAATCAAATTATGCCCTGAGCATCCCTTAGTAACACACTGTCTCTAGGCAAGAGGAGTCCAAGCAATTCTCCTCCAGTGCCGGGAAGATGGCTGGGGCTGCGGATAAGTACAGATGGCACTGGTAGCTTGAGGTTAAGGCCATGTTGTGAAACAAAGGAAACGGAAAACAAAAACACATCTTTAAACGTGAAGATACAGTAAGGTGCTCTCTCTCGCAGGAGAGACACACAGGCCCTGGTACCAGCAGAGGTGACGTGAGGCTCCCAGATCACACAGGGACGGGGTGGCGGGGGGACTGTGCTCCTTTGAATGGACAGGCTGGCAGAAGGCTCAGCACAAATAAGGTGATGTATGTGTGTGTGGGTGGGGGGGGGTGTCTCTCTCTTAATCTGTAGAGTTGGATTTGCATAAGTTAAATGTACATAGGTAACTGCATTATATATTAGAAAGCATATCAAGGTAATAGCTAACTATATTGTAATGTTAAAAAAAAAAAAGAAGAAGAAATTCATCTTTAATTTATCTCCTGCCTAAATTCCAAGTCATCAGGTACAAGAAGGAACTTCCAGCACAGAGAGGTGTTTTTGCTAGATTCTGTTGGGCATCCACAGCCACCTCTGGTATTTGCCTGGAACTCTCTCTAAAGGTTTATTTAAAAGGTCATCCAGCAAAATGAATGGCTATCTTCTCCAGGGCTCGTGACTATCAAATGTCAGGACCACATGTCTTTCAGTAGAGCTTGAGGAAAAGAACTGCTAACATAGCACGTGAGTGGAAGCCTCACAATTCCAGAGGCTCTGACTGTTCCTAACACAGGCTGCTCAGCTCTACACACCGGCTGTGTAACTTTACACTCTGCCCTCAGACTCCCCTCTCTTTCTGCAAAACCCAAGTCCAAAGGGACTCTTCAGCCACTGAGGCAAAAGGCAGAGGAGTTACATCATCTTGGGAAGCCCTCCCAAGAAGAAAACTCTCTCCATCATGTCTACAGAGACCTGCTGCGTGGCTGCTCCAGACAACTGCACGTTCAAATGGCTGGTGATGTTCTCTGCTGGCTGCGTGCTGAGACTCTGGTCAGATTCTAGTTAGGTGCCAAGACTGTTAGGAGCCATAGGCTCGGGATGTTTCCTCAGTTTCCAGAGAGAATGGCCATCTCCACAGGCCCTCCACTCTGCTTACTTGAGTACACACACTCAAGGGAAGAAAAGGAAATTTTTCATCTCAGAAAAAAATAATTGTTCACTGAGGAAAAAAAAGGTGACCTTTACTCTGACAAACAGATTTGTTTTGAGAGTGACAACATAAACTGAGGATGCCCAACTAGGAGTGTGCTGCTGGCACCTGGGGCCAAACCAAAGATGTTATCAGGTCCGAGCTTGCCTCTACCTGTATTTTCTTTTGGCTCTTAAATATTGATTTAATAAAATTCAACAAATACAAGTGCTGTGAGGCATACAGAGATTAGAGCCGGACACAGTGACCGCCCTGGTGGCATTTGTAATCTGAAGGTAGGATGCATGATGAACACACAGGCAGCTACTGTCACAGACAGGAGCAGTGGGCAATGGGGTCAGAGGGATAGAATAGGATGATACTATGGGGAGACAATCACGAGGCTGAGAAGTACCAGTTTCACTCAGTGCATGTTGGGGAGTACTAGGATCTGAGAGAGGAGGGACAGTTCTGAGCACCAAATCTCTGCATCGGGAGCTGGGTGAGTCATGTCTCTAGTTTATTTATTTACTTATTTATTTTTAGAGACAAGGTCTTATCTGTCACCCAGGCTGGAGTGCAGTGGTATAACTCCGGCTCACTGCAGCCTTGACCTCCCAGGCTCAAGCAATCCTCCCATCTCAGCCTCCTGAGTAGCTGGGACCACAGGCACACGCCACCATGCCCAGTTAATTTTTTTTTTTTTTTTTGTAGGGACAGGGTCTTGTTATGCCGCCAGGGCTGGTCTTGAACTCCTGGGCTCAAGCAATCCTCCCACCTCAGCCTCCCACAGTGCTGGAATTATAGAAGTGAGCCACCCCGCCTGGCCTTCTAGCTTAATCTTCACAATTCTGAGCAAGGTGTCTTCCCCATTTTAAAGATGAGAAAAAAAAAAAAAAAAGCTAGGATTAGAGGACAGGTCTCTGATTCAGTCCAAAGCGTTTCTTACTTTATCACACTCAAGACTCATCAACTCCCCCAACCAGAAGCTAAAATAACAGCTGTGTGCCAGTTTTCTCCTGTCTGATCAACTGTCAAAATGTTCGATATTAAATAATGTTTCTTCAAATTGATAACTGAATTTGTTGGAGCTTCTCTACAGTGGTCTTCACATGTCTGACAAAAAACCATTTCTTTCATTTTGCATGTTTTTCACAACTGTAACTGACTTCTTGTTAGTGGCGTTTTTTCTGCAGAAGATACATCTGGGGGCTAATTAATTTGAATATTCACATTTAATTATTTCTAAGATGAGGCCAAGATGTTAATAAAATCATACTGAATATCTCCCCAAAGATAATGAGATCCAGGAAAGCAATGACAGTGAGAGCAAGACAGGATGGAAGTGCTTCTAAAAAGCTGACAGGTGTCTGATTTGGGGACACATTTTTACCCTACTTTCATGCGTGAGAATAAACCCACAAGGACAAGCATCAGTGGTGGGGGAAACACTGGGAGTGAAGCTTTGCGGCAGCTCCACAAGTCTGCAAACTGAGCTCTGGGCCTTCCTGTGTGTGTGTGTGTGCACACAGGGAAGGTAAGGAAGCCAGGAAGGGCCAGAGTTTAGGAGAACATTTGTCAGTTCTTATCCCAGATCCTGAACTGCCAGAGCTTCCCTGCTCCACAGGCCTGGAAGCCAGGGCCCCTGCTGCTCCTACCACAGACACCTCTGGTTTCTTTTCTGGCCTATCTACCCCTAGCCCAGTGGACCTGAAGCCAGCAGGTCAACAGCAGGTCTTTTGTGAGCCCTCCCCACTGGGCTTCACCCTTCTCCACTAGGATACGGCCCCCACTGGAAGCCCTTCTTTTCAGAAGGGCCAGATGTGGAGTAGACCCTGCGTGCACATCTCACCAGTCCTGCTAGGGAGGCGAGGCTGAGGCTGGGAAAGGGCTTCCTCATTAGCTTCAGGAACAAACACCTTGGGCCTTTTATCTCAAAATGGCAGCGACATATTCAGCTTCCCAAACACCCATTAATAGGCTCATCAGAAATCCGCTTTGAACACAGCATTTTCCCCTCACTGGAGGCAAATTCTTCTCCACAGCTGTCACACATTACATTTTCACAGTTGTTGCTAAATGCTCTGTTCCTGAATTGCAGGATCTGTACAGGAAAATTCCAATGCAAAGACTGTTTCTGCCTGAAATGACCAAAAGTGGCCTGAGGAAACAAAAGAGCAATCCTCTTCTGTTCCTGTAACTGGTTTCCAAATACAGGACGGAGGCCACTGGGCCAGGCTGGCACATCTGTGACCTTTGTGCATATCGTGCAAACTATAAAACATGAATGTTGGGAGAACAGCCCCATGAGTTACAATAAAACCACTTAAAAAGAAACAGTACTTTTTTGCTCTAAGGGAAAATAAATGTGCTTTTCTAATGTTCAAAGAAAACCAGTTAAAACCCCTCAGAACTGTATCCACATGTTAAATGCATCTGATCCCACTATCTTCCTGTTCCACAAACAGCAGGTGGAACTGGTCACACCCCTCCCTACACAGACCACAGACCACAGTCCTCTCTCCTTACGTTGCATTTCAACCTGGTTTTGACATCATGCATTAAGTGGCGAGGAAATTTATTAAGAAGCTCCAGGGTTCCACTTGACAAATGCCATCCATTAGAGAACTGGTCCTGCAAACAGCCAGTCTAAGATTAGTGACCTAACTTTAGGAGAAGGCACCACAGTTCCCAGACCTGGGCTGCCAAGGTGCTAAGTGCAAAGTTCCCAGACTCACTCTGTGCTAACCAAACAGGACGCACGCTGACGCTCAGAACACAGAACACCCGTGTCTTGTCCCCATCTGCTTGGTCACCTCTCTCCTGTCTGGAGGACATGCACATAGATGCCAATGGACTGTTCTTTGTCCAACCCAGTATTGCCTTTTGGCTACTTCCCAGGCCAAGGCTACCTCAAAATCTGTGCCAGGGTTATGGAGGAGGGAAGATTAGAGCTGGAAAATCACATTATATTTGCCACTATTCCTAGTGAAGAAAAACTCACATATCTAAATGTGAAGCCCCTGGATTATCTACACAGAATGCCCTTTTAAGAACACACTTATCGGCCAGGCGCGGTGGCTCAAGCCTGTAATCTCAGCACTTTGGGAGGCCGAGACGGGCGGATCACGAGGTCAGGAGATCGAGACCATCCTGGCCAACACGGTGAAACCCTGTCTCTACTAAAAAATACGAAAAACTAGCCGGGCGAGGTGGCAGGCGCCTATAGTCCCAGCTACTCGGGAGGCTGAGGCAGGAGAATGGCGTGAATCCAGGAGACGGAGCTTGCAGTGAGCTGAGATCCGGCCACTGCACTCCAGCCCGGGCGACAGAGCAAGACTCCGTCTCAAAAAAAAAAAAAAGAAAAAAAAAGAAAAGGATATTGCTGCATATTGAGCTAAAGGAAAGCCTGCTGTAGCAAAAAAGGGAGTTGTCAAGGCTGAAAAAAGCAAGAAAAAGAAGGAAGAGAAGGAAGATGAGGAAGATGAAGAGGATGAGAATGAGGAGGAGGAGGAAGATGAAGATGATGATGAATAAGTTGGTTCTAGCATAGTTTTTTTTCTTGTCTGTAAAGCATTTAACTCACTCCTTTTTTCTTGTCTATAAAGCATTTAACTCACTCACATAATGAAAATTATGTTTCCTTTTAAAGAAAAAAACTGAAATGTAAGGCTGTGTAAGATTTGTTTTTAAACTATACAGTGTCTTTTTTTTTTTT
>NW_016809732.1:549861-556732 GCF_001698545.2 Rhinopithecus bieti
GAACTGAACATAAACTCAAGATTTTATTGTCTTCATAATAAAAGATGACACTTAGAACTGGATCACTTGGCCCTTTCTCTTCTTATCTCCTCCCAGTTCAAAATGCTTGCATCTTTTAATAGCCAGCATTCTCTTAGATCTGCAGTTGGGCTCAACGCACTCAAGCCTTAGCACAATCTTCTTTGTAGTTTTAGCCTTTTTCCGGAAAATCGGCTTAGTTTGCCCACCATAGCCACTCTGCTTCCTGTCATAGCGCCGCTTTCCCTGGGCATACAGAGAATCCTTGCCCTTCTTGTACTGTGTCACTTTGTGGGGTTGGTGCTTGCCACACTTCTTACAGAAAGTCCGGCGGGTTTTAGGGACGTTAACCATGCTTGCAAGAGCGATATCGACACGGGTGAAGAAGACCTTTCTAAGGAAACCAGAAATGCCAGAAGCCACAAAAGAAACAATTGAAAAAATTATGCAAACATTAAAAAAAATTATGCATGGCAAATACCACTATTGGCCAAGTCAAAAGACAAATGAGAAACTGAGAACAAATATTTGCAATTCATATCACAAAGGGCCAATTTCCCTAGTACATAAAGAGCTCTCTCAAATGATTAGGAAAAAGACCAATGACCATCAGAAAAACAGTCAGAGGCTACCAACAGGCAGTGAACAGAAAAGGAAATAAAACGTTCTAAAATATAAAAAGATACCCAGTGTCTTTAATCAAAGAAAGACTAATTAAAACCACAGTGAGAAAACATGTTTCACCTACCAGATTGGCAAATATCAAAAAGTAGAAGAACTCCTTGTATTGGCAAGGTTTTGGGGAAATGTGCTCACAGTGCTGGTGTGGAGAGGCTTGAGGGCAACAGCTAACAAAATTTTCCATGCACATCCCCTTTGACCCAGCAGTTCCACTTCTAGGAGTTTATCCTACACTGACAGGTGCGCATCGCACACATCGTGATGAAAATACAGAAGCATTCAATGCAACATTGTGAAAGCAAAAGATTACAAATAAAGGAAACCTCTATCTAGGAGACTGGTTAAACAAACTACATTTGTTTATGGAATACTAAGCAGTCAAGACATAAATGGAGGAAGCTCTTTCATTACTCCTATGAACAAATCTCTGAGTGATATTTCACAAAGAAAAGATGGAAGGATAAACAAGAGCCTACCGACAGCAAGGGCAACACGAAGGAGGGTACAAGGTCATAGGTTCTATTGGCTGATGAAAGAACTTCTGGGAAATGCAGCCAGGGCTTCTTGAGCAGGGTGAGCCTTGAGCACAAAAGAGGAAGGAAATGATGCAGCTGCCCTGGAGCTTTCCATCAGAGGAACACAGTTACAAAAAGCTGATAGAAGCTACTGTTGACAGCTGTGGGTTAGCCCTGTTGAAATGGCAGCCCTCCCCTATGGCATGTGGGCACAGGAAAACATTTTCTCAGATGGTCAACAACTCCATCCTTGAGAAAAGCCAGCTTAGGCACCAGACCTTCATCTTGTCCACAAAGTGAGACAGCACCACAAAACCATGCAGATAAGTATGTTCTAGAAAATCCTACTAAAGCAAAGTCCATCTCTCTTTATGTATAAAGGACAAATGCAACGGACAGTGCTGGTGTCACTGCTGATACTTATTATTAGGAACGAACAAGATAACGGCTTTCAAAACTACGAAGGATGAAATGAATATTCAGAGTCCTCTTAATTTCATATCAATTCGAAATAGCTATAAGAAATGAGAAGCTAGGCCGGGTGCGGTAGCTCAAGCCTGTAATCCCAGCACTTTGGGAGGCCGAGACGGGCGGATCACGAGGTCAGGAGATCGAGACCATCCTGGCGAACACGGTGAAACCCCGTCTCTACTAAAAAAATACAAAAAAAACTAGCCGGGCGAGGTGGCGGGCGCCTGTAGTCCCAGCTACTCAGGAGGCTGAGGCAAGAGAATGGCATAAACCCGGGAGGCGGAGCTTGCAGTGAGCTGAGATCGCGCCACTGCACTCCAGCCTGGGTGACAGAGCGAGACTCTGTCTCAAAAAAAAAAAAAGAAAAATCACCCATATCCTCACAAGCCTTACAAAATATTCTCATTTTGTTCCTTTTTGTCCGTATCTATCTGAAAGCAGAGTATTTACATAGTTACAACAATGGTGCTCAGAGATATATAATTGTCTTCTGCTTTTTTCACTTATTCTCTATTTTTATAGATAATTAGTATGCTAAGTTCTGAATGTCTGCATAAAATTCTATCCTGTTTATTAGCTGTAGTTAAGGGAGGGAGCAAACATTTATTTAGCCCCTTCTATGGGCATGTTACATAATTCAATTTGTCCCTTACAGTGATTCTTATTATTAGGACCCCCTTTACAGACAGAAACTGAGTGTCCAACAGTCTACTGCACAGCAGACGCTGCCTTTGAACTCTGTGTGTGTCTAACCTGACAGCTCTCTCTCTTTCCCCTGCATTATATTGCTGCTGCCTCCATTGTTGGCTACTGCTATTCCCAATTTTTACTATAATAAGCAATGCCAGCAAAATATCTTTACATATTTTGTTTTTACCTTTGACTTTTTTTTCGTGTGTTTTCAACTTCTGTTTAAAAAGTCCAACAGGATGCCTCATCTGTCTCCTGACTCCTGCCTGAGAGATGACTATTCTTAACTCCTTTAGTCGTCCCTACCACCCCACACTTGTCTCTATTTCTTAATGCCATGATTATCCTGCTTATGCCAGTTCTTCAATTTCAGTTTTCAATAGCACCTATTGAACATCCTACTCTGGAAGTTGCTAGCTCTCTTACATCTCCCCTAAGACATACATTTTCTCCTCCCCCATTCTTTTCAACACTGTTACAGCAACACTTATGGTTAAATTAATTTTCAGTGTTTATAAAATTATAATTATGGAAATATTAGCCACAAATAAGTCATATGTTGTATTCTTTTCTGTGAAAATTATTTTCCCTCAAGTTATCACTTTTGTCATTTCCTCATCAGCTTAGTTTTCTATGTGCCAATCACCAATTTGTCTCCAAACTCTAGGGGACCTGTGAGCGTCTTAATAGTCAGAAACCAGTTTTGCTTTCTCCTGGACTCATGGCTGAGGAGTCCCTGTGCCTGTTCCCCTCTGGAAGGACTTCCCGTCCTGCCCCTTCACTTCTCTGCTGGGTCCTAGATCCCAAGGCCACACCAGATGCTATCAGACAACAGAGAAGAGAACCACAAATGTCAAGGAAGCATTCATCAGAGAGCAGGTGATTATGTTCTCTCAAATAAAGAGGCTGTGTAGAGGTATGAAGGGATTCCAGCTAGAAGGCATTGCAAGTGTAAGACATAGGCAAGAGAGAACATGCAGTATGAGAAAATGTGGAGAGATCTGATGTGTCTAGAACACAAGGAATGTGGGGAAGGAGTGAGGGCTGATGCTGGACCTCGCCCTACAGACAGTGAGGAGTCACTTGGTTTAAAGCAGGGGCATGACATGATCAATTTGTGCTTTAGGAAGGTAAGTTGGTGGCCTGCAAAATCAATGAGAAAGGGTAGAGAATGGAGGAAAAGCTATTGCATTCTTCCAAATGAAAGCTGATGACATCCTGCAGTAAGGCAGAGGCATTGAATGGCAAGAAGAGATGGAGTGAAGGACAGAAGGAAGGAGGTCCACATGACACAGGCTGCTGCCTATGGCCATGATTATTCTCCTCTTCTCTGGACACAGGTGAGTGTGTGCTGCTTCTCAAGTTAGGCATGGGCATGAGCCTTGCTTTAAACCAGAGGTGTCTAATCTTTCGGCTTCCCTGGGCCACACTGGATGAAGAACTGTCTTGGGCCATATATAAAATCCACTAACACTAATGACAGCTGATGGGCTAAAAGAAAATCACACAAAAAATCTCATAATATTTTAAGGAAGTTTACGAATTTGTGTTGGGCTGCAATCAAAGCTGTCCCAGGCCCCATGCAGTCTGTGGGCTATGGGCAGGGCAAGCTCTCAAGCTTGTCCAACGTGCCTTACTTTGTTGTTATTGTTCTGTTTCTTTTGTTTCAGGTTTTTAGCAGCCTTAAGTCATGGTTTGTAGTTTCTCTCTCCAGTGATAAGCGAGAAAGAGTGATGAAGAAGGGGCTTTACCGGCCCACCCAGAAACAGAAACTAAGCACTCATGACTGTGTTTTCTCCCTTGGACACCCAAACCAATGAAATGGAAAAGGAAACAACCAAGTGCCATTTCCAGTAGCAGCCCTTTAAGAGCCAGTGTGTGAGGTGTGACATTGCTCTTCCTGGCTCGGTGGTGACCACAGAAGCAGGTGTTGAGATGTCACCTCCATCAGCTGGGGTCCTAGTGGGACGACAATCAGCAGAACCCTCCTGCCCACTGAAACAAACACGTAGCATGAGTGAGAAATAAACGTTGGTGGTTTTAAGATGCGCAGGTTCAGAGGTAATTAGTTACCAGAGTATAAACTAGTTTACTTTGACGAATACAACGTCTAACTCACTATGATTTTGACAATATTGTCATATTTTCCTCTGAGTATCAAATAATATTTCATATTTTAAGGCTTTATTGTTACCAAGTCTTAACATTATGTGGTGTTTATCACATGTATTTCCTTATGCGGAATTTATCTAGGCACGTCTTTTACCCACTTATCTACTGATGTCCTACTGACATTCAGGTGTGCTTGTGTGACCTTTGTGTACATTATGTCTTTTGCTATTTGTACAACTGATCTAGCTGATAATATTAAAATAAAAATAGCTACAATAATAGCAGCTATATTTACTGAACTCTTATACATGCCAAGTAGCCTATAAATCATCTCACATGCTGTTTTTTTTTTTGATCAGCATACTGAACCTATGAAATAAGTGCTATTATACCCATCTTACAAATAAGGAAATAGAAGCTCGGCAAGGTGAAGCCACTGGTCAGCAGGGGGCAGGGCTGGCATCTGAGCCGGGTTGGTCTCACTGCTGACCTGGGCTCTGGATTCCCCTCCAGGTTGCCAACTTCACTCTCTCACTTGGGTCCCTGGATTTACCCTCTCAATCTTAGAGGAAAAAGCTTCAATCAATTTGGCTTTCTCCTCCAGTTTCTATTTTTTCTCCTTCCTTATCTGGCGTTTGTTTCCTGACTAGCTTCTTTGGTTGCTATTGTGTTGACCTGTTTATTCACCTCACTCCTGAAAACACATTCTCAAAAATCCCTGATCCTTTCTGGCCAAGGTAGATGGCCTTTGGTCAGCCCTCATCCTTCCTGAGTTTCTGACACCCTCTTCTATGTTTTCCTCCTCTGGCTGCCATGACACTGGAGGCTCCTGGTTCTCCCCCTACCTTTCTTACTGCCTGTCTCTGGCTCTTCCTCCCACCCTAGCCATGGCCTGCCTCAGCCATCAGTCCTTAGTGTCTCTCTCTGCCCACTCCCATAACTTCCCCTACCTGTAGCTGATCTAGAATCTACACATCTGGTCTTGAGCTCCCACCTAAGTTCTAATGCCACAGTTGCTCATACCCCTGTGCACATCCTGTGGACAAGCCCCAGACTAAACAACTTTCCCTGAGAAAGCAGCTTCCCCATTTGACTTCCCTGTATCTGTCAATGACTCTATTCTCTCAACCACTCAGTAACCTCAGCATAATCTGTGATTCAGCCCTTTCCTCTGATGCCCAAGGCCATTCCATTATCCACCAATACCACTAATTCCACCTTAGAAGACCTCTGGAATTTGTCCCATCCTTCCCTTTCCTACCACCTACCACCAGTGCTCACAGGATCAAGCCCAAACTCTTCCTCTCTGGGAATTTGAGACTTCTCATGATCTGATCTCCTCTTCCTCCCCCCACAGACTCCAGGGCTCTCTGCTACAATCAAACAGCTCTCAGCTCACCAGATCGTGGCATAGGGACCTGGCGAAGAAGAAACTGTAGAGACCAGATCAGTGATGGGGCCCAAAGCCCATTACCAAACAAAATCAAAGGGCATAATAAGCAAAGGGCAGACTGGGTGACAGGGCCAAACATGATGCAAGCAGCACCAAGATCATTTTTGGGAATTACAAAAGAGATAAAGTCTAGCCAAATGAAGATCCAAGAATAGAGTGGCTGTGGTCAGGGCAAAGCAGTGACAACGTAAATATGTGTCAATGGCAGCAAGGCCTCTATCACCTTCTTATCCTGCTGACTGGTTGGAAGGTCCACAGGACAAAAGGACAAAGGTAGACGGGTGAAAAGTGTTGGCCTGGGCAGCAAAGCCAGTTTTCTGCCATGAGTGCTTGTTTAAACAATTGATTTTACTGTCATGCTCACACCAACATCTGTGCCTTCTCTCCTGTTGTCCCATCTATCCAAAGCCAACTAATCTTTTAGGATTATGGAAGACCTCATCAGTCAAGCCACCACAGGAATATCCCCTCTTTCTCTAAATTCCTTTATCACTTACCTGAATTACTCACTCTGTCAATCACATGTTCCTACCAAAAGACTCTACTAAAGTTAGTGTGTACTGACTCTATGAGAAGCAGCAACCACAGAGAAGACAGAAAATTTTTAAGACAGTCTCTGTCCTTAAGCCTCTCAGAATACAGTTGAGGTGCGATGAGAGATACATATGTGGAAACTTATTGTTTCCATCCCTGTCCTTAGGTAAGAGCCAATGAGACAGAGACAGGTAAAGTCAGGAGATGCCAGAAGAGCTACGATTTGAGAAGGCCTGAGGATTCTGATAGAGAGAGAAGGTGGAAATGTGAGAAAAAGTATTGTGTGTGATATAGGAGGGGCTGAGTATGGTGTACAGACGGTAAACAGACTGGAAGAGCAGGTTACTAAATATTACTACTTGACTAATTTTATATATATATAATATATTATATATAA
>NW_016809732.1:557419-570050 GCF_001698545.2 Rhinopithecus bieti
AAAAAAAAAAAAAAAAAAAAAAGCATTTATGGAGTTTCTCGCTTTACATCAGTAAGAAATTACTGTTCAAGCTTTTGTAATCTGGCTGAAAACATCCGTTCAGGGTCTTGCCAGTGGGAGGATTTGGTGCTACATACCACAGGACAGTCAGGTTGGTCATGGCAATGGCATTAGTACTCAGTGGAAGGGTGGAAAAACATAACCTGCTGTTTCTCACAAATCTCTCCCTTCCTGGGAGGCCACAGATGGTTCTGGATCAACCACTGACCTCCAGGCGGGGTTCCCAAATGTTTTGGATTACAGACTCTTACCATGGCTAACTCAGAAATTAAGCCATGTGGCTTGATGCCATGCACGCACGCTGACCCTGAGCCCTCACTCTATGATTAGAAACTGACAGCAGGTAGAGTTAGGGTGGTTCACAAGCTGCCACAATGGCTGACTCATTTCCATGGCTCACCATGATACTACACTGCAGGCAGCTACCTCAGGGAGATGGAGGGCCTCTGAGGAGTACCCGGCCCTTGGTACCTGGTACAGGGCACTTCTCAGTCTGACTACTGACAGTCATGGGTAGCAACAGCAATGGCATCTCATCCAATCATGCGTAAAATCAAGTCTTCAAGGACTACAGCCTTCTGTATTAGTTATAGCTTTCTAAAATTTCACGGAGTGGTAGATTTCCTTATAAACTCAGGAAAATGCTTTCCTTAAGTAAACATTACACCATCTAATAAATTCTGACCCTAAAGCTCAGGCTCCCAAACAGACTCCATTTGCAGAGAAGTATTCTTGATGCTGCTGAAGAAGACTGGGCTTCTAAAGCCAGTCACTTCACTCACTGTTGCTTCAGACAAAGAAAAGTGTAAACAGCCATCAGCTCTTAACTCTCCACATCACTGCATGACACTGGCACTGACAGTTTAGGAAAAATTTTTATTTACCCTCCAGAATATATTTTCCAAGTCAGTTTACTGTCTTAATTTTATTTTACCAATAAAGTATATACTATTTTGTAGTACAAAGTGTGTTACCATAGTGAAGGAGAGCATGCTGAGAAGCAAGCAGATAAAAAGAACAGTCGAGATCAAAATGGGCAACCTCTGAATTCACAGGGTCAGTAAAACATGAGAGGCTGATAAAAGTTGGCTATCCTTAGAAATTTGCGACTTTCTAAAAAACAAGGTCCTTTTCCTACTCCTGGATAGTAGAGCAATTTTCAGTCAACCACACATCGAGAAGGAGTATGAAAGTAGATCTGATTCCATGCAAGTCCTGCAAAGCAAATGAGGTTTAAGCTAAAAGTTAAGGATGAATGGTGGACCAAGGTGAATTCTGAAGTCAAGTCTGGGAAGGGCTGACACAAGGGTGACTCAAAACAGGACCTTATACGTGGAGCCAAGGCCCACTTACCATCCACATGTGCTGGATTTGATACCACGTGATGGAATCAGTTGTAGCATATATTTCCTTTGCTTTTTTGGAGACATAGTAGGGCCCTGAAGAATAAACTCAGGTATGATGAATAGGGCAGTATAAGGGTCATACATTTTTGGAAACTGGAATTGGTTGTTTTAAAGAATGCTTGGCACATGAGAGATGAGCCTTTTTCCATCTGAACTAAATCAAGGGAGTCTTGACTGTTTTGGATTCTGAACCTTTTTTTAGATCTTTCAGGCTTCAGCAATTCCTATAAGAAGGAATAAAGTCTCTAAGAAGAAGCTACAATCTGTATCTAGGTTAGAGAATGTAGATGAATTCTGCAGCAGACTCAGACTTGGTTATCTTGATTCAATATAGGAGACCTCCAAGATGGCGGTACTTTTCTTCCCAGTGTGGCTGGCCCCTTGCATAAATGACCTGCTAGAGCAGAGACAGGGCAGGCAGGCAACATCCAAGATAGTGAGTAGTCGAGAGGGGGAAGAGCTCATCCCTGTTTGACCTGGAATTCCCCGGTATTAGCACTGACAGTCCCATGCCCCAGTCCTGAGCAAACAAAATGTGTGGTCAGCCAGGTAGTAAAAGAGTGTCCCAGGGTCAGCAGTTTAACTTTCTTACTTTGATAGTTTTGGTTTGGGCTATTTTGCCAGAAACATGAGCAATTTTAAGATGAAATGGCCTAAAAGTTTGACTTATTGAGGCTAGCCCTTAATACTTAGCCTCAATCAAGATGATTTTGAGTCTTCCATTTTTCAGTAATTTTCTAACAATATAAGTTTGCAAGTGAATATGCTCTGAAGGTCTGGTGGCTATAAAATAAGCACATCAGAACACTACAGTTCTGCCAATCACTTGTTAATAGTTTACCAGAAATATCCAAAGAAATATTTGCACAACTCTTTTTTTTTTCTGTCACCAGGCTGGAGTGCAGTGGCGCGATCTAGGCTCACTGCAACCTCTGCTTCCCGGGTTCAAGTGATTCTCCTGCCTCAGCCTCCCGAGTAGCTGGGACCACAGGGGTGAGGTGTGCCACCGTGCCACCATGCCCAGCTAATTTTTTTTTTTCTTTTGAGACAAAGTCTCACTCTTGTCCCCCAGGCTGGAGTGCAATGCTGTGATCTTCGTTCACTGCAACCTCCACCTCGCGGGATCAAGCGATTCTCCCGTCTCAGCCTCCTGAGTAGCTGGGATTACAGGTGCCTGCCACCATGCCCAGCTAATTTTTGTATTTCTAGTAGAGACAGAGTTTCACCATGTTGGCCAGGCTGGTCTCGAACTCCTGACCTCAGGTGATCCGCCTGCCTTGGCCTCCCAAAGTGCTAGGATTACAGGTGTGAGACACCGCACCCGACCCTAATTTTTGTATTTTTAGTAGAAACGGGGTTTCACCATGTTGGCCAGGATGGTCTCAATCTCTTGACCTCATGATCTACCCACTCTAGCCTCCCAAAGTGCTGGGATTACAGGTGTGAGCCACCATGCCCAGCCCGCATAACTCTTAAAACAGATAAAATCAGGTCAATGGAATTAAGGTTTTTGGCAATTAGGAATTTATCCTGTGAAAAGGACAAAGCTTTAGTGTTCAGCCAAGAAGGAAAGGATCTAAATCTGATGTGGAATGTCTGTGAGCAAGAGGGAATTAAGAGAAATTTAACTCGAAGATAATGAAATTCTTTTCAGCTTTAACTTGCTATAAATAAATAAGCTGTGCTGGCTCCAGAATTTTTTACCTAGGAGGGGCCTAGGGTGGCAATCTGACTGGAAGGGAGTGTGTGAAGTTGCATTTGCCTGATGCTTTAAGATTGAGAAAACACCAACCGTCCATCTCAAAGCTCCTAACCCCAGCTTCTGCATTGGTACTGCCTCTGCAAAGAAACAGCTTTATAACAAGGAGGCAGAGAAGAAAATGGAAGGAGTGGCCGTTTCATATATGGAGTCCCGTGCTCTTTAGATCCAGAAAATAACTCCATATATTGCAGTATCAGAGAAATTTGAATTAGTGCTTTTCTGTAGTGTACTTCTAATTATTTGATACTTCCTTGGTACATGAGGACAAAAATAGCATATTTTGCACATCTATGACAAATATAGCGCTTGTACATACAGAACTGAGCTCTTATTTGGGGCAGACAAAAGAAAAATTGATATTTACTGTTAAGAAGTAAGTATATACAACAATAGAGAGGGAGTTGGCACTATTTGAGAGAAAAATCAAAAGTAGATTTGCTCTGCTTTATTAGAAATAATTAGGGGCTGGGTGTGGTGGCTCACACCTGTAATCCCAGCACTTGGGAGGCTGAGGCTGAAGGATCGCTAGCCCAGGGGTTTGAGACCAGCCTGTGAACATGGTAAGACCTTGTCTCTAACAAATATATTTTCAAAAATTAGCCAGGCATGGTGGTGTGGACCTTTGTTTCCAGACACTTGGGAGGCTGAGATGGGAGGATCTCTTGAGCCCAGCAGGTTGAGGCTGCAATGAGCCATGACTGTGCCACTGTATTCCAGCCTGGGTAACAGAGTGAGACACTGTCTCAAAAAAAAAAAAAAAAAGAAAGTAAGAAAAGAGAAATAATTAGGAAGCACATTTGTGAGGAAACTGATTTTAAAAGTGCCTCTAGAAAATTTCCGTAATTGAAAAGCTTGAAAAAATGATCTTTTAAAAATGCCCCCCCACCAATGAGTCTCAGAGAAGTAGATCCTCAAATGTTCATTAACCAAAACTGATGGATGACCAGTTGGCAGGAAACTAAAGGTTTGGACACATTATGATGAGAACGGCATTCCAACTGGATTCTCATTTGTACTCTTGTACTCCGGTGAGTGAAGAGAAAAAGGGAAAACCACAGACCGTAATGAATCCATTACGGTCTATGGAAGGGCCACAGGGATCCCCCCATTCTCTTATGACTACCTGAAGCAGCTTCCAGGAGGACACGTCCGGAGAGGGCACCATGGCATAGGAGAGCCAACTGCTATTTTTGGCTTGGTGTTAGTAGGTATGCCCCTCACTCCTGAGTTTCAGGTGTCTCTCAAATCCACAGAGAACAATAATGTCCAGTTCTTACTAATACAGGTGGCAGCTGGTTGCAGAAGAAAGCGATTACATTTTCATCTCTAGGGAAGAAAGTACCCACACACATGTGGCTGTGGTCTTCATCACACTGCCTCTCTTCTCTGGACTCTGCAGGGGCTTCTAGATGTCTCTTGGATCCAGTGAAGAAAACTCAACTCTTTGTTTTTAGGCCTGTCTATTAGCTAAGCTCTCCATCACACTCCTCCTAAATGCCTTCAGCTTTAGCTGTAAGACAGCCCATACTGGCAAGCTTGCTAATGAGTGAAAACGCAGCAGCCCGGTTTCCCACAGGGGAGTATGTACATTTTAACAGCAGGCTTCCAGAGACAGGGCACCTGCTGCCTGTCTACTTTCCAACCAGGACCTGGTGAGGAAAACTTCAGCCAGGCCCAGAGGGAAGGGTGGGGGCTGTGAACTGCCATTATGCATATGCCTGGGGTTGTCCTGCCTTAATTTAAGACCATAAACAATCCATCTTCTTCCAGAAACAGGGTAGAGCCTTCCCAGATCAACAAAGCTCTGTCAGAGCTGAAGGCACACCTGATTCCCTGGAGCGCCACTGAACAAGCCGGAGACAGTGCAGTTTGTTTCTCCTGGGCAGGCACACACGGCATCTGCCAAAATGAGAACATCGTTCACTTATACCTGTTTATGGAAAACGAGATACAGGACGGCATTGTACCTGAGATTTGGAACCACCAGGAATCCTGTTCTGTCTCCCTATGTATGTGGCTCTTGATCTGGGGTATACATTCCAGTGATAAAGAAAAGAGACACAAATTCTCATAAAACAAGATGGAACATTTTAAATGGACACAGAAGTTATATGTTGGGGAAACATGGTAGGAAGATGGAAGAAGGGCTCATTTTGGCTAAAGAGGAGTAGGGGGGTAAGTTAGAGAATAGTAGCTCAGAATGTGTGCTATTTAAGGCAGGGCACAGAGGCTCACACCTGAAATCCCAGCGCTTTGGGAGGCCAAGATGGAAGGATGGCTTAAGGCCAGAAGTTTGAGACCAGACTGGGCAACATAATGAGACTCTGTCTCTATAACAATTTTTTAAAAATCAGCTGGGTATGGTAGTGCACACCTGTAGTCCCAGCTACTTGGGAGACTGAGGCAGGAAGACAGCTTGAGCTCGGGAGTTTGAGGTGACAGTGAGTTATGATTATACTACTGCACTCCAGCCTGGGCAACAGAGTGAGACTCCGTCTCTTAAAAGCAGAATTGATGCTATTTAAGTTTTCTTATAGGATAAGAGGCATTTTGTGCTGAGAAAAAAGAGGGGATTTGGGATAGTGGGGAGACAACAGCCCAAAGGTCAGGTACTTCACAGGCAATGAGAGAATGCTGTGAGTAATGAGGCTGGACAGGTAGGTTCATGCCTCGGCTGCTGGCCTGCTTGAGGAAGCCAACTCGAGTAGTATTATGACAGATGGGTGGGTCAGAGGCAGGGAGGTCATAGTACACTTTTGGACACACCCAAGGGACTGGTAATTACACAGCTGAATACATACACAAAAGCCCCTGAGCTATATACTTAAGATTTGTATATTTTACTGTATGTAAATGATAGCTTAAAAAAGTACTTTTTAAAAAAAAGCCAAAGGGAGACAGTGCCAGCCTGTCCAGGAGTACGGGGGCTGGGAATAGTCAGAAGAAGACAAACACACAGGAAAACCAGTCTCTTTACCCTGCAGTCAGGGACACTCTTCCAGGGTCCTTCCCCTAAAAAGACCACTCTGATGCTTGCTAACAAAAACCAGAATCAGAAGATGTCCGTGCTGAAGGGCACCATGGGAGACATACCTATTTCTTTTTTTTTTTTTTTGAGACGTAGTCTGGCTCTGTCGCCCAGGCTGGAGTGCAGTGGCCGGATCTCGGCTCACTGCAAGCTCCACCTCCCGGGTTCCCGCCATTCTCCTGCCTCAGCCTCCCAACTAGCTGGGACTACAGGCACCCGCCACCACGCCCGGCTAGTTTTTTGTATTTTTTAATAGAGACGGGGTTTCACCATGTTCGCCAGGATGGTCTCGATCTCCTGACCTCGTGATCCGCCCATCTCGGCCTCCCAAAGTGCTGGGATTACAGGCTTGAGCCACCGCGCCCGGCCAAGACATACCTATTTCATTTTACATAGAAGGAAACCAAGTACCAGAGGGGCTATCATTTTGTCCGGGGTTCTGTGGCCAGTTTAGAGGTAGAAGACCTAGGTTTGCATCCCAGTTCAAATTTCAATTCAAAGGTCTTTCTCTACCCAACTGTTGCCAGCAGCCATCAGGAAATTTGAATGAATGACAGAATTCTGAAGCTATAAAAAATCAAATGTGAGTAGATAGGTAGCAGCATGGGTGAATGTTCATGGCAACGTTCATCATGGTTTGGTGAAAGCAGGTTACCAAACAATATCTATCACCGTGATTTTGTGGGGGCAAGTATAAGCAGAAGGAAAACCACAGGGATGATCGCCCACATATTAATAGCGCATTATCTCTGGGTAGAATTATAATTTTTTCTTCACGTGAGAGGTTTTCTGGTAAAAACTGAAAAATGTGTTAGACAAATTCCAAAAGAGCTATAAAGCCAGGCACGGTGGCTCACGCCTGTAATCCCAGCACTTTGGAAGGCCAAGGCAGGTGGATCACAAGGTCAGGAGTTCAAGACCAACCTGACCAACAGGGTGAAACCCTGTCTCTACTAAAAATACAAAAATTAGTTGGGTATGGTGGCACATGCCTGTAATCCCAGCTACTCAGGAGGCTGAGGCAGGAGAATCGCTTGAACCTCCTTGAATCGGGAAGCAGAGGTTGTAGTGAGCCAAGATCGCGCCACTGTACTCCAGCCTGGGCGACAGAGTAAGATTCTGTCTGATAAAAGAAAAAAAAGGCCGGGCGCGGTGGCTCAAGCCTGTAATCCCAGCAACTATTGGGAGGCCGAGACGGGGGATCACAAGTCTCCAGGAGTTGAGAACCAACAACGGTGAAACCCGTTCTCTACTAAAAAATAAAAAAATACAAAAACTAGCCCGGCGATGGTGGTGGGCCGGTTTGAAGCTCAGAGAGAGGCGTCCTTGTAGGTCCACAGCTACTCCGGGAGGTTGAGGCATGAGAGAAAGTGAATGGCGTAAAGCCAGAGGCGGAAGCTTGCTTGCAGTGAGCTTGAGATCCAGCCAGCTGCACTCCAGCCTGGGCGACAGAGGCGAGACTCCGTCTCAAAAAAAAAAAAAAAAAAGAGCTATAACATTTATCAGTAATTTTTGTGTGCTCTACCTTTTCTATTTAAAAAAATGAATATGCATTAAGGTTTTTATTCAGAAAAAAGATTTGTGTGACTATCCAGATTTTTGTCATAATTCTGAACTGGGCGTCTGCTTGTTTCACTAAAAGTAAACACTTCGTGAGAACAAAAAATGAATCACTAGGTAAATATTGATCTGTTTCTAAGTGAACAAGAGACATAACATCCCACTGAAGCAAAGTTTTCCTCCAGACATTAAAAGATTCATTCATAATGTATCTTTGGGTATTTCATCTTAAAACAGATTTTCGAATTGACTTTAATGCTGAGAGGGGAAAACAGTAATCCCTGCTCCTTAAGCATGCTTTCAATGTTCGCCTTTCATCAACTTTTTTTTCTATACCAGAACAGTAAGAGGACATATCCCGATTCCACACATATCATCATAACCAGCTACCCGCGGTCAGAATTACTGAATAATATTAACAGCTTGTTGTAAATCAGTTAACAGAATTTTCCAGTCTAGGCAAGTGCTTGTGAAGGCTGCAGACAGCCTTCCTTGTAGGAAAAAAATCTTCAAAGTCCCAGGAGAAGCACTTTCCCTCATAACAGACGTGTTTCCTGCCCTTAACTTCCAACACGTGGGAGTTTGTTACAGACATGTGACACAGAAAAAGACCTTGGGGGACAGTAACTTCCAATGGTGTGACAGAAACAGAAAGAAGGTCAGATGGGAAACAAACGTCACCCAGGGACTGTCATCGGGGGCTGGCCTCTGCCTCAATTCTCTCACCTGTACCCAAGAAAAGTCCCTGTTCACTTCCCCACAGATAAGAAGGCAGCCAACCTGGTGTCACACTCCAGTTTGGGTTCAGTTTCCCTCTCTGCTACTCTCAGTTTTCTCATCCCTAAAATGAAAGGAAAAATGAATCCAATCTCAAGGTTGGTTAAGACTGAATGGCATAATGTCTATGAAAGGTACTCAATAAATTTCAAATGCAGTAGCAACGTGGACAAAAGAGAGTAGTAATGTGAAAACATTTTGGTGATATGAGACATGAACACAGGATACAGTGATTCCTACAATTAAAATCTAAAACAGAAATAAGGGGTGAGTTGAAGGATGGAGGGTCAATAAAGTAAATTTTGCCCTTTAGTCATTTGTCATGCTCGAGTCAGACTGCTCGGGTGTTTAGAATTTAGCTGCTTAAGCAATGCTCCAACATGCTCTGAGAGGGCTGGTCCTATCATCAAAGGCAGAGGCTTTGGAAGTAAATTGGTTCTGGAGAATTTGTCCCTTCACATACACCTTCAAACCATAGCTAACTCCTAAACGATCATCAGGTCTGCCTTTAACCTAGGCTGACCTCCACCCCTCCCTAGTTCAGGCTTCACCAGGAGAGAGGGTGGCAATCAGCCAATGACCAGGGAGCTCCATGCTGATGCCCCTGGCTCAGGCTGATGCTAATTTTCTAAACACAGCCACAAGGTCCGAGGAGATGGGGCTGGGGATGCACTTCCACCTCCTAAGGAGGTGGGTGGGAGCCATTTCAGTAGAGGTCACACCTTAGACTCATCAAGAAAATGTGCCAGGGAGGGAAAAAAGCAAAGAGAAACTGTTGGGCTTAATGTCTCTGGATTATTTTTAAAAGAAAAAAAAGAAAAGGAGGTAAAAACTGCCACAATCAGCTTTCTTTTACACTTTGAACAATTAGTGTGGAATCAAACCTTACATGATGCTTTTCTGGAGCCTGGGCAATAGCAGCTTTTGCATGGCTTCCTCCCTCTAATTACTCAGGAACCAATGCTGGGTGGAAATTTGCACTCATCTGCGCAGAAACTTGCAGGGTTTTAAATACTTTGGTTTTCAAGAGCTCTCTAAAAATGAGATGACCAAAGAACTGGGCCTAGCAGTCCTACCCAAACTGACAGCTGAAAGTGAGTGCAAATTTCAGTAGTCAGTCGAAATTATTGATCTAAATTAAGTATTAAAAAAAATTCAGGCCGAGCGCCGTGGCTCATGCTTGTAATCCCAGCACTTTTGAGGCAGGCGGATCACCTGAGGTCAGGAGTTCAAGACCAGCCTCGTCAACAAGGTGAAACCCCATCTCTACTAAAAAATACAAAAATCAGCTGGGCATGGCGGCACATGCCTGTAGTCCCAGCTACTGGGGAGGCTAAGGTAGGAGAATCACTTGAACCTGGGAGGTGGAGGTTACAGTGAGCTGAGATCATGCCACTGCACTCCAGCCCGGGGGACAGAGTGAGATTCTGTCTCAAAAACAAAAAAAAAAAAAAGAGGAAAGAAAGAAACATTCAAAATACAACTATGAAAAATACTGGATGATTTTCAAAACATATACCATGCATACCCTTTACAGAGCTGATTTTTAACTGCAAACACTGCATATAAGAACACCATGTCCTTGCTCTTGTGCCTGGCTGTGAAGCCTACTGTAATGAAAAGTCCCCTCAGCAGGGGCAGTTCCAAATTCAATATGATGACATTTATAGTGTCCACCACTATTAGGCAACATATCTCTTGACTTGGGGTCATGGCATCACTGTCACAACTATGAGAAAACGGCATAAGAATACCACACGTCAACACCCAAAACACCCAAAGCCCATAATGGCAGCTGTTCACCCCTGGCCAACAGCATGTGAAAATTAACTAGACAACTACACAAAGCAGGGGCCCAAACTCTCAGATGTTGGTTGCCCATTTGTCTGCTCTTAGAAGAGAATCATCCACCCAGTGTCCCCAACAGCCAAGAGAGGGGATGAGAGGTGGTATCAGGATGCAGGGAAGAGCTTCTACCACCATCGGGTCTTAGCAACTGCATTAGTCATGTGCTGAAGGGACACACTTGAGGAAGACATCTCCCTGAGTAGCTGCAGTCTGAGAAGGCACAGGCAGAATGGAGTAAGCTTGAAGAAGCACAAAGCGAGTGAAGCAGCATGACAAGAAAGGAGAGGAATTCAGACCGACTGTGCACGAGGCTTGGCCTGAGCCCCAGAGGAAGACACAGTCATTCAGAAGACATCCACAGGGAAAAGGTGAACACTGCATCTCTTGAAAACAGTATGTGTGACACAGAGTGCAGATTCCCTTCATTTTACAACTATGGTTTCTTCTATCAGAAGCAGAGCCCTCCCCTGCTGTCTCCAAAATACAGATCTGGAGGCAGGTGCAGTGGCTCATGCCTGTAATCCCAGCACTTTGGGTGGCTGAGGTGGGCAGATCACTTGAGGTCAGGAGTTCGAAACCATCCTGGCCAACATGGCGAAACCCCGTCTCTACTAAAGAGCACACCTGTAATTCCAGCTACTCCAGAGGCTGAGACACCAGAATCGCTTAAACCCGGGAGGTGGAGGTTGCAGTGAGTCAAGATCATACCACTGTACTCCAGCCTGAGTGACTGAGCGGGACTCTATCTAAAAAAAAATACAGATCTGGGCTTCCATATGGAAACCTGTTCGCTCAGACAAAGCACTCTCTTTAAGTGTATTCTCTTAGCTAATGCTTGGTACATTTTTCAACAAGGCAGATGAAGAGTACTCAACTATTGGATCTGTGCTTTTTTGCTTATTAATTATTTTGGGTGAGGATAGTTCCTCCATCCTAGAACTGGCAACAAAGCATTTGTTAAAGGACTAGAATACTATCCAACTTTTCCATATCTGCCTAAAAATGACTACTATTTTCTGCAAAGTCCCTGTCATGGATAATGACATCACACTGTGGAGGAAGGAATGTTTCAGGCAACAGAGATCTGATTCTCTCCTACCCTCCAGGATTCAAACACTAGACTGCAATCAGACTGTGGCTATTTTAACACCAGTGACGCCATATCCCATTGATGCCTTAAGGACACGACGGGATAAGATTCTTCTTTGAACATCACACAAAGCCAAATACATCAGCAGCTGAGCATACAGAGGGCATGAGGTCTACTCACTCTTTGGTCAGAAGAGGACAGGACTTGAGCAGAAACCGTGAGAGGCCCGAGTCCTGGAAGTAGAGGTCAGGTGGTGCTGTGGGGCTCTTCAGGTTCAAACACCGGACGATCACGTACAGCACAGCAGCCACTGCAGCCAGCTTCACTCCATCAAACACGGCTGGGAGCTCGGGGGTCTCCAGCATGGCATTCATCTTGATCTGGGGAGCAAAGGCACAGGTCTAGGTTTACAAGCACAGTGAGGACAGGTGATGCCCACCACCCTACAGATGCATGGTGGGCTAAGAGACACTGCCAGTGATGGTGTGCCACAGTTCAGATGTTTCCACAGGCTCCTGGCAGACAGACACCGCCAGCACCTTGCAGCTACTGATCAACTGGCCATAATCCAAATCACAAACAGTGTGAGCATGGATAAACTAGGTACTGTGTTTTCTTTTTATAATCTCACAAGCATTTCTAAGATGAGCAAATCAAAAAATCGAAAATGCTAAGAACAGTGTCCTTTATCGGAGGGGTAAAATAAGATCAGTCAAAGAGGCGGCAACAGGACCAGGAGTAGAACTTTGATTTTTGTTAACAGGTCATCCTTTTGGTTTTTTTTCCTCTCTGTAGACTTAACCTGAACCTGGTGCCCCAGGTGTGTGTTAAGTGTTGTGTTTACAGCCTTGAACAGAAACCCGGAAAGGACTGCTGGTGCCACCGGGTGGGGTTGTACTGCCTGCTGGCCTCACCCCTTTATTTGCAGAGCAGGCTGAGATAAAGCAACCTCAGTCTGACTCAGCCATCTGCTCCCCAGAGGCTCCCCAGTGCTGGAGTCTGAGTCAGACTCAGCCCAGGTCACAGCAATCCTGGCTCCTAAGGGTTTCAGGTGTAAGAGCTTGGCTAGTTCCCCGCCCCCCCCCACCGCCGCCTCCCCC
>NW_016809732.1:570364-592889 GCF_001698545.2 Rhinopithecus bieti
ACCCCCGCCCCGCTGTGGAGGCTATCTGACTGTAGCCATTAGTCCAAAAGTAGGTTAAAAGTAAACCAAATTGACCACTAGGCCAAAATCTAAAACTGGAGTACAGACAATATATATGCTTATCTGTCCTTTCCCAAGCTTTCCCAATATTTCATCTTTTGAAGTAACTTCACCTAATATATAACACACGCCCCTCCAAACATATAAAACCAAACATCAACAATGACAAAAGCAACAGCAACAAAAATCCAGTATTTTCCTTGCTGCTAGGCAGAAAAACAGA
Organism: Rhinopithecus bieti; assembly: GCF_001698545.2. NCBI lineage: Eukaryota > Metazoa > Chordata > Mammalia > Primates > Cercopithecidae > Rhinopithecus > Rhinopithecus bieti. Next base: position 570,648 of record NW_016809732.1, read on the forward strand.
ACATCAGCTGTTACCTTAAAAATCAGGGAAACCACAAGCTAACAAAAGAGAAAATGGTAACTCTCACAGCCAAGGTAGCTATGGCAACAGCTTCCCCTGGAATGGTTTCAAGTAGCCTCTGCTAACAACAGTCATCATGAGAGCTCTGGTAGCCAGTGCCGGAGACAGGATAAGCAGAACAAAACAATCTCCACCAACTGTGTTTGGGGTATAACCAACCGAACTTTCCTAAGACCTACAGCAAGTCCAGAAAGGACTCAGAAACCTTTTCTAAACTCGAGGTCACTTTGGCAGACAATCTCTGGCAGGGATTCCCAATTCAATAATGAAAGGAAATAAAAGATCACAGCTCCGTAACTAGTCTTCCACCATCAGGGCAAGACAAGGATTTTTTAAAACTTACCTGACACAATTTCAAATCAAGGCTAGACCATGAATATAAAGTCAGCTACACTGAACTTCTGTGAGGAGACAGTTTTCTTAAAACTTAACTTCTGCGCTGGGCACCATGGCTCACGCCTGTAATCGTAGCACTTTGGGAGGCCAAGGTGGGTGGATCACTTGAGGTCAGGAGCTCCAGACCAGCCTGGCCAACAAGGGGAAATCCTGTCTCTACCAAAAATAAAAAAATTAGCCAGGTGTGGTGGCACATGCCTGTAATCCCAGCTACTTGGGAGTCTGAGGCAGGAGGATCACTTGAATCCGGAAAGCATAGGTTGCAGTGAGCCAAGATCATGCCACTGCACTACAGCCTGGGGACAAGGGTGAAACTCCATCTCAAAAAAAAAAAACAAAAAAACAACTTAACTTCTGGTGACACTTCTCCTCACTCCTGGGGTCATATCCCCTGAAAGCTATCTATAAACCCCTAAAACAAGGATCCTTAACTTGGGGTCTGTGGGTTCCCTATGGGATCCTAGGGTCTAAGAGCCCCCTGAAATCATGTGAAAGTTTGTGCACATGAGCAGTTTTCTGGGGAGAAAGTTGGCAGCTTTAATCAGATTCTCTAAAAAGGGTCTGTGGCCTAAAAAAGTACACAGCACTGCACTAAGATGCCCAATAGGTTTAATCTGTGGCTCCCATTCCTCACCTTGTCCGAACCCGCCATGGATGCCAAACTAAGGCTAAACAAACGTCCAAGATGATGCAGCTTGTTAATATAGGCTTCTAAGTCTCCACATTCTATTAGAGGACCAAAACTAAAATCCACCAGAAATTCTCTGACTATATGCTGGTAATATGGAACTGAACTAGAAGTTCTTCCTCATCACCTTTGTTGGAAAGAGAACAGGGTAATGCAGCCAGTAGTTTCTTGTTGGTTTGGAGTGGACTTATTAAATTAAACAAATAAGTTCTTTCCTTCCCACTTCTACTCACTGCTTCCTAACATAAGGGGAGGAGAAGCAAAAATAAGAGTCTCAGCAACACATACCAATGTTACTTATTCTTCTCACTGCAAATATGAATTTTCCTTGAAGAGTTGTACAGTTGGGCTGATCAGGTCAGATCTCTTATTCAAACTAACCTAAAAGCTAAAAAGATTGGATGGTGATGTTTTAAAGTTGAAACGTAAGCACAGTCTAAGTTTCTCTGCATTTAAGTCTTTAGGGAAAAGACAACTTTGTTAATTAACATGTATGCCACACTCTTGAATGTTTGGCCTTTTTAACAAGCCTGCTGCGAGAAGGCTTTGTGAATCCACCAAGACTGACAGGCTCTCTCTGGTTTCTAGGGCAAGTTTTCTGCTGTGTTCCTCATTCTGGCTAAAGCCAATTCACATTGCTTTGAACCTTTATCTCACAACATAATCTCCAGAAATGCCTAACAGGACAGGTAACATCTCTGTGTGACCAATGAAATCACTTAGCAAGGTTTGAGATCAAGACAGCACAGCCAGTCGACTCATTTGTTCTCTTCCAAACATACAGCAGGGACAGAAAAAAATATGAGCTGAGAAAAGTAACAGGGCACAGATGGGCTCAAAAACAAAGTACCAGAAACAGAACAGGGCCAAAAGCAATGGGTAGGGGATTGCATTGCTTGTAGGGTCTCAGTTCAGACTGGGGCCAGAGGCTGGCTGCTGAGAAGTGCCAGAAGCTAAAAGTGCTTGCTGTGAGATGGGGGACCTGAGCTGAGCCTACTGCAAGAATCTGCTAAAAGATCTAAGGCTTCCAAAAAAGCAGAAGCAAAAGAGAGAACATGGGGAAACAGCCAATGTTTATGCAGCACTATCTACGTGCTAAGCTCTGTTCTTCAAATTTGACATATGCTAGCTCATTTAATCCTTCCCATACCCTATGAGGTAGATGCTATTATTACCCCATTTTATAGACAAGGTAATTGAGGCATAGGAAGTTTAAGTTACTTGCCCAGTGTCATACAGCTGGTGGGTAGAAAAGCCAGCATTCATATCTGGCCCAAGAGATCCTCCTCTTAATCACCATGCTGTGCTACTTGAAGGCAGGTAAGTAGAGAGAGAGAGAGAGGCAAGCAAGAAAATGCATGGTGCAGGAGACACACACGAGACACCAGAGACTTGCCCAAAGTCAGACAGCTGTAAACAGCAGAGCTGGGATTCAAGCCCAATTTTTTTTTCTGATTCTACCACACCAAAATGACTTCAGAAGAAAATCAAAGCCAGTTGAAGGAAAGAATCAATTAACCTTCAGAACAGTCCTGCCTAACTTCCAATTATTATCTGTCCCTATTCTGAGACAAATTAGTCATAGAGGACCAGGCTGTGGTGAGGTAGGCCGGAAGAGCAAAGTCTTCAGCCACATCATAGGCCACCTGACCCCACAGGCTTGGCTGCCAAATGAAAAACAGGGCATGGACCAGATCAAAGATCCTAAACTGGCAGTCCACGGGGCAGTGTTGCATTCAGTTGGCATTTAAAAAACAAAATAAATGTATTCATTGCCATATTATTAACACCAGGAGATTTCAGATAAAAATCTAGATTTCTGATTTCTCTTGGAAATAAAATCAGAAGATTTGGCAACACAAGGCCAGCATTCTCACACCACAACAATGGACAGAGCTGAGCAGGGCTGCCCCCTTCAGACCCAGCAAGCTCTCTCCAGGTGGCCACAGTCCCCACTACTCCCTATTAGTGGGGTCCTCAACACTGACCCCTGGCCCGCTTTAATCATTTACAGTACCTGAATGGTCCCCGTAAGCATCTGAATATGCAATCTTTGGAGAAAAGCATCTAAGGTCCCTTCTAGCCCTGAAAAGGTCTGTGTTGACTGAATATTTGAAAAATATACGATCAATATATATATAAATAAAAAAGTCCTAGAAAAAATGATGGAAAGGCAAGAGTGGCAAAGCTGATAGGATAACAAGATGTAGTGCCTTTTATTTATTGATATTTTCATTGAGGTTTATTTATACCTTAACTCTTTCCACAAACTACTTGAGACAGCTTCAAGATAACACCCTTACTGAATCTATACACATAGCGAAGGATCTGGAAATGTGTAAGACTGCTAACTGCTTTCTGATAGTAAATGTCCCCTTCATCCTTAGTAGCAGAAACCTGGGAAATGTGCCCAGCTGAAAAAAACTACATACCCCCGCTCCCTTAGCTAGGTGAGTCCATGTAACTCAATTCTGGTCAGCTCTGGAGGGGTTGATCTAATTTCTGGGGAAGCTCCTTAGAGGGCAGGGAGTTCACCCTTTGTCTGCCCTCTTCCCTTCTTGCGTCCCTGGAATGCAGAAAATATGGCTGCAACTCTAACAGCTCTCTTGGGCCATGAAGTGACCTTGAGGTCTCTCTAGGAGCCCCATTAAGATGACAGCAGGGCAGAGAGACAGAAATCTGAATTGCCAAGCAATGCCAAGGATGACTGGCAACCATCAGAAGTAAGGAGAGAGGCGGGGAATAGTCTTGCCTTCAGAGCCTAAGGAAGGAACCAACCTTGCAACACCTGTTTTCAAACTTCTAGCTTCTAGAATGGTGAGAGAATATGCCCAAATTACCCCTCATGACTCAGGAGTTCCACGCTCCTGTCCTTAGTGGCTGAAGGGACTGTTTGCCACATCCTTCTGAAAGGCCCCTTGTTACTCAGACAAGCTCAATCAATTCAGATGATAGCTAACTGACATGAACACCCTCAGATGACTCGTTGACATAATACAAATTGCATTCTGTGAATAAATACTTATTAGCTTGGCTTCTTTGCCTCTGTGATTCAGCTGTCAGAACCATCCTTTCCTTTCCTCTTAGCTATCAGCAAAGTGAGGGAGCTCAGAGGACACAGACATCTGGGGCAGGGGGAGATCTCTCTTCCTTGCCACCCAAAAGGACCTAACATAACAAGCTTGGATACTTATGGGTCCTAAGGCAAATACCTCTCAAGGAAAACCAAGCCAAACCCCTAAAGGATTTCCCTGTTCCAATTCCATCTGGTTGAAGATGTAAATTTCATTTAGGGTCCAGTCCTGCAGTGAGACAGCCAGTGCCAAATCCAGCTACAGTGTTTGTCCTGGGGCAAGTTCCTTAATCCCTCTGAACACCATCTATAAACTGAACATGTTAATACATAAAGAGCATTTTAAAACAATGCCTGGCATACAGTAGTACTGTATTCACTATTACCATCTCCACTATTAAACTTTCCTCCATTTTGCCTCAGCAAACAACCTAAGTTGACAGAAATGACCACAAAATATACTCCTTCCTAACTGACATACAGGTCTCATTAGCAGTGAACTCACTAGCTGATTGACTGCTTGGGCCTCCTCCAATGAGTTTAAAATTAATCCCAGGACATACTCTTGTTGATTCTTCTGAAATGGAACCATATCTTCTAAAATGGAACCATGTTAGACTTAATAAATCACTGGATAATAAGTGGTGATCATCATGTCCCATAAACAGTTCCAAGATGCATTGTTCTTGTTTTCTGTGCTAAAATGCATCCTTGGCAGTGCACAGCTGGAACCCCTCCTCCTGACACCACCCCGCTCCTGCTGAGGGGCTTCTCCTGCCCATGGAAAGGCTACCCATTCCTCCCTGCAGGTAAAAATCTCCTCTTGCCTAGCCTGGCTCTCCCAGGAAACTGTAATGCCCTGAGATAAAGCTTTGTCCCCGAAAGTACCCTGTGAGGGTGTCAGGAGAAGGATAGCAGAAGTCCACAGCACACTGCCCCAAAAACATGGTCTGTTTCCATCCCATGTCATCCTGATTTTTCAGCCTCTTTGGTGGCAACTTAGGTAAAAGTACAACCCCATCTTAACCTGATTACATCTGCAAAGACCCAATTTCCAAATAAGGTCACATTCACTGGTTTCAGATGGACATAAATTTTAGGGGGTCACTACTGAACTTGCTACACCAGATAAAAGTGGTCAACCTTAAATGTGGGCAACATGATACCCCTGGAGAGAAAGTAAGGAGGAAATGGGCCGCCTTCTCCCCACTTTATCTGCCATTTAACTAAAGAAGTCAGAGCCATCATAGGGTGAAAAAAGCCATTTTGCAGGGACAAGAACAAGCCCAGATGATTTGGGGGAGAAGGCCCAGCCATCCCCCTGAGTTGTGCCTTTGTGTCCTCTGAGTCACTGCCACGGGATAGGAGAGCCTCAGAGCACAGCCAGAAGGCTTCGGGAACTGCACAGCCTGGCAACTGGGCCCTGTTCTCACTCTGGGTAAGGTCTGATGAGATGAGTGAACACCTTAGCCAGCAGATCACCAGATCCACCTTTCAGCAAATCAGTGTTGGTCCTAGGCCCGCATGTCCTCCCACAGAGGGTTCTGTGGGACAGAGTCTTCGCGGTGCTCAAAAACTCTGGGTTTGTTTGTTTTTGAGATGGAGTTTCGCTCTTGTTGCCCAACCTGGAGTGCAATGGCACAATCTCGGGTCACTGCAACCTCTGCCTCCTGGGTTTAAGCCTCCGGAGGAGCTGGGATTACAGGCGGGTGCCACCATGCCTGGCTAGTTTTTTGTATTTTTAGTAGAAACGGGGTTTCACCATGTTAGCCAGGCTGGTCTTGAACTCCTGACCTCAGGTGATCTACCCGCCTCGGCCTCCCAAAGTGCTGGAACTACAGGCGTGAGCCACCGCACCTGGCCAATACTCTGGGTTTTAAAAGATCCCCTCTCGGCTGGGCACAGTGGCTTACACCTATAATCCTAGCCATTTGGGAGGCCAAGGAGGGCGGATTGTTTGAGCCCAGGAGTTCAAGGCTAGCCTGTGTGACCTGGAGAAACTCTGTCTCTATTGTTTGAAAGAAAAAAAAAAAAAGACCTCCTCCCACCACCACCACCTCAAGCCAGAAGGGATGGGAAAGCCCTGGAAACAATAGGGCCAATCCTGTTTTCCAGAGATGCTGAGAAACACTGATTTTTGAACATTAACTAACTCAAGCCAGGGACTGCCCTGAAAGGGTGGGAGTGGGTTACCATAACAAGGAAGGATAAAGCCCCTGGTTGATCCAGTTCATCTCTTACAAATCAGGTCCTACAAGGTGAAGGGATCATCAAGTCACACACAATTTGGTAGAAGAGAACTGGAGGGATTGACAGATAAGTAAATGTATTTAAGGCAAGGTTGCCCTCTGTTGTATTCAAGATAAGACCTTGAAATTGTCTTTCTGTGCAAACCTACTCATGTGATAACAGTTTTATTTAGTCATATTTCTTCCACAAAGTCATAAGGTCACAGACTCAATCTGCTGGAATTTCAGAAAATAGTCTACAAGTTCTCAGGGGGAGTAAAGTTACCCAATGCAGGAAAACGTGAACCTCACAGTTACATGTCAGGAATGGCTACTAACCCATGAGCTTCCACAAAGAAAGTTACCAAACTGAAAATGTCTGAAGACTGAGTCACCAGTTAAACAGGAACATTTAATTGGGCACTTTTATGTGCCCTTACTAAAATACTGAATGGAAGCTGGCCTCTCCCACTAGCAAATAACCCTGCTGAAAGAATAGTACTGTCTACGAGAGAACGAATGGGTAAAGCACTTAGTAAAATCACAGGCAAAATTGTTTTCTCTTCCACTGAGAAACCATGAATCCATACCTGAGAACAAACAAAAAAATCTTAAGCCAGGTATTTCCTCTAAGGAGATTCTAGATTTTCCAAGAGAACAGGCACTTGAATTGTGAGATTTATCCTAAACATATTTTTAAAAATCGATACCATAATTAAATTCTGTAATATCAAAACCAAAATTCCAGTTTACCAGAACCCAAGGAGCTCAAGTGCCTACTTCACTGGAATTTTTTTTTTTTTTTTTTTTTTTTTTTTTTGTTTTTTTTTTTTTTTGAGGACAGATCCTTGCTCTGTCGCCCAGGCTGGAGTACAGGGCCGGATCTCAGCTCACTGCACAGCTCCGCCTCCCAGGTTACGCCATTCTCCATCCTCACCTCCCTAGGTAGCTGGTACAGGCGCCCTCCACTGCGCGCGGCTAGTTTTTGTATTTTTTTTAGTAAGACGGGTTTCACCGTGTTACCAGATGGTCTCAGATCTCCTGACTCGTGATCCGCCGTCTCGGCCTCCCAAAGTGCTGGGTTATACAGGCTTGAGCGGCCTGGAATTTTTAAGAGAAGGATACAACCAAAGAAGAGGGCATCTCCAGATTGATTGTCCTGGGCACCATACAGATGCCACCCACTCTTCTATGTCTGGAAATAAGCTTCCAGAAGGAGGAAATGGAGATGGGGGTGGGAGGGCAAGACCCAGTGCCTGGCACAGCCGCTGCCTGAAGAACCACTCACCCCATGGAACTCCCTAAGGCAGGAAAAGAAGAAAGTTTCACCCAGACCTGCAACAGAAAAGGACGTACAGCTACTCTCAGTTAATGAGAAAATAAAAATAACTAGGACTCCTCGTTCCTGAGTGTTCTGGTTTACCAAGGCTCCCAGTGCCCCCAATGCCTGGCTAATACACACTGTAGGGCCCGTGATGAGAGCATTAACACGTGCAGCCCATTATCACTCTGACAGTCTTGCATTTCACCATGGCAGGCATCTGTGAGGAAACCCAACCAATGACCAATGGGCCAAGCTCCTCTTCTTCCCTGCCAAAGGAGAGACTTGCTCGGCACACTCACCCCAGCTGGGCAAAGCTGAGGTCACTCGCCCATCCATCTCTTTCAGCTGTGTGGCTCTCTGATGCTGAATTCTGCCACCTGGGAGCAACAGTACCCCCCCCCCCCCCAGGGCTTGGCCACCAGACCCTGTTACACAGGGATAGACAGCAGGAAAAGCTCTGTGCTCCTTGCCCTCCAAGACCAAGAGAAGGTTCTGGGGGCAATAGCATATGGTGTGCACAGCATTTTGAAGCATGCTTTACTTATTTCTGTTTTATAAATACCGTGGACGCTGTGAGCAGAAACAGGATCGCCTGCCAGTTTAGAGCAGAAGGCCTGAAGGTCACGTGGATTCCTTTGTGACCAAGTCTTAGGAGACAAATGCTACCAGCTAAATCCAGATAAATATGAAGGGCTGATTTGTGCCTGACATGAAGAAGGGATACTGTGAGACAGGCGCCTATCTGCTGCTGCACACGCCAGCCCTAACGCTGGGCCTCCAGGGAGCCCTGCCCAGCTTCCGCCATCAGTCCTGCTGATTATGAGAGCTAAAGAGCTTTGCCCCCCACTTGTAGGTCACAACCCAAGTGGAAAGACCCAGAGATTCTGGATTCTGGATGTCAGAGGAGGGAGAGGATCCCATTTGTGTCTCTACACTACTTGTCTCCAGTGGCATCTGGAGTTATTCCACCCCCTATCCCCTCTGAACATTCTGTGCTGTACAGCTCTGGGCAGGTCACTTGCACTTTTGGAGGATTTTGAGGCCTAGCTTAACAGTCCATGTGATATAACTGAATGACACAGGGACGAAGGTTTTAGAATCAGAGGTCCTGCATTTAATTCCAGATTCTGCCAAGTGACCTTGGGTGAATGATCTAAACATTACAAAGATTTGCTTTTTCTTCTATAAAATGGGGGAAGGGAGGTACATTATATGTTACCGAAGGAAAGAAGTTGATGAAATTCTGTAGGCTAAAAAAATGACTTATAATGATAAATTATGCACAGATATCCTCAAGATAAGGTTTGTAAAATGTTTTCAGCTCTTTAGCAGAAAGCTGCTTTATTAAATATTTCAAGATTAGAAAAATGTTAGTTTTAAAGCAACTGCTAAGGAATTGTAACACATGAGGAGCATGACAATTGGTCCCCAAGTAGTCCTGAGCTTGGCTTTATCACATCTTTGCATTGAGGATACTGAATGATCTAAAAACTAACATCTCAAAAGGAAGCCCTCTGGGTTGATACATTTTAGGGTCTTAGCTCAGTGGATTGCTTTTTCAAGTAAAGAGTCAGAAATAAGTTCATGCCCTCAAATGTTCCTCTCTCCTGTCCGTCCACCACAGACACTACACACTGTTGTTCCAGGCCTCACTCCTCCTGCCTCCCACTCCAGAAGTAAGTTTTTCTCAGCCTTCTTTAAAGCCCGAAGGCAATCCCACCTGCCACCCCCAGCCTACCAGCAGCCTTCTTCCTTTGGTTTTTGTGCAAACGTTGCCTGTATCAGGCAGGCATTTGCTCCGAGTCCACCTCTAGTCCACTTAAAAAATACTCTACACTACAGAGCAGGAGTGCCCCACATGAAGCAGATAGCTACGCCACTCACTCCTCAGGAGCTCTTCCTCCGCTGGGCTTTTCCAATACATTTGTCTTGCTTCCTCATCAGTTTCCTGGGAGGCAAGGAACTGGCCATCAAGGAAGATGGTTTCATAAAAAATGGCAGAAATATTTCTCTGAGATTAGGAAAGAAAATTACCCCACTTACCAAAAATTGATTCACTGGCATAAGTAGGGAGCACCCTCGTGGATAAAGCAGTGGCTTGCAAATGAAGAGGACAGAACCTGCTGAAAAGGCATCAATATCACTGGGAGGGATGTTCTGCAAACTACGCCCTCCTGACATTCCACCTCACTCCCCACAGGAACCAAAGACATCACTCTAACCTCTGTGGGGGCTATGAAAGAAGTATAATACACAGCATCCAAAAAACAATTGGAAAATAGTACAACAAATCTGTATATAATGAAGTACTAAACTCTGAAGTACCAACTATAAATACTGGAGGAATTCAAATGAAGGAGGCAGAAAGAAGAAAGAGGTGGACTCAAAGCTGGGAACCACTGGAAGAGATGGAACAGAAGAGAAGGTGAGATGGAGGGGTGGATGCAGATGTCAGGCTGGGCTCACAGTTGAGCCAAGGCCCAAGAATGCTGGGCAGTCAGGAAATGGGCAGACAGGACAAGAGGGATGTGTTTCAGAGCAGTGGCAGTCATTATGGAATGAAGCTTCAGTGCTTTACTTACAAGGGGAATTCCAGACATTAGCCTGGAAAATGCCACACAGGTGCTGCCTCAGCTGTGTGCATAGGGTTGTGCACTGTTGTTCATGTGAGGGGCTGAAGTGAGGCCATAGGTGTGAGAAGCATTTACTTGGCTACATGTAACCTGACCCACGGCGATGTTGGACAAGCACTGACGTTCACCATTTGAGCCCCACTGCAAGCCCTTGATGGCATCTAACTAGTTTTGTACAACCTGCTGAACCATACAAGGATATTCACTGGGGGCCCATCCCCTCCAGGCCCTAAAAATCATACTATTTCTCAACTTCACACTATGTAACCACCTTTTCATAACTAGAACATTTGCTAGTCTCATCTCTACATAAAAGTGATGATTCATATCTCTTTCCTCTCTGTTGGGAGTTCTGATCTACGCACTTATAATTCAATCCTCATGTTTAAATTTAAATTTAGGGTGTTGAGTACATAGTGGACACTGTAAATATTTACTAATTGACTAAGTCTGTGGCATTAGCCTAAAGCATCATCATTGAGGTTCTCTGAATAGAAGTTTCTTACCAGATTATTACATTAGGCGGAGAGGTACAGGCCTTTATGAGTAATCGCCATGCCACTGTACATCAGGAGAGAAAGCTCACTGTGGCCTGGGCTGTCAGCAGCTTTTGGATATTTAAAGAACATCTCAAAGTTCAAGCAAATAATTATCCATCCAAAAATGAGAGTTTTCACTTTCCACTGCTCAGAGGAGTTACTGTCCCAGGACGTATTTCTTTCACACTTTCTCCTTTTGTCTTAAGAACATCTCACTGGGCTCAAAGATCTACTCCAGAAACTGCTGTCTCACAAATAAAGAAATACATTCAAAGCTAAAACAGGATGTTGGAGGTAGCAGAAGAAAGGAAAGGCCCGCAAACAGAAGGCAGATGGAAATCTACCCATTGATTGTTGACATTCAGTTAAATACTGAAATACCATTAGAAGACTCATGATTTCTGCTATTCTCTCCAAAACATACAATGCAACAAAATTGTCTATGGTATTTTCCAACTGACATGAGCTTATTTGGTCCAGAAAATATAAAACAGAATACAATTAACTGTAGTTTAACCTAGATTAAGAGGTTGGTGAAGTTATAAAATAAGGTTCTTTTTTTTTCTTTTTTTTGAGATGGAGTCTTGCGTTGTTGCCCGGGCTGGAGTGCAATGGCACATCTCGGCTCACTGCAACATCTGCCTCCTGGGTTCCAGCGATTCTCCTGCCTCAGCCTCCCGAGTAGCTGGTATTACAGGTGCCCGCCACCACAACTGGCTAATTTTTTGTATTTTTAGTAGAGACGGGGTTTCACTATGTTGGCCAGGATGGTCTCGAACTCCTGACCTCGTGATCCACCCACCTCAGCCTCCCAAAGTGCTGGGATTATAGGCGTGAGCCACTTCGCCTGGCCAATAAGGTTCATTTTTAACATCTAAGGAAAATGGAAAAATATTTCTACAAAGATTTCTGCTTCATTGAGATGCTTTCTGTAGATGTGCATTGGTGGTGGGGTAGAGAGGCTACTTGCAGGGTTTGGAGACAGACAGATTTGAGCCGAACTGCAGTTACACTACTTACTAGTTGTGTGACTTCGGGCAAGTGGGAGGATCACTTGAGCACAGGAGATTGAGCCTGCAGTGAGCTAAGATCTCACTATTGCACTCCAGCCTAGGTGACAGAGTAAGACCCTGTCTCTTTAAAAAAAAAAAAAAAAAAATTAACAACACAATGTGAAGCTGGGAGTGGTGTGCTCACCAGAGAAGACAAAGGAGAGACTTCATTCACCAAGGCTGGAAGATCCCAGTACAGAGCCAGATGTCTGGGTCCTCAAGCCTGGTTAGTCTGGTCTTGACTTGCCTATGAGCAATCATGACCAATGCTAATTTAAATGACTTCTACAGGTAACATATGGATCACACGTATGTTCCTTCTCCCATTCTAGACAATAAGCTCCTCTACTGACCGCCCAGACAAAATATTAAATCTGTGAACCATAAGTTAGGGTAAAGACTCTCATCCTAGGATCTAGTATTGTTCTTTGGCTCTGACACTGTTATCTTTAAATCACTGTATCTTTATTATTTATTTATTTATTTATTCTTTGAGACAGGGTCTTGCTCTGCTGCCCAGGCTGGAGTGCAGTGGCATGATCTTGGCTCACTGCAACCTCCACCTCCTGGGTTCAAGCAATTCTATTCTCATGCCTCAGCCTCCCGAATAGCTGGGACCACAGGTGTGCACTACCATGCCCAGCTTAGTTTTATATTTTTCACCATGTTGGCCAGGATGGTCAACTCCTGGCCTCAAGTGATCCACTTGCCTCGGCCTCCCAAAGTGTTGGGATTACGGGTATGAGCTACTGCACCCAGCCTTTTATTTATTTATTTATTTATTTAATTTACAGAGACAAGGTCTTGCTCTGTTACCCAGGCTGGAGGGCAGTGGTGCAATCATAGCTCAGTGCAACCCTGAACTCCTGGGCTCAAGTGATCTTCCTGCCTCAGCTTCCCGAGTAGCTGGGACTGCAGGTATGTGCCACCACACCTGGCTAATTAAAATTTTTTGTTGTTGTTGCAGAGATGGAGTCTCACCATGTTTTCCAGGCCGGTCTCCAACTACTGGCCTCAAGTGATCGTCCCACCTTAGCCTCCCACTGTGCTGGAATTATACAGGTATGAGCCACTGAGCCTGGCCAAATCATAACTTTAAATGAAGGAACAAAGCTAGATGATATGAAAATGTTCTATTTGTGTAGCTCTATCATTTATAAAGTGTTTGTGATTTTAATACATTACCTTATTTACTCCTCAAACATGTCACAGAATGCATTTGTGTTGACAGTAAAGACTGAATGCCTAATTTACTAACAAAGTGCATCCTCAGGTAACCTCATTACCTCATTTGGTGCTCACAACTGCTGTGAGTTAATATTAGTGCAAGCAAGGAAACTGAGGCCCAGGGGCCCTCCCTGTGCCAGGCCCTGGTAAGGCTCTAGGAATACAGAGAAGCAAGGCACCCATCCATCTTATAAGCTGTTTGCAGAGCTGGATGGATTCTAATCACTTCAGCCTTACAGAAGCTCCATAAGGCCTCTCTGCTCAACCATAAGATACTTAAAGAAATCTGCATTCGGCTGGGCGCGGTAGCTCACGCCTGTAGTCCCAGCACTTTGGGAGGCCGAGGCGGGCGGATCACGAGGTCAGGAGATCGAGACCATCCTGGCGAACACAGTGAAACCCCATCTCTACTGAAAATACAAAAAATTTAGCCGGGCGTGGTGGCGGGTGCCTGTAGTCCCAGCTTCTAGGGAGGCTGAGGCAGGAGAATGGCGTGAACCCAGGAGGCGATGGAGCTTGCAGTGAGCGCGAGATCGCGCCACTGCGCTCCAGCCTGGGCGACAGAGCGAGACTCCGTCTCAAAAAAAACAATAACAAAAGAAACCTGCATTCCTCTTTTGCACAGCACTTTTGTGGCAAAGTGCTGATTTCTCTTGCAATTTCAGTGCAACATCCAGAATTTCTATGTAGAGTCAATAAATAGACTGATGGGTGATATTAATGATAGATGGAGGGAAAGGAACTATGTTTTCTAAACGGGGAAAAATATCCTTGGCTATAATCTACTTGGCATTTTCCATCATCCCACTATTTAGAAGGTACATTTGTCAACATCATTGACAAGAATGAGCAAGCACTTTATTAACATGATCAGAATAGAGGAGGGAACTGCAGCCAGGATATTTGGAACCTGAGAAGCTAATGTCTACAGTGTCAATACAGGTCAGGCCACACAAGGAGCTGGAAGGGGTTGGAAGCTCAGCTAGCACTGTGGAAAGCCTCCTCTATGGCCCATAGTGGGGCACAGGGTGTTCAGGCCCCAGGGAAACTCCTCAGGGCAGAGTGTCTGGCACAGCGTCCAGCAGAGAAAGAGCTCAATAAATGCCTGCTGAATTCTGAATTTTTCTCATTCTCTGAATGAGAAAAAAGAACATTTCCCAGCTGTGAGGACTCTAGCACAATCACATAATCCTAGGAATATTGTATGTCCCTCAATTTTTAGGAAATAGTAATGACATAATTGGATACATGAGAAAAAGTAAAAGGATGCCAAACAATATATGTAGAAATTTACTAAAATTTGACTGGGTGCTGTGGCACACACCTGTAATCCCAGCACTTTGGGAGGGCAGGTGGGTGGATCACTTGAGTTCAGGAATTTGAGACCAGCCTGGGCAACACGGTGAAACACTATCTCTACAGCAAACACAAAAATTAGCTGGGTGTGATGTAGTCTCAGCTATTGGGAAGACTGAGGTGGGAGGATCACTTGAGTCTAGGAGGTGGAGGCTGCAGTGAGCCCAGATCCTACCACTGCAATCCAGCCTGGGCAACAGAGTAAGACTTTCTCAAAAAACAAAAAAACAAGAAATTTGCTAACATGTATAATTCCATGTTAAGTGACTAAAACAAACAGCAGAACAATATGTACAATATGCTAACAGTTATATAAAAAAGAAAGAAAAAAACATAAATGCACACACATTTGCTGGGACACACATAAAAGATCTCTGAAAAAATATACAAGATACTAGTAACATTGACTGCTTCTTGGGAGGAAGTTTTCCACTCTTTACCATGTTGTACCTTTTGAATGTTATAACACATGAATGCATTATCTGTCAAAAGTAAATAAATACCTCTACTGGACAGACTACCCAGTTTCTCCAACAAATTACAGGGAAAAGAAGAAAAGAAAAGGGGATCTGCAGCTTAAAAGAGACATAAATGGTAGAACAATAGATCGTAATGTCTATTCCTTACTTGAATCCTAATTCAAAGAAATTAAGCTTAAGGAGAAAAACACTTACGCCATTTTTAAACAATTGGAAATTTGAACAATGATGATGTTTGATGATATTAAAGGATTAGTGTTAATTTTTCGAAGAGTAATAATGGGTGTTTAATAAAGGAGTCTTTGCGTTTAAGAATTATCATGGAAATATTTATAGATGCAACTATATGATGTTTGGGATTTATTTCAAAATTAATGTGAGCTGGGAAAAGTAGCTAGGAAGACAGAGTAAATGTGAGTGGTTATGAGTTGATTATTGTTAAAGCTGGTGATGGGTTTTGTGGGGCATGGAGGTTCACTATCTGATTCTCTCTACTTCTGTATATCTTTAAAATTCCCAGAATAAAAGGCTAATAAATGAATAAGTGATTATTTAGCAATATGACAAACAGTCCTGCTAGTCACTAAGGCCTAAGCTCACCCCAACTTTCAGCTGCGATCAAGCCTCTACTGTCCCTGGGCTGATGAGTTGCCTGTGGAAAATAAACGTGAGGCTGCTGCCAGCTACTGCAATTCTGGCAAGAGTTTAGGTCACGCAAATATCAACAAGAAAACTTTATCACTTACTCCAAAAATAAACGAAAAGAAACAGAGAAATTAGTTTTGGAAGGCCTCATTAATGTGGAAGGTAAGCGTTGGCTGCACGTACAAACGGGTGTGATGACTTGTACCTGCTGCCCTGTAAAGTGTCCTTCCCAAACCCATAAGCAATTTTTGTCACTCTCCTTGGGAGTGTTTCTCAAGTTCTCTAAATGACTTTATCACTTTCAGGGTCTGAACAGACAGGACCTCAAGGCAGAAAACCAATTAAGTCAACTCTTCAACTCAGTTAATATTTCTAAAATGTTCAACACATGGAAAGGAGCCATATGAATGACACAAACACGACTGGAAACCTCTGTCTGCCTCCCAGAGCTTCGATTCCTGCACTGGGGTCTTTCAAACTCAGGTACCAAATGGCTCCCTTTGAGGGGAAAAACTAGTCCTGCCAGATGCCCCTAGCTACATTACTTTGTGTTCGACTCTTAAAGTTAAACTACTTTTATCCAACTATTATTTATTATACTATTTCTTAAAATGCACAAACAGTACAAATAGTACTCAGTATGTTGCATAAACTTCCTTTGGCACTTTTACAGTTACAGAGATCCAAGCACATTTATAAAAACAAAATTACTCAAATAGTAAAATTCAGATGAGTTACATTAATATAATGAGACTAATGCCATTTTTCAGACCTGAAACACCTGCAGATGATGTCAGTGTGGTCCTGCCTACTCCTGGGCAGGTTCTATGGATCCTGAGAGCCTATACTTCCAGGTACAGTGTGACACGTCCATTCTCACACTCCTTTTCTCACTGGGACCACTACTACAGCCTTCATTTACACAGTGCTGTGTGGTATCATTTGACTTCACTTGATGCTCTCACATCTTTTCTGCACTAAGTCCATCTATGTATTTTTCTCTATAGCGGGGTTTACCTGGCTTCGATTCATCAGAAATTCATATACAAATGGGGGAGGCACTGAGACTGTGTGGGTGGACCTTGATATTATAATTAGGTATCCCAACATTCCAGGACAGGCTTATAAAACATTTCCAATTATCTTTAACACGAAACCAAAAAGTCTGAGTTTGTAATCTAATGAGAACCCAAGGAACCTCAAGGACATATCCTCAGCCCTGGATTAGGAAATCCATAGCACAAAATGAACGTGGTGGTGGTACAGGAAGAAAGCAAAAAGTGTGGTGGGGACTCGAATGAGCACTCACGCTGTATCTCAGAAGCCATCTGTGCCATTACCGGGCATACTAAATCATGGATTTAGTAAGTTGAAGTGCATGCTTCCAAAGAACTTATGTGTAAATACCACTGAAGAGCCTTACTTAATTCCAGCAGGTTGCTGAGGTCTTACCTCAGACCCCTCCCGCTCCTCAGTCCTTAAGAACTAAAACATGGCACTTCAGACATGACAAATCCAGACTTCAGGAGTCAAAGAACAATTTCCAATATCAGTTCACCTCACTATAAGGTGCTACAACTGCCTATCAACATTGTGTAGTCTGTACCAGCTAAAAAACGGGGCGCAAAGCCCCACCAAATGCTGCTGCGTTAGGTTAACTTAACTAAATCAATGGCCTGGTTTCGCAGCAAAAGAGTAACCAGGATTGTTTAAGGAAACTGCAAAAGAGGAACCTCTCCTTGAGTAGAATCCTCTACCTTAGGCCCTCCCAAACAGCATAATTCAATGGCCATTAAGTCAACCTTTTTAGTAAGCTAAGTATGTCCTGGGTAGAACGTGCTCTTTAACCTGAGATACTGATCTTCCAAAATTTTTGGTGCTAAAATATCTCCTTTTTTTTTCTTTTCTTTCTTTTTTTTTTTTTTTTTGAGACAGAGTTTTGCTCTGTCACCCAGGCTGGAGTACAGTAGCTCAATCTTGGCTCACTGCAACCTCTGCCTCCCGGGTTCAAGCAATTCTCCTGCTTCAGCTTCCCGAGTAGCTGGGATTGTGAGTGTGCACCACCATGCCCAGCTAATATTTTGTATTTTTAATGGAGATGGGGTTTCATCATGCTGGCCGGGCTGGTCTCGAACTCCTGGTCTCAAGTGATCTGCCTGCCTCGACCTCCCAAAGTACTGGGATTACAGGTGTGAGCCACCGCGCCCAGGCTAAAATATCATTTTAGATGACAGGGATTTTGTATTTCCTTTTGCTGTTGTTGTTGTTGTTGTTTTGAGACAGTCTCGCTCTGTCGCCCAGGCTGGGGTGCAGTGGTGCGATCTTGGCTCACGGCAGCCTCTGCCTCCTGGGTTCAAGTGATTCTCCTGCCTCAGCCTCCCAAGTAGCTGGGATTACAGGCACATACCACCATGCCCAGCTAATTTTTGTATTTTTAGTAGAGACGGGGTTTCACCTTGTTGGTCAGGCAGGTCTGGAACTCCTGACCTCAGGTGATCCACCCGCCTCGGCCTCCCAAAGTGCCGGGACTACAGGCGTGAGCCACCAACCCCTGCTGTATTTCCTTATTTGAAAGAATCAGAATGTAGCAATCCATGTTGGGCTTCCTGATTTTTGTTTTTTATGGTCCTCATTGACATGACTAAGTAAACAGTACACAAATACATGCCTACAGTGACTGTGCACACAGGGAGGCAATCTTTCAGAGCTTCTCTTTTATCCAAGATAAATGAGAAATGAGAGGATGAGGCAGGAAAATCGCTTGAACCCGGGAAGCAGAGGTTGCAGTGAGCCGAGATTGCACCACTACACTCTCGCCTGGAAAAAGTGGAACTGATACCACCACCTCCTCCTCCTCACCTTATGTAACAGAGTATCTATGGTACAATTGACTAATAATGTGGGTACTCAGCAATGAGCAAAGGCCAGAAGGTAAGAACTCTAGATTAGACTAATAGACTAAAGATTCCATTCAATTTCCAGGTGGCTCTAAACCAGACTCAGAGGTAAATAAAAGCAAGATGAAGGTTAAGGCACATTCAAATGAAAGAGGGGAAAAAAAAAAACAAGAGGCAAGATCTGGGAGCCACTGAAGACTATAAGACCATGTTTAAATCAGTGTGGTTATTTAAAACACAAGCCTAGCCATAGAAAGTTCAAATACAAAAAACCTTGAAAACTTTCTTCTTAGAGTCAGC
This sequence comes from Rhinopithecus bieti, assembly GCF_001698545.2. Classification (NCBI taxonomy): domain Eukaryota; kingdom Metazoa; phylum Chordata; class Mammalia; order Primates; family Cercopithecidae; genus Rhinopithecus; species Rhinopithecus bieti. The sequence goes on from NW_016809732.1 coordinate 589,545, forward strand.
ATCAGTGGAAACCTTTGTTGGCAAGGCCAGGTCAGGCTCAGATCTTGGAAATGTAAAGTGGTTTGGAGATCTTGGGAAATACTTCCAAGGACAGCAACAAAATTATGTGCGGGCTTGGGGAAGACGTTTTACAGAGGAGCAGGTGTGAGAGCTGGTTTTTCCTGGGGTGAGAGAAAAGAAGGGGTGAGACACTTCAAGCTACCCAAACAGAAAGTGTTGTGACAAAGGGCAGGCTTCCTCTTGGATGCCCAAAGGCAGGACAAGTGGAGTGATGCTGTAGTGCAGCAGACGGGATGAGATGCAACAGAGATGCGGGAAATGAGGCTAGGCACAGTGGCTCATGCCTGTAATCCCAGCACTTTGGGAGGCTGAGGCAAGAGGGTCATCTGACGTCAGGAGTTTGAGACCAGCATAGTGAAACCCTGTCTCTACCAAAAATACAAAATTAGCTGGGTGTGGCGGTGTGCGCCTGTAATCCCAGCTACTTGAGAGGCTGAGGCAGGCAAATCGCTTGAACCCGGGAAGCAGAGGTTGCAGTGAGCCGAGATCTCACCACTGCCCTCTAGCCTGGGCAACAAGAGCGAGACTCCAAAAAAAAAAAAAAAGGAAAAGAAGGAAAAAAGATCCTGGAAATGTGACTTGGGGAGGCCAGGAAGCTTCTCTGGAGAATAGAGAGCAAACAGCAAACTGTCCCTGGAAATGCTAGCACATTCTGCACAGATGGCAAGGCGAAGGGCCCAAGGACCAATGCGTTCCTCACTCGCCAGTGCCCCAGCTCTCCCTTCACAGCTGACCTTTAGAAGCTCCCCTGCACCTCCCCCAGCCTCTCACGGAAAAGAAAAATATTTGCCTCCAAATATCCACAAGATCTTTAAGATCTCCAGCAAAGCTGCTGCCTAAATAAGACTGTTTTTTAGCATCCTTAGAAACATTAAACAGATATCTAAAATAGAAGGCCTTCATAAAAAATGACGTGGAAGCTCTTTTCACACTGCCAAGAAATATTAAGTGAAAAAGGCAAGGTTCCAAATAGCATGTATACAGCGCGCTACCATTTCTGCAAAAAGGGGCGGTGTACAGAATATGTTAACGAATTTGCTTATAGATGTATAAAATCCCTTGAAAGGGATTTTCAGAGACCACTTCTGGAGGATGAAGAAATCACTAATGCTGGTTGCCTCTGAGGTTCAGGGGTCAGGGGTACACAGAGATGTATTTACTTTTGTGCTTTTCAAATATTTTCTTTCATCACGTGAATGTATTGTCTATTTTAAAACTAAAATTTGAATTAAAAAATTTTAAATTTCTAATAAAACAATTTTAAAACAAAAGTTTTAAGCAACAAACCAAACTAATTTGTTAATCTTGTCAGCTGTGTTCCTGGCACACACCAGATGCTCAATTTGTTGAACTTAATGAACCTCCACTTAAAGACAACAAAAGAAAATCAGAAACCAGGCAAATCCAAGGGTACCAATGTTCCACTTCGCTAAAAAGCTCTTCACCTGTCTACTATTTATTGTGAAAGATCAGACAATGGGTCGGTGTGTAACAAGCCCCTCACCCAACTGGTCCCAGTCCACAAGCTTCAGGGGTAACGGTGGAGCTTATCATCTGTCCCCACCAACCATTTTATAAACAGAAAACACTCAATCCAAAAACACGATGCCCTGAACAAGACAACAAAAAAATCTGCAGATATGAAAATAATCCTGAAAGCAGATAATGTAGCACCTGTATGGTATCAACACAGAAACAGCAGCACGGGGCTTAAAAATGTCCTAATCATGCGCTGGCCAAAAAGGCTGAACCATGAAAAGCTGCTATAAAATCCTGACACCAGACACATTTAAGAGGCACCCTGAACTTCTCATTGCTCTGTTCCTGGGGATAACTTAGCCCAAGATGAAACAGAAAGGCTTAAGTACCTCATGCCCCACATCATCTATACTCTGAAACTGGTCATGGAGTGCTCAAAACTCACAATGCAATAAAAATAGGAATACTGTAAGTTGTAGGTCATGGTAGAAATTCTGCCACACAAAATTCAATTATATTGGAAATGTCTCTCTGCTGGGGCTTTTAAAAGAGCCAGATTTTAGGCAAAAAATAAGACAGACTCTACCCCTGTCTCCCATAAGATCAAAAAAATTATTTCCTGCTTGGGGCAGGAGCTCTGAAGAAGGGCAGTGAGAACCACTACAGAGGTTATGGGTCCTGCCCGAGATTACCAGGAGAAGGTGTAAATGCTCAAAGCAATGAGTAACAGCGAATGAGAAGCCCTTCCACCAAAATGTTGAGAAAAGAGAGTGAGAAAGAGAGAAAGGGGCCCCTATTAATACACAAGCAGAGAAATGAAAACTATTATTCTAAAATGGCTGATCTCTAGAACAGCTTAAACAAAAACCAAAATTCAGAATCAACTCAAGAAAAACAAAGCATAAGAAGGTGCGATTTAATGAAGTGATAATCTTTGGTTCAATCTAGAAAACAAGTAAAAACAGAAGAGAAAATCAAAGGTGACTGGATTCCTGCAAAAAATGAAAGTGGCAGGCATCTTTTCATCAAAAGGGAATTGGCTGGCACAGTGAGAGTGGCTATTTGTCAGACCTGTGAAGGCGATAAAGGAAATGAAGGTGAGAGTAAAAAGGAAAGAAAGTGAACGACCCTGACTAAAATGAGAGGAAAAAGACGATTCCATTGTATTTGCCATCTGGTTTATTTCAAGCTTTGGAAAAGAACAAGAAAAACGCAGATAAACCAGTGAACCAGCTAGATTGCCAGCACGGATCAGTCACACACTTCTGCTTCTGCCAGGCCAGGCAGGCGCTGCTGGTGCTCCCCCTACTCGAATGACTAAGTAACTTGCTTAAATGCAGTTGACACACGATCCCTGAACTTCCGAAAAGCACTTAATACAGTGGCTCATAAAATCTTAATCTAAAAATGTTCATCCATTTAGAATCAAGCTGCATCACACGCATCGCTCGGGAGGAGGGCTGCAGAGAGGGAATACATATTTGGAAGAACACCGTGGACATGGTATCATCCAGGACTTTACCATTTCGAGGGATTCCCACCCCTCGCTGCCTGCTTTTAAAGATAATTTTAAAAGGTTCAGAGCCTAAGAAGAATGTAACTGCAAGTGAGGAACTAACATAGAAACTGAATTACCTGAATCAGAAAAATAATCAAGATATATGCAACGGGACTTGGAATCCCTTGAAGCTGTCTGTGTTAAAATGAAATCTGGAATATGTTTAATGAATTGGGGTTGGGGGGGAAGGGGAACGGGGAAAAATTAGCTCTTGATAGAAAATTGGGTGGTGGATATGAAGAAAAAAG
>NW_016809732.1:593019-636517 GCF_001698545.2 Rhinopithecus bieti
GGGTTGGGGGGAAGGGGAACGGGGAAAATTAGCTCTTGATAGAGTATTGGGTGGTGGATATGAAGAAAATGTATAAAAGGCAACAGAATATCATATCTAGCAAATCTATTGTGCTTACCCTGTGCCAGGTACTGTTCTAAATGCTTCAGATGTAGTAACTCCATGCCCTTCTCAAAGCAACCTTCTAACATAAGTATCATTATTATTTCTGTTTTAGAGGTGAGGAAACAGAGGCACAGAGAGGTTAAGTAGCTTGCCCAAGGTTGCAGAGCTAGTAAGAGGCAGGGCTAGGATTCAAATCCAGGCACTCAGGCACCAAAATCTGTCCTCCTAACCCCTCTGGGCTCCCCTAGAACTTAAAACACTGAGAATGGGCAAACTAAGCTTGGAGTGAAGTAAGTCATGCACTGGCTAGATCTAAAGTCAAGAGATCAACCCTTAGTCATGGGCCTGTGATGACCAGCCAGCCCTGTGACCACCCCAGGCCTCAGTTTCCTCACCTGTGCATTGAGGAGACTGAATTAGAGTCTATCTAATTAGATTTAGATAGAGATGAGCTCTATCCAAGGTGCCTTCAGCTCTAAAATGTCACAAGTCCGTGCTGACTACCAGCTGTATATGGATTGGTCTGCTTTCTGACTAGATATTCAAAGATTAATTCATCCTAAAACACACAGGAAGTTGTGTTAAGATTCTTTCTCTGCCTCCTGACCTTTAGAAGATTATTATGTTCTCTCTATTCAGGCAAATGACAGAGGGTAGTGAAGGATTTCTCTTTTGGACTCTGCTTAATGTGGCTGTAAGGAAACGGCCTTCGAAATGCTCTGGGCACAGATCTTGATGACTCTGCCAAACCTGCAGTCTCTCCAGGTCCCTCTATGGAGCCTGTTCTTGGAACCTGCCTTTGGATTTGGTTACTGGAATGCAGGTGAAACTGACAAACTGGAGGTCGAGCAACCAAACTAGAGGGATTGGGAAGATTAAGACAGCAGTCCATGGTAATTCAAATTAAGGAGTTTCATGGCGGCTAAACAAACCTCTATCTTTTTGTATAATCCAGTCTCTTTGCTAACACCCACTCTTGAGAGCTGAAACCTCAAAATTCATTATGGGTGAATTTAACAGCCGCTTGGAACCTAATCGACCCCCAGAAGTACTATCCTTAAGCTAGGCATTAAAGGCCACTTAAACTGCATCTGTGGGTAGAGAAGGCCCTTACAGATGGGTCATGCAGTCCTCCCTTGGGAGTCCTAAGCATCCCGCACAGGTGGCTGTCATCCGGCCACTGCTTGGACATTGCCAAGGTCGAGGCGCTAGCTGCCCGGCCTGGCAGGCAGCCTCCTGCGCTGCTGGACAGCTCTAGATGTGGGAAAAGCTCACGAAGCGCCTAGAACAGTGCCGGTCGCCGGGCCGAACTCGGTAAATGTGCTTCCAAGTGGGTCAAAAGCTGCCTCCCTAGAACTTAAACCCACTGGTCCTGGGTGCGCCCCTGGAGCCCCGAAACACAGAGGTCTCTCGGTAATCTCGGGTTGTAATCAGGACCCTCGGCCCTCTCCTCCCAGGTGCGGATCCCGGACCTTCTTCCCCAAGCCTGAACCGGCAGACCCCTCCCCAGACCCCAGAAAACCCAGGAGTGAGCACCAATGGGGGAATGGCAGCCAGAGAGGCCGCGGTCAGGATTATCCCCAACCTCGGTTTCCCGGGCACGAGGGGACAAAGGGCCTCAGGAAGGCGTATCCCCCGCCGCGATCTGGGCTGTCCCCGCCACTGGGCAAGCCAGCTCTCTGGACCCCCACGGCGCCATATGACAGGCCCCCGAGGATCCCCTCAGGCTGCGGTGTGATGGGCCGAGCTACGCCGGGAACTCGGGGCTCGGAGATTCGGTTCGACGGGTCCGGAGTGCGATCCCTGCTCCGCGGAGCTCGCTCGGCGTGGCTTTACCTGCGTGTGATTGACTACAGGTGCTCAGCTCGCCCCCAGTCTGGTTCCTGCAGCTTCCCGGCTGCCGGCGGCGCTCATGGATATACAGCCGGAACCCCTGGCCAGTGCAGCTCCCGCCGCTACCGGCCCCGCCCAAGTAACTGCCGCCACGCCCCTGACCACCGCTTCTGCCACGCCCCCGACCACGGAAACCGCTTGTTCATTGGGCAGTTTAGCCGCTTCTCCACTTGCCCCGCGCACTCATGGCATTACGAGGGAATCCATTGGTCAGCGAAGCTGTTCCTCAGAGTGGAGGCGGGATTCTTAGGGAAGAACTCCTCAACAATTGGCTACATTTGACGGCTTTAGGCCAGGGACACAGACGCTATTGGATAAGGCCAGCCCGGAGTGGGCGGGGAAAGGGGAGGAGGGCTAGAAGATGGGTAGTGTTTGCTGTCGATGGGGGTGGGGTGAAGAGAGGCGTAATAGTGACCGCAAGCTGATTTAGAGGGCTGGGTAAGGTCAGGTGTCGACTGGGGCTCAGAGGAATGAGGTCGGCCAGTAGCTCACCTGCGGGGCTCTGATGGGTCCAGGCCGACTAACTGACTCACGTATTCTCAAATTTCGCAGGGGGTGAAATTTGAGGTCATATCCCGGGAGAGAGGAAGAAGGATCGTGAGTCACCGAACCCAAAGGAGAGGAAAAGATGTGGAGGCAGCGATCTATGGCCTCTTCCAGCTCCGGACCGGGGATGGGGACGCTCTGGGCAATACGGGCCTCAGTTATTGTCCCACTGTCCTTTCAACCTTTAAGCAACCCAGTTGGAGGCCGCCTGGAAGAATGTAGCCTTTGAACTAGGGCCTGAAATTGGGGCTCCTACCGGTTGTGTGGGCTTAGGAAAGTCACTTAACCTTCCTGCATGCTCCCTGATTTCTTCACTTGGCAACTGAGGGTAGCAATAGTAGTTGATGAGAAGATTAAATGAACTCTGATAAACGCCAACAGTGGCTAGCACTCAACAGGCATTCAATGAAGGGTGATTCTTCACCCATCACCCCACTCATCTCATGTGGCTGGGAAACTAGGCCCATTTCTAAAATTCTGTGAGCCTGAAACTGCTTTTGCAATGGCATGTCGTGTACCAAGAATAGAACACTTGAGCGACTTGAAATGCAACCCCTGTAGGTCAGTGAAGGCCACCCTACCAAGGTCCCATAGGGCTGGGAGACAGGGAGCACGGGATGAAGTGAGAGGAGCGATTTAGTCAGAGAAGGGAAGTGGTGTTTGTTGCCATGTAAATTTTTCCCAACATATTTCAGGTTGTGACAAGGAACAATGGGCTGGCTCAAGTTTTATGAAGCGTGACCAAACAACATCCTCTGAAGGCTGATCAGCACCGGACTAGAAATCACTGCGTGAGCTATATCCGTCAGAGACCCCTGAAACCCGTTCCCCATTCTGAAGGTGTAGACATCACAGACTGTGGACAGAAATAGCTTCTCAGACTTGAATGTAGCCCCAGACCCTTTGTGTCTGCCTTTGAAAGAACTCACAGCCATGGTACATCAGAGTGAAGAAGAAAGAATCCTTTGCCATTGCTCTATTTTTCATTCAGTTGTCATGTTACCTTGAAAATAAAGGTTTCATCTCAGTGTTTATATATTCCTCTGTATTCTCTTTCATCTTGACAAAAAAAAAAAAACAACCCAGGCTTCAGTAGCAAAGTCTCTTAGTAATGAACCCCATCATCCTGACTCTGAGTTAAAACAGTTTGGACTTCCAAAAACAGCTTTAAATTTATCACTAGATAAGTATATAAGGTAATGCATATATTAACTAGCTTGGTTTAGCTATCCCACAATGTATACATGTATCAAAACATGGACCGCTGCAGTGGCTCACGCCTGTAATCCAACACTTTGGGAGGCTGAAGCGGAGCCCAGGAGTCTGAGACCAACCTGGGCAACATAGTGAGACCTTGTCTCTACAAAAAATTTAAAAATTAGCCTGATATGGCGGTGCATGCCTGTAGTCCCAGCTAGTGGGGAGGCTGAGGCAGGAGGGTTGTTTGAGCCCAGGAAGTTGAGGCTGCAGTGAGCTATAGATCGTACCACTGCATTCCAGCCTGAGCCACAGAGTGAGACCCAGTTTGACAAATAAACAAACATAATAACATGATAAACATAAATAAGTAAAGCATGTTGTATATTATAAATATATACAAATTTTGTCAATCAAAAATTGATAATAATTTTAAAAATAGGCTGAGCACAGTGGCTCACGCCTGTAATCCCAGCACTTTGGGAGGCCAAGGTGGGAGGAACACCTGAGGTCAGCAGTTCCAGACCAGCCTGGCCAACATGGTGAAACCCCATCTCTACTAAAAATACAAAATTAGCTGGGCTAATTTACAGTGTGGCACACGCCCGTAATCCCAGCTACTCAGGAGGCTGAGGCAGGAGACTCGTCTGAACCCAGGAAGCAGAGGTTGCAGTGAGATTGCGCCACTGCACTCCAGCTTGGACAACAGAGTGAGACTCTGTCTCAGAAAAAAAAAAAAAGATTTGTCACTAGTTTTGGAGGGGTGTGTACACATATCTATGCACACATTTGGTTCTGATCCACAGTTTTCTGGTTCTTGTCTTTAAATAGTGCTGCTTGGTAGCCATACACATGGCTGCATGCATGCTACGGAAATAGGCCCAGCCCAATACGGGTTTGCTTCTGCCTGTGTTTGCTAAGGGAGACTGAGATGTCTTGTTAGGCCCTGAAAAGCATGAAGTGGCTCCAGAGATTCAGGATGATTTCTCCACCTTGATTCAGAGCCACGAAAAGCAGCTGTTAGGAATATATTGCAGATGGGCTCACCATTGTGTAAATGGCTTTTTTCTCCCATCTCAGGAACATAGGTTCAGCCAATGGTTCCAGTAAAGGACATCTATCCAGTTCAGGAATTCTAAAACACAATTGTATCACAGAGGCTCAAAAAGAGGCACAGATGGAGCCCAGGAACAGGAGGAAGAGTGAAAGGATCCGGGCATCTTCTCTGCAACTCTGGCAGGCTTAAAGAATGATCCATTATCATTTTCCAGCACACAGAACTGTTTCCTTAATTGTCTCTGGTTTCTGTTTCCTCCCCTCTGCTTGCAGTCTTGCCATATTCTGTTTAATCATATTATTTCATTCTATAAATCATTTCCGAGGGAGGCCATTTAGGAGACAAAATGGACTTATTTTTGCCTTCAAGTTTAGTGGCCCATTGAGATTGAGGATTTGGTGAGCCTTGGCCTAAGATAAGCAGGTGTTGGGATGTGGCTGTAAAGTGAATTTTCAAAACCATGACAGTACCTTGTTATAAAAAAGAACAAGGGAGACGGTTTGCCCCAGGCACCTTCTGGGATGGCTAAAGCTGCAGGACTTCATTAAAGTAGACTGCTTCTAACCAACTGGAGCCTCTGCAGGATTTCCTAACCTGAGAAAGTCCTCAAGGTACTCTGGGAGACAGCAGGGAGCAGCGGTTGGAGCAGATAATGTGTTCTATTTATTCTCTTCAGGGAAAATCAGCAATTCACTCAGTTTGTCATTTTTGTTATTCTGCGTCCATGGGGGATGGTTCAGAGAAATGGGATTTGGAAGCTCTGCCGCTGGGGCTTGGATCCTGGTTCCATCCTTCCTAGCCTTGTGACTTTGGGCAGGTACAGCACGTCTCTGTTCCCCACTTTCTTCTGTAAAATGCAGAAGACAGTGAAGTGCTTGTCTCATGGGGTCCTTTGAGTGGCAGATGAGTTCACAGATGCAAAGTGCATCAAACAGTACCTGGCACATACCTAAAAATGTTAAATAAATGTTTGCCATAGCTATTACAGGAGCCCATTTCAGAATCTCCCTCTAAGGTCTTCACTCATTTTTTAAGTTCTAGCCTTCAGAAGTAGTGACCACAGGATTCAGGATTTTCAGAAAACATAGATAGACTTTATTTTTTAAATCTGTTTTAGGGCCAGGCGCCATGGCTCATGCCTGTAATCCCAGCACTTTGGGAGGCTGAGGTGGGTGGATCACTTGAAGCCAGGAGTTTGAGACCAGTCTGGCCAATTGGCAAAACACCGTCTCTACAAAATTATTTGTAAAAATACAAAAATTAGCTGGGTGTGGTGATGTGTGCCTGTAATCCCAGCTACTCGGGAGGCTGAGGCAGGAGAATCACTTGAACCTAGGAGGTGGCAGATGCAGTGAACCAAGATCAAGTAGCTGGGACTACACGCGCCCGCCACCTCGCCCAGCTAGTTTTTTGTATTTTCTTTTTTTTTTTTTAGTAGAGATGGGGTTTCACTGTGTTAGCCAGGATGGTCTCGATTTCCTGACCTTGTGATCCGCCCGTCTCGTTCTCCCAAAGTGCTGGGATTACAGGCTTGAGCCACCGCGCCCGGCCAGGATTTTTTTTTACTAGCAAAATCCCACCACCTGGTGCGAGAAACTTTTCCTTTGGAATGTGGTTACCAAAAATGGTTTGAGGACCGAGTAAAGGTTTTTGAGACTAGACCTCATCAGTGTAATCATTGTGAGGGAAATGGAAAGGATGAGGCTAAGAGAATAACAGTAAACGCTGCAGCCTGGAGGTTCATAAAGTATTCCTACAGTTGTGACATGGTGCAGTCTGAGGGATCGAATATTGTGGCTTTATTGTCACACCCAGTGCAGTCTGCATGCAGTCTAGGAAGGAGGTTCAGAATGCCCTGTAAGCAGGTCCACTGTCTGGCTTCTTATTGGTAATGGAGATGAAGTTTGTTCAGAGGCTTTAAGTCCCAGCATGCGATAGTTCCATGAGGACAAACTATGATCAATTTCAAAAATGTGGTCCTTTTGTTATTAGAAAAGGCTTTCTGGTGGCCAGTGAAAACGATCATGAAAAATAACCTTGTCTGTGATTTGGTCTGCTTTCTTAAGCTATCTGTGAGTTGTCTATAGTAAAATCATAAGATGAACACACCTGGTTTATGCCTGTTGTCCTGGCAAAATTTTAATAGTGCCCTCCTTCCCATCAGGTGATTCTCAAATACTCCCAATTTGGATGATACACTTTATGGTAACATTTATATTTACATATATAGGACCTAGTACTAAAAATGCTCATGAAACACACAAACACACACACACGCACATGCACGCGCGCACACACACACAGATGAAAAAGTGTTCTAATCTTATAATCAGATACATACAGAATATCTGACAGGTGACTGGCTAACGATGACTTCTTCTTAGTCACCATGCATTCCTCTTCCTGATGTCATTCTTAACTAAAGAAATAAAAATTGAGTTATTCATACTATTAATTGCAAAGGAGTCGATAAAACTTGTGTATTAAATAAGCTCATCATACACTCTTTCCTACATAATTTTAGGTTATTGAGCTATTTTAAAACTATTTCCAAAGAAGGCAAGATGCAGCGTAAAAAAATAACAACAACAACAAAAACCCCACCAAAAAAAAAAAAAACAGCTGGGCACAGTGGTTCACACCTGTAATTCCAGCAGATTGGGAGGCCTAGGCAGGTGGATCACTTGAGGTCAGGAGTTCAAGACCAGCCTGGCCAACATGGTGAAACTCTGTCTCTACTAAAAATACAAAAATTAGCCCTGCGTGGTGGCAGGTCTCTGTAATTCCAGCTACTTGGGAGGCTGAGGCAGGAGAATCACTTGAACCCGGTAGGCGGAGGTTGCAGTGAGCCAAGATTGCACTGAGATTGCACCATTGCACTCCAGCCTGGGCAACAGAGTGAGACTCTGTCTCAAAAACAAAAACAAACAATTTCCATCTTTCCAGAGACCCCTATATTGTTTTGCCATATATTTAAATTAATTTACAAAACAGTAAACATTTTTTACTAAGCAAGACATCTAATACTAGAAAGACAGACAGAATCATAAAGTCCCATTCATTCCTCGGTGGGGATGGATATAGGACAAATGGGAAATATCGATGAGATAACTCAAAGGACTGAGCAATAAGCACAGAGTGCCATTAGTGTCAGCAATAATTATTCAGAGGAGGCAGCAATTTCTTCTGACTTGGATTATTGGAGATTTGAATTGGTTTTTGAAGGTCTATGGGCTGAATCTGGCAGGGCAGCATTGGCGGTGAGGGAGCATGGCATTCCAGGTAGGCCTCTGAGTGGATCAACACAAGATAGTTTGTCCACAGCAGAGTCAAATTGGGGCCTAGCAGGTGAGAAGATGAACAAATGGATGGGGCTGATGGTGGAGGCAAGATAATGCCTTCGTCTTAGTTAATGGCTTCATCTCAGCCCTTTGGGTATTTGGATATCCTCACATAGTTGCAGAGCAAACATCCCAAACTCCAGGCATCTGCAAACCACATGGATAATTTTGACCCTATCTCTTTACTCTCTGCTTTATTATTTACTTAATAATGTCATCAAATTGACTCAACTTTTAAAATGAAATACCTTATTAAGCCCCATCCTAAACCAGTGGTTCTCAACTGGGGGTAGTTTCGTCCCTCAGGGGACTCTTGACAATATCTGTGGTTGTCACAACCGCAGGGGTGCTGTTGACCTCTAGTGGGTAGGGACTAGAGATGCTGCTAACCACCCTTCAGTTCCCAGGACAGCCCCACAACAAAGAATTATCCCAAATGTCAATAGTGCTGAGGTTGAGAAACCCTGTGGGCCAAAGCAGTAATATCTGTGATATTGCAGGCTTGAAGTGTGATTATAGTTATTCTAATTACATTACAATCATTTCATAAGGATTACATTTTATTATTTATTTTTATTTATTATTTTTTTGAGACAGAGTCTTGCTCTGTTGCCCAGGCTGGAGTACAGTGGCACAACCTTGGCTCACTACAACCTCCACCTCCTGGGTTCAAGGGATCCTCCCACCTCAGCCTGCCGAGTAGCTGGGATTACAGGCGTGCGCCACCATGCCTGTCTAATTTTGTGTGTGTGTTTTAGTGGAGATGGGTTTTCACCATATTGGCCTGGCTGGTCTTGAACTCCTGACCTCAGGTGATCCCCCTGCCTCGGCCTCCCAAAGTGCTGGGATTATAGGCTTGAGCCACCAGACCCAGCCAACTATTACATTTTTAAATGTTCTTCCATGTGCTACTCTATAATCATCTCTTGTATCACAATGCAGACATGGCATTTAAGTTAAATTTGATTCAAGATATTTGTATGCCAATGTTCATAGCAGCATTATTCATAATGGCCAAAATGGGGAAACAACCCAAATGTCCACTGATGGATGAAGGGATAAATAAAATTGGTAAGTACAAATAATGGAATACTATTCAGCTTTCAAAAGGGATGAAATTGGCCAGTGCAGTGGCTCATGCTTGTAATCCCAGCATTTTGGGAGGCAGAGGCAAGAGGATTGCTTGAGCCCAAGAGTTCAAGACCAGCCTGGGCAATACAGTGAGATCTTGTCTCTACAAAAAAGTTAAAAAAAAAAAAAAAATTAGCTGGGCGTGCTGGCATGCTCCTGTAGTCCCATCTACTTGGGAGGCTGAGGTAGGAGGATCACTTGAACCCAGGAGGTTGAGGTTGCAGTGAACTGTGATTGTGCCACTGCACTCCAGCCAGGGTGACAGAGTGAGACCCTGTCTCAAGAAAAAAAAAAAAAAAAAAAAAAAAGAATGAAATTCTGACACATGCTGCAATATGGATGATACTTGAAGACATTACGTAAAATGAAATTAGCCAATCACAAGAGGACAAATATTGCATGATTCCACTTACATGAGGTGCCTAGAAGAGTCAAATTCAGGCTGGGTGTGGTGGCTCAGGCCTGTAATCCCAACTATTCAGGAGGCTGAGGCAGGAGAATCACTTGCACCCAGGAGTGGGAGGCTGCAGTGAGTTGAGATTGGGCCAACGCACTCCAGCCTGGGCAACAGAGCGAGACTCCATCTCACAAAAAAAAAAAAGAAAAAAAAGTCTCCTTTTCTCTTTACCTTATCTCTTTATTAAGCTGTCAGCCTGCTACGGTATCACATCCAGCTGTTAAGCCTCCACCAACTGCTGGCTGATTGTTCTTTTGTGTTTGACAATCCCCTGGAGGCATGAATTGCTCCTGTCTTGTATGTTAAATTTGAGCCCCTTTGCAAGGGTAATCTTTCAGGTAGGTGTTTGAGGCTTATGCTAACACCAGGAGGGCTCTTAGCTGATGCTTTCCCTGGTTCTCTCCAGGACACTTCTAGCTGGTCTACAGTTCAGCTTGTTGTTTGAATGGAGTTCCCAGGCTCCTCTTAATTGCTTACCAACAAAATCTTCATTGTTTTTGAGAACACCCTTACACTTGAACTTTCCCACATTGTGTTCCACATAAAGTGTTCTCTTGGGAAGAACTTCAGAGGTCTCTGTATCTATGGCCTGCCTCTCTCCTTGGACAAAACCTCTGCGCCACTGCTCTGGAGCGTGGGGAACTCAGGCAGAGACAGTGGCCCCCTTATCTCAGGATGACAATCCTGCTTTATGAGCAGAGTGCTGGACAGAGCGGTGGCTTTTGCTCTTCTGGGCTTGCCTTTCCTGTAAAGAATCTCTGCCCCATGAGCAAGCTGAGGCCAGGGTAACACAGGCTCCAGTATGCTTAGCCTGCCATGGCCGAGGTGGAGTTTCTGCCATATGAGTGGGGGCAAGTTTAGGAAGTGAGCCCCAGATTTATCAGCCAGTCTTGTCCAAAGGAGAGCTTTTGCAGCATGAAACTGGAGGGCATGAGAAACGCTGGCAGCCTGTCCCTCCCAGGGATATATAGTAGTCCTCAACTGAGAGCTGGGGGAAGAGGTAGCCTGTGTTCTTGGCTTCACCTACTTAGAGTAACTTTTCCATAATGCTGAGCTAGGAGGAGGAGGAGGGAGGAAGTCCTTTGTGGTACAAAGGTTATTGACTCTCACTGTTCTTACTGAGACTTTGCACATTTTCTTGAATAAAAAATGTATTAATTTGCCATGTCCCCTTAAAACAATTTCCAAAGGCTTTAAATGGTTGTGGCTTTGATCTTAAGTAATTTCCAGTGGTTATGGTCATTTCACTGGGGAGACGGTTCATGGAGCTCCTCATGCTGCCATTCAGAAGTCATGGAAACCAAAATGTGTCTGAGACAGATCTCAATCCATGTAGAGGTTTACTTTGCCAAGGTTGAGGACACTTCTGGGAAAAAGAAACACAAGTTACCATAGGATCTGTGGCCTGTGCTTTTTCCAAAAAGGGTTTTTTGAGGACTTTATAGAGGAAAGGAAAAAAAGAAGGAAGGGTAAACAATGATACAGGAGATTACTTTCTCGTGAGGCTTTGATTAGCACTCGCTGAATCTACATTTTACATGTGAAAGGGGTGGGTAGAGGAACAGTCAATTATGTTAGTTTTCTTGCTTGGTAAATCTACATTTTACATAAAATAAAGTAAACACAGAGGAAGAAATCTAATATGCATTTGTCTGGGGTGGGCAGAGGAATGATTTCTAGTCTGGTCTTGATCCCATACCTGTGAAGATAAGATGTTAATCTACATAGTTGGCTGGGCACGGTGACTCACGCCTGTAATCCCAGCACTTTGGGAGGCTGAGGCAGGTGGATCTCTTGAGGTCAGGAGTTCGAGACCAGCCTGGGCAACATGGTGAAACCCCCGTGTCTACTAAAAATACAAAAAAATTAGCCAGGTGTGGTGGCAGGCACCTGGAGTCCCAGTTACTCAAGAGGCTGAGGCAGGAGAATTGCTTGAACCTAGGAGGCGGAGGTTGTAGTGAGCCGAGATCGTGCCACTGCACTCCAACCTGGATAACAAGACTCTGTCTCACAAGAAAAAGAAAAAAGAAAAAAAAAGTCTACATTGCCAGGGTGAGATTCAACAGAACTGTGTTTTAGGGTTAGTTTATCGGGAGGATATGTATTCTGAAAGATTTAGGAACCACAAGAAATTTCCTTGTAAGCAATTGTGAGGGAGACCACCTGGGGAGATAGATGGCCTTCCGTTATCACATACTCATTCCTAAGTATGTACCCAGAGAGAAATATGGACAATAACATTCATAATAGCGCCATATGTAATAGCTTAAGGTTGTAAACAGTCCAAATGCCACGATCTGTTTAGGAGTAAAAGGAAGGCAGTTTTTGTGTGACTCAGTTTCCAAGCTTAACTTTTCCCTTTGACATAGTGAGTTTGGGGTACTAAGGCTTTATTTTTTTTTCACAGTTATATGCCCTATCATGATGATTTATTATAAAGCCATATTTTAGTCAAATTAATCTGGAGGCAATGTTCAGAGAAAATTAGAAATAGGAGAGGTTGGAGCCAGGTAGAAGAGGTTATTGCATTAGTTTCAATATAAATTGTTAAGGGCCTGAACTAGACAGTGAAAGTAAAAAGAAAAGAAGAATAACAGTGATGTGAGCATAGATTCTTCAGGACTTCCCCACAGATTAAATATGGGGTGCAAGAAAGAGAGAAGGGTCAGAGATGACCCCAAGGTGATTCTAATACGAGAGAGAAAGGCAAATTTGCTTTAGATCTGTTGAGATTTTGGTGACACATATATTCAAGGGAAAGGGAAAATAGGACATCATTACTAGAAGGGGAGGATTGTTGAGCAGGGGAGAGGCTGAGTTTTGTAGACAAGGGGATTTGAAGTCATAGCTTCTAGATAACATGTTGCAAAAGCTGTCCACAGTACAAGGTAATGGAAGTCCTAGGCATAGACAAGTTTCAGAGACAGGGAAAAGCAGACCAGGTTAACCTGAACTTGGGAGAATGAAACTTGGCAGGAGGAGAAAGACAGTGAAGGAGATTGAGAAGTTACCACCATAAAAGGAGGAAGGATTGATAGCTAACTTTTATCAAACCCTTACTAAGAGACAAGCAGGATTCTAAGAGTTTTAGAATTTTAAAAATATTTAATCCTCCCAATAACTCCACAGGCTGAACATGATTATGCCTGTTTTACAGATTAAGAAACTGAGGTCAGAGAGGTAAAATAATTAAAACCTCGGCAATCATGAGCATGCATAATTCTCATTCTTAAGTATGTACCCAAAGACACACATGGACAATAACATTCATCATGGCACCATTTGTAATGGCTTAAGATTGAAATCAATCCAAATGTCCATCAACACTAGAATGGATAAATAGATTGTGGAACATTCATATTCAATGGAATACTATGCAGCATTGGGAATGAACAAATCATTATGATAAACACACCACCAGCATAAAGGTGAATGAAAGAAGCCAGTCATCCAAGAAATGTGTGCTATGATTCTACTTATATAAAGTTCAAAAAGAGGTAACACATGGCTATGGTGTGAAAAAGTCACCTGACTTTTGTGAGGTAGTAGAGACTGGGAAAGGTCCTGAGAGGGGGTTCTTGGGTGCCAGTGATGCCCTGTTCCTGAGTTGGGTGGTAGTTACACAGGCATGTTCACTTATGAAAATTCATCACTTATGATTCATGTACTTTTCTGTGTGTATGTAACAAACAAAAGTACTAAAACCAAGAAAGCAAAATAGAACCAGGTCATCTGATTTGAGGACCCACCCCCTTAACCACAGAGTGATCCAGAGAACAAGGGTCTTTTCTCCTCTTCCAGAAAGAAAAATGTGGAAGGGGACCTTATAAAATTATAAATTTAAAAGGAATTAAAGAGATAGATCAACCAAATGGAATGTATGGGTCTTATTAGCAGCCAAATGACAACAAACCATAGCTGGGTATGGTGACTCATGCCTGTAATTCTAGCACTTTGGAAGGCTGGGTCAAGTGGATCACTCGAGCCCAGGAGTTTGAGACCAGCCTGGGCAACATAGTGAGACCCTCCATCTCTACAAAAATACAAAAAATTAGCTGGATGTGGTGGCATGCACCTATAGTCCCAGCTACTTGGGAGGCTAAGGTGGGAGGATCACCTGAGCCCAGGAGGTAGAGGCTGCAATAGGCCATGATTGCACCACTGCACTCCAGCCTGCGTGACAGAGCAAGATTCTGTCTCAAAAAGAAACAAAACAAAACAAAAATTAAACTGTAAAAGACAATACAAATTGTCTTTTATAACAAAACAATTGGGGAATGGATATTAATTATATTATGATTACATTTTATAAAAAGTCCTTCTATTTCAGAGATACATATTGACATACTGATGGATGAAAGAATATCTGGTATTTGCTCCAAAAGAATGAGGATATGAGTGTTGAAATGAAAGATTGGCCATGGGTTGATCATTGCTGAAGGTGGATGATATCTACCTGGACTTCACTGTACTTCGTCTATTTGTTTGAGTATTTTGTGAAATAAGGTTTTTGCAAAAGAGAAGAAGAAAACTAATGTTCAGTGTGTTAGCAAAGGAACTGATTCCCATGGCTCCATATTTTTAAATTTGGATTTCCCTTGAGAGAGAAAGAGAGCAAGCACATGGGTCACAGGACTCAAGGAGAAAGGGGACGTGTGGGTGGAGTGTGAGCTTGTGGTGCCTGCTCCCGTGGTTTTTTCTCTGCCCCTACTGCTCCACTGGAACAGTTTGGACAAAGGCCACTGTGACCCCCACTAACTGCTGCATCCAGCAGTTGGCTTTCAGTTCTTCTTTGCTTGACATCTTTGTAGCTTGGGACTCTGGTGGCCAGGCCCCCTGCTTGGGAAGCACCTCTGGTTTTCCTTTGTCTATTTCATAGTCTGTTCCATGAACTCTTCTTCCTGTGCCTGACTCTTCAGTCCAGGGCCTATCCTCAGCCTGCTGCTCTTCTTTCCCATACCCTCTTCCCCAGTGGTTCTGTCCTCTCCAGCGCTTGAGTTGCTGCCAGGTCTGTCTTTCTAAACTGCAGCTCTCATCAATTGATTCCCTTAAGAAGATCCAGGAATAGCTACCCATTGCTCAAATGATAACATTCAAACTCTTCCTGGAGGTACAGGAGGCCCTTCAGCATCTTTTTGCACCTCCACTTCCTTTCCACCTGCTCTCTCCAGCCTTCCCTCCTCCTCCTCCTCCCCTTCATACCCTCTGAGTCAGCCAGTGACATTATCAACATTTCTGGAATGTACCAGGCTATTCCTTGCTCCCATACCTTTGACTCCATCTGGACTACTCACCCACACACTTCCCTACCTGGAAAACCCTACTCATCCTTTGAGACTCTGCTGCAAGGTCACTCCATTCATGAAGGCTTTCCTCATCTTCCTGTGGAGTTCATTCGTCCATTCATTCATTCATTTGTAATAGATGTAGATGCAAAGCCCTATGATAAGGCTGAGTGCTGAGGGCAAGAACCCACATCATACACACTTTACCTCACAGTTCCTATCTCAGGTATTGCCTTGCTTACATGATAGCTGCTCCCAAGCCCTACCCCTTGAGGCCAAGGAGGGTGACTTATTCCTCTTTCTACCCAAGTGATAGTAGGCACTAAAACATGCTTGTTCAATTAAATAGAAAGAGAAGAATTACCGAGAAAAGGCCTCTGGGTTTGACCATTCAAACACTTTTGATAAACTTTGGGTGCCTATGTACTAACGTTTAGGGGTGGGGGTGAAAGGAATGAGGCTTTTTCTCCTAAGGGTTAAGGAGAAGCTAGGAATTGGTACCGCTGTAGGTCACTTGCTTGAGAAATGTTATCAGTGATATGAGGCAGGAAACAGGATGACGGTAAGATTGAGTAATGGCAGAGTTCAGGATATTTTAAAAGACAGATAGGGAAGAGCTAGTCGAAGCAGACTTAAGACGCTGGTGAGAGGCAATGTTGCAGAAGAAAATGACAAAGAAAGCTAAGTTCTTTTCTTTGTGGGGGAGGGGTGGGAGACAGGTGAACCTTACACAGGCCTGGGGACAGCTCTTCCTCCAAGATGGAAGGGAAGGCTAGAAAGTGGAGGAGTAATAGCAGCCACTTCAGGTGCCTGCCTTATGCCAGACTCTTTCATTTCTATTACACTTAATCCTCAGACAGTCTTCATTTTCAGATAAGGAGAATGGCTCAAAGTGTTTCAGTGGTTTTCCACCTGGCGACACATTAGAATTCCCTGCGGAATTTGTTAAAACAGTGCACCTGGGTCTCACTCCCAGCTTTCCTGGTTTAATTTGATCTGGGAAAGAAGACTGGCATCAGGATTAAGTTCTTCAGGTGACTTTTTTTTTTTCAGATGGAGTTTCGCTCTTGTCCCCTAGGCTGGATGCAGTGGCGTGATCTCTGTTCACTGCAGCCTCCGCCTCCCGGGTTCAAGCACTTCTCCTGTCTCAGCCTCTGGAGTAGCTGGGATCACAGGTGCGCGCCACCACCCCCGGCTAATTTTTGTGTATTTGTAGTAGAGACTGGGTTTCCCCATGTTGGTCAGGCTGGTCTCGAACTCCTGACCTCAGGTGATCTACCCGCCTCAGCCTCCCAAAGTGCTGGGATTACAGGCGTCAGCCACCATGCCTGGCCCAGGTGACTCTTATGTACAGAGTGGAGAACCAATGTAAGAAATCTGTCAGAAGTGACCCGCTTGCTGGGATGGATCTTCATTCAGGTCCACCAATCCCAAAGCCTTTTCTCTTTCTCCTAGAGCTGTGATCCTGAGTGTGGGTCTCAGAGCAGCAGCATCAGAAACACCTGGGAGCTTTCCTAACAAAAAGAGTAGGTCTTATCTACTAAGTAAAAAACTCTGGGGTGGGGCCCAGCAATGCGGTTTAATAAGCCCCCGGGTGGTTCAAGTTTGAGACCCACCACTCTGAAGTGTTGCTACTCAGTGTGATCCACAGCTGTGTAGCATCAATATCATGATGTTAGAAATGCAGAACCTCAGGTCCTCTAATACCTGCTGAATCAAAATTTGTGTTTAGCAAGATCGCGAGATGCTTCGCATGGTTAGAGTTTGAGAAGTAATCCCTTAGGCCACTAGTTTCCAAACCTGGCCAATGATCAGAATTAACACACTTTTTAAAAGAAAACTACAGATTCCCTGTAATCCCAGCACTTTGGGAGGCCGAGGAGGGTGGATCACTTGAGGTCGGGAGTTGGAGACCAGCCTGGCCCACATGGTGAAATTCTGTCTCTACTAAAAATACAAAAAAATTACCAGGCATGATGGTGGGCACCTGTAATCCCAGCTACTTGGGAGGCTGAGGCAGGAGAATCACTTGAACCTGGGAGGCAGAAGTTGCAGTGAGCCAAGATCGTACCACTGCACTCCAGCCTGGGCAACAGAGCAAGATTGTCTCAAAAACTACAGATTCCCCAGATATTCCACACAAGTTTCTAACTAATCAGGTCTGAGTTCACACCTAGGTCCCTTTTTGAAAGCTCCCCATAAATCTGATGACAGATTAGGGACTGCTCCGCTCCACAATGCTGCTGTCTGTAGAAGCGGAAATTTTCTGAGTATATTCTTTGTCCCAGGCCCCTCAAAAACTGCTTTCCGCCGGGCGCGGTGGCTCAAGCCTGTAATCCCAGCACTTTGGAGGCCCGAGACGGGCGGATCACGAGGTCAGGAGATCGAGACCATCCTGGCTAATACGGTGAAACCCCGTCCCCATCTCTACTAAAAACTACAAAAAACTAGCCGGGCGAGGTGGCGGGCGCCTGTAGTCCCAGCTACTCGGGAGGCTGAGACAGGAGAATGGGCGTAAACCCGGGAGGCGGAGCTTGCGTGAGAGATCCGGCCACTGCACTCCAGCCTGGGCGACAGAGCAGATCCGTCTCAAAAAAAAAAAAAAAAAAAAAAAAAAAAAAAAAAAAAAAAAAAAAAAAAAAACTGCTTTCCTCACAACTAGAAGTTGCTAAATTTAGCCAAATGAAAATACAAATGCCTAGTCAAATTGAATTTCAGATAAAGAGCCAAATACGTTTGTTAGTAATGAGTTATGTTCATATTGTGTGGCTATCTTATTAAAATTATTATTAAGTAGTGAAAACTGGTTTAGCAAACTTACTAGTTAAAATTTAAATTTTATTAAATGATCAATTAAATTTAGGAAAAAAATTTCTCAAATATATATTGTTTATCTGAATTTCAAATTTAGCTGGGCATTTTGTATTTTACTTGGCACCCTACTACAAAATTACTGGAAGTTTCAAGGAGAAGTTTGGCATAACCAATATTGAGGGCCAAGAAGAGGCCAGACTTGTCAGACATCAATAAGAAATGGATGAATGGATGAAATACCAAAGACCATGTAGGCTGCCTTCAGTCAGCAGCTAAGTTATCCTGCAGTAACAAATGACCTTCTCAAACTCAGTGGTAAATAAACCCCAAACTTAACTTGCCCTTCCTCACCCTCCCTCCCTCCCTCCCTCCTCTCTCTCTCTTTTCATCCCTCCCTTCCCACCCCTCCCCTTCAATTTTCCCTCCCCTTCCCCTCCCCCTCCCCCTCTACATCCACCTTCCCCTTCCCTCCCCTCCCCTTCCCCTCCTTTCCTCTTTTGAGACTGAGTCTTGCTCTGTCACCCAGGCTGGAGAGCAGTGGTGCAATCTCAGCTCATTGCAACCTCTGCCTCCCAGGTTCAAGTGATTCTTGTGCCTCAGACTCCCAAGTAGCTGGGACTACAGGCCCCCACCACCATGCCTGGCTAATTTTTGTATTTTTAGTGGAGACAGGATTTCACCATGTTGGCCAGGCTGGTCTTGAAATCCTGACCTCAAGTGATCCACCTGCCTCGGTCTCCCAAAGTTCTGGGATTACAGGCATAAGCCACTGCACCTGGCCCAAACATTTGTTTCTTATTTGCATTACATATCCATAGAGGTCAGCTATGTCCTCATTCTGTGACCAAGGCTCATAGGAAGTTTCTAACTAAGACATTTTTGTTCTCCTGAAAAAGGAAAAAAATAAAAGTATGACATGACTCTTAAAGCTTGGGTGACCAATTATCCCTGTTTGCCCAGGACTGGGGGTTTCCTGGATACAACACTTTAGTGTTAAAACCAGAATAGTCTTCATCTTCGGGAAACCGAAGTTGGTCACCCTACAATAAAGCTTCTACCTGAAAGTGGTGCGCACCGCTTCCATTGGCCAAAAAAGTCATACGACCAAGTTTGTCATCAGGGAGTGAGCATTATAATCATCCAGTATTCAGGGACCCTGTAGGATAAACATACCCAATAGCAATAACTTAAGCACAGCCTTAGAATGACCTTGTATGGCAGACGCACCTCAGTGTGTGCTCTGAGCTAGAGAATCTGGGAATGGCCAACCCAGAGATTCCTTCCTGTCTATGAGGAACATGTAAGCTCCACCCCACTCCCTCCCTGTCTGGTAGAATGTGGGCCGTATAGGGGATGGAGGCCATTTGTTTTAGGTTAAATGCAGGTTACCAGGTGAAGGTTGTTAAGGGGAGGGTGTTAAGTGAAAATGCTCTATAAACTGCATGCTCTTTGCATGGTTGCGTTTTTCCTGTCCAGTCTGTTGCTGCTGGAGACTCTCCCCTGTATGTAAGCCCCTAATAAAACCCTATGTCTTTTTGTTTTTTTGAGATGGCGTTTTGCTCTTGTTGCCCAGGCTGGAATGCATTGGCACAATCTTGGCTCACTGCAACCTCCACATTCTGGGTTCAAGCGGTTCTCCTGCCTCAGCCTCCCAAGTAGCTGGGATTATAGGTGCTCAACACCATGCCCAGGTAATTTTTTATATTTTTAGTAGAGATGGGGTTTCACCATGTTGGCCAGGCTGGTCTCGAACTCCTGACCTCAGGTGATCCACTCACCTTGGCCTCCCAAAGTGCTGGGATTACAGGTGTGAGTCACTGTGCCCGGCCAAAACCCCATGTCTTATTTGCTACTTTTGGGTCTCTTCTTTGGCCTTTTGAACCTGGTGCCTTCCCTACTGAGGTTAATTAGGGTTCAGCAAAACAGACCCATGGAGAGGAGCAATGAATATTTAATAATACAGTCTACCACAGAGAGCAAATGGAGGCACACTCCAGGAAGGCACATGCCCTCATCAGGAGGAAAATAGAAAAGGAAGGCCCTTCCAGATGGCAGAGCCAAGGTCCATGAAGGAGAATGGCCTGAGAATCCCCCTTCGTCCAGGGGCAGGACTAAGACCTAATCTAGAAATATTCCCTCTCCCCAGCATAGGGGGCCCCTTATGATGTCAGCCCAGTAGAATTTCAAGATGTCCATAGATCAACAATTACCAATATCTCCTGTCCACATGCTATTCTAGAAGTTTGCCCACTCCCTCATGCCTTGAACCTGTAAAAACTGTAACCTTGACCAATATCATGTTTCTCATTCTTTCCTTTCTAAATAATGTTAGAAATGCAGAACCTCGGGCCTTCCCCCAGATCTGCTAAGTGTTTATTGAGATTACCCCATCCCTGTTCTTCCTTGTTCCATGGGGTGTGTGGAGGGCTGATAACTAGACTTCTTAGTTCTGGATCTCCAGACCAAGATGGAACTACATCCATACCCAATGTATGAACTACCATGAGCTCTTGGACTCAATGTCTGATGACGTGGTTAGATGGGAATTGGAGTTGTCTCCTGTGAGAACGTGTGAGTTTATTTTGCAGAAAAGAGGGAAACAAGTATTTGTGACTAAGGGGGAATATGGAGGTAGGTTGTATTAGGGATGCAAATGATTTTGACAAGGAGGGATACTACGGTAGCTTGTAATACTATTTCAAAATATCTGTTGCCCCTCTAGAAGTGTTCCTTCCGGGTCCCTTTCTACATAGGGATTATATTTGTAACCCATTGACCTTAGGCTTAGCCAAGTGACTTGCTTTGGCCAATAGAATGGGAGTAGAATGAACACGTGTCACTTCTGAGCAGGAGTTTGAAGAAAAATCACATGACTCACCATTGTCTCTTTTTCTTCTGTCTGGAGACCAGATAGAGACTGCTCCTTCAGCCTGGATCCCAGAGCAGAGTTACAATCCACAACATCTGTGTAGTATAAGTGAGAAATAACTGAAGTTATAAGCCACTGAGATTTTGGTGATGTTTGTTACCACAACACAACCAAGCCTACCCTTTCTTCCTGATACAAGAGTAAATAGCCGGGTGTGGTGGCTCGTGCCTATAATCCCAGCACTTTGGGAGGTTGAGGAGGGCAGATCACTTGAGGCCAGGAGTTCAAGACTAACCTGGTCAACATGATGAAGCCCTGTATCTACTAAAAATACAAAAATTAGCTGGGCATGGTGGTACGCACCTGTAATCCCAGCTACTTGGGAGGTTAAGGCAGAAGAATCACTTGAACCTGGGAGGCAGAGGTTGCAGTAGGCTGAAATCATGCCACTGCACTCTAGCCTGGGTTACAGAGCAAGACTCCATCTCAAAAAAAAAAAAAAAAAAAAAAAAAAAAAAAAAAAAAAAGTAAATTCACAAGATCACAGGAGAATGCTTCTGTGTGATTCCATTTTTACGAAGTTTGCAAGCAGGCAAAACTAAACAATATATTATTTAGGAAAAAACCTGGAGTGGCAAAATTATAAAGAAAGCAAGAACATGAGTAACACAGAACTCACAAGCTTGGTTACTTTTGATTGAGGGTCAGAGAAACACAATTGGAGAGTTCTAAACTACTAGTATTTACTCTCTTGTTCGTGAATTTTACAACTTAAAGAAAAAGATTATGCCTGTAATCCCAGCTACTTGGAAGGCTGAAGTGGGAGAATCATTTGAGGCCAGGGATTTGAGACCAGCCTTGGCAAAATAGTGAGACCCCATCTTTAAAAAAAATTACTTGGCCGGGCGCGGTGGCTCAAGCCTGTAATCCCAGCACTTTGGGAGGCCGAGACGGGCGGATCACGAGGTCAGGAGATCGAGACCATCCTGGCTAACACG
The DNA here is from genome assembly GCF_001698545.2 of Rhinopithecus bieti. Taxonomy (NCBI): domain Eukaryota; kingdom Metazoa; phylum Chordata; class Mammalia; order Primates; family Cercopithecidae; genus Rhinopithecus; species Rhinopithecus bieti. Next base: position 614,713 of record NW_016809732.1, read on the forward strand.
GTGAAACCCCGTCTCTACTAAAAACTACAAAAAACTAGCGGGCGACGTGGCGGCGCCTGTAGTCCCAGCTACCCGGGAGGCTGAGACAGGAGAATGGCGTGAACCCGGGAGGCAGAGCTTGCAGTGAGCTGAGATTGCACCACTGCACTCCAGCCTGGGCAACAGGGCAAGCCTCCGACAGAGCGAGACTCTTCTCAAAAAAAAAAAAAAAAAAAAAAAAAAAAAAATTACTTAATCAGTCCAGGCATGGTTTGTGCATGCCTGGTAGTTCCAGTTTGCTCTAGAGACTAGACAGGAGGATTTGCTTGTGGAGCCCAGGAGTTTGAGGCTGCACGTAAGCTATGATCGTGCACTGGGTACTCCAGCCCTGGGCAACAGAGAAGACCCTGTCTCTAAAAAAAAAAAAAAAAAAAGAAAAGAAAAGAAAAGATAAAAAGAGTTTGTCAGACTGTTTTCCAAGAGGACATACCAATATCTCCTGTCCACATGCTGTTCTAGAAGCTTTCTTTTGGGAGGCTGAGGTGGGCAGATCACAAGGTCAGGAGTTTGAGACCAGCCTGGTCAATATGGTGAAACCCCATTTCTACTAAAAATACAAAAATTAGCAGGGTGTGGTGGCATGCGCCTGTAATCCCAGCTACTCGGGAGGCTGAGGCGGGAGAATCACTTGAACTCAGGAGGTGGAGCTTGCAGGAAGCCGAGATCTAGCCACTGCACTCCAGCCTGGGCAACAGAGCGAGGCTCCATCTCAAAAAAAAAGAAAAAAAAGGAAGCTTGCCCACTTCCTCATTCCTTGAACCTGGGAAAACTGTGTAACCTTGACCAATATCACATGGTGCCATATGGCGCTCTGTAACTTCTGAGGCCAGGTCATAAAAATGCCGTGCACTTGTGCTTTGCTTTCTTGGGACACCTTCTCTTGGAGCCCAGTTACCAGCTAGTCTGACAAAGCCCAACTAGCCTGTGTGCAGAGAATACATGGAGGGACCACGTGTAGGTGTCTGGGCTGACAGCCCAGCTGAGGTTCCACCCAAACCACCAGACATGTGGGTGAAGACACCTCCAGATGACTCTAGCCCCCCATTGTTGGGTCTTTCTCAGCTTTCAAGTCTTTCCAGCTGAGGTACCAGACACCAGGGAGCAGAGGCTAGCGACCCCTGCTAGTTGCTGTCTAATTTCCTGACTCAAGGACTCCGTATGCAAAATAAAATGATTGTTTTTTGCTACTTAGATTGGGGGTGGTTTGTTATGTAGCAGTACATAACTGAAATCATTTATACATGCACACAGAGTTTATGTGTGTGTGTGTGTGCATGCATGTGTGTGTGTGCACACATGTGTGTGTATATAAAAATCTCTCCCTTGGGCCCTATAAAAATAACATTAGATGGTTAGTTGCCCACAGAATGCCCTGCGGGAGACCCTGAGGAGTAGAAGTCCTGCAGGGGAGAAAAACAGGAAAAGACTGTGAAGTCTAGGGTTTGGCCTTCGAGAAAGAAATTCTCCCTTCTTCTGTGGTAAAGAAGAGGAAGGTGATTCAGTATTTGTGGCCAGAGAGTCCCACTAGACCATTTGTTTCATGTGATCATTCACTGGTTTATTGAAGAATAAGTTCACTCATTATCAGTGGCTGATCATCTATAGGCATCAGGCTGTGGGTGGAGAGCCCAGTGTGCCATGGTACCTACCTCAAGGTTTGGACCCTCGGAGCCCAGAAGGGAAAGATGGAAAACAAGTGAATAAGGTTTGCTCCACAGAGTGTTAGGATAGAAGCAGGCAGGTGGTGCTGTAGAACTTCAGCCAGGTCTCAGGGAAGACACCTGGGGTGTTGGGGAAAAGCTGAGTGTTGGGAAAAAAGCTGAGGCAGGGCTTGCGTGTCTGACATAATGTAAAAGAGTCTTGGAACATGTCCGGGGTCCAGGGTCTAAAACCCCTCATGGCCTTTGGAACACCAAGCTCTGGGCCAAAGGGTGGAAGGCTGCCCTGCCACACCACAATCTAAGCCCAGGGCATAAAACCCCTTGTGGCTTCGACGGAATCCAGGGTTCAGGGTTTAAAACCTCTTATGGCCTCTGAAATGTGTCTAGAGTTGCTGGCTCCTTGCTTCTAGCGCTCCCAGGCTAATAGATTGATTGTATCTTAAACTAGAAGAACATGTTTCCCATTATCTCAAGTAGCAGAACATGTTGCATACACTGCAAAGAAAATGCTAAACTGTCACAGCTGTAGATCATGTGCTTTCTACACTGCTTTCTTTCAACCCCCACATCCTCACCACCTGCTTCTTTGTTTGATCATCAATAAATAGTGCGGGCTTCCAGAGTTCGGGGCCTTAGCAGCCTCCATACTAGCGTTGGCCCTCGGTCCCACTTTATGCACTCTTAACTTGTCTCATTCCTTTGACTCCGCTGGACTTTGTAGCCCCTGTGGCCTGGTGTTAGGTCTGATCACCCCAACATGGGGCCCCACCATCAATTTACATCTGCTTTCTCAACCCTATAGAATCAGGAGCAGAAAGAGCTGTGAATCTCAAGACTTTCTGCCGCTTGTTTATTCAGAGCCCAAACTCACTAAGCATGGTGACCTCACAAGGATTCAGCCACGTTTTCCAAACTTCATGGCATCTAGAGAAAGGATGACTAACACAGCCGTGCCATGCCACTGTGCGATCAGGGGCTCAGCTACAGACACCAAAGGGAACTGTCTCACCACAGCTTGACTTGGCCTCTTGGCTGGCCCATGGCTCTGTTGCCCTGCTACAATGATTACCCTTTACTGAAAAGGTATCTTGCTCAGCACAGGTTTCTGTCCAGCCCTTCTGCTGTGGCTTTGGCTGGAAAGACCTGAAGCACCTCCTATTTACTTGTGTGAGCAGGCAGCAGTGTTCCTCCATGCCTTGGGAAGGAGATACGGTAGGAGAATGCCTTGGTGACAAGGATGACCAAGGTATTGAGTTGAATTGTGTCCCCCAAAAATATATGTTCAAGTCCTAATCCCTGGTATCTGTGAATGTGACCTTATTTGGAAATATGGTCTTTGAAGATGTAATCAAGTTAAGATGAGGTCATACTGGATTAAGGTAGGCCCTAATGCCAATGACTGGTATCTTTATAAGAAAAAGGAGGAGGAGATTTGAATACAGAGAGATACACAAGGAAGGCCAAGTGCAGATGCTGGAATGATGCATCTACAAACCAGTACCACTAAGGATTGCCAGCAACCACCTGAAGAGAGGAGAGAGTCAAGAAAGGGATCCTCCTTTGTATCCCTCAGAAGGAATCAATCCTGGCCAAACTTTGATTTTGAACTTCTAGCCTCCAGAACTGTTAGAGAACAAATTTCTGTTGTTTTAAGCCCCCAGGTTTATGGTACTTTGTTACAGCAGCCCTAGGAAACTCAGGGAAAAAATCCTAAATATTGCACAGCTTTCTCTTTCCAAAGAGAGGATATAGAGGAGTGGTCACAAACATAAACATTTTAGTGATGCACACACCTGGTCCAAACTCTGAATCAATCATTCACTCATTAATGTCTTTGGATGATTGAACCTGAGTTTCCTTATGTGCAAAAGTAATAAAATGTACCCTTCAGATAATATATGTAAAGTGCCAGGAACATAGCAAGTATTGTGTAAATGGTAGCCAATACCAGTATACTAGCTTCAGATTCCATTCTCTGCAATTACCAAGGAAGCCTACCTTTTCCACGGGATCCTGCATTAGGACAGAAGCAAGCAGGGTGTTGTTATTTCTATATCATGGGGGGCTTCTGGAAGGAAAGAGTTAGCACATGCTTGAAGATAACCAAAGCTAGAGTCTGCATAGACATAAGGAGGGTGAGGCAAATTGGGGAAGCTGAAACTTCTCTGGAAAATTGTGGAAAAGCCTATATTCATTTGGAATAGAAGGGATCTTAGTCAGTTATGCTGCATTTAATGAAATGCCTCCTTGATGTGCATTTAAACAAAGTAGTGTCTAAGATCATTGTTTGTTCTTAGGAAGGGAGTGTTTGGCATTAATTTTATCCAAGAGCGAGCTACAGATTGTCAGGAAAAGAAACAAGAGCCCTCAGGAGGAAGAGGATGCATATCATATGCCAGAGGGCAGGACCTCCAAAGTGGTGAGACTAGGGATGCCCAAGTCCGCCCTGAACAATTCTGTTGAAGCCCCCTAACATGGTGTTATTCTAGACCCTTAATTAACATTTCTGGAAAATGTGCTATGGACAATGATTCTAAATGGGTTTGCCATAACAGGTGGATGGGAGTAGAGGCAGAGGCGGAGGGGCATTCTAAACTGATACCAACCGAGTAGGCAGGAGGGTCTCCTTGAAGGAGGAGGTGGAGAATCACACCAATGATGGAGGAGGGGCTCTCTGAGCTGGAAGGAATTGGATGTGTTGAGTCTGGAAGGAAAGGCCAAGATCCAAGATGCCCATAGCACCCATGTTTTTTCTTTTATCCAGTAGACTTACATTTAGGCTCTAGATTTTTGGGGAGGAGTGTACATACTCACGATAAAATCACAGAGAAAGCATGGGAAATGGTTAACACAAAAATCAGGATAGTGATCCCTCAGTGGGGATGAGAGGGCAATGAGATGGGGCAGGGCCTACAGGCACTTCCGAGGTTCTGCAAATGCTCTATTTCTTCAGCTGGCAGTAGGATACAGACTGTTCATTTTGTTAGTATTCTTGAAGCTTAACATATACATTACATCCTCTCCTGTGTGATGTATTTCTTAATAAAAATTGGAAAGATTGTTCATCACTGAAAAGTTTATTAAGCAAAAAAACTATAATCAAGTGTTCATTGTTAGCAATCTAGTTAAATAACTTATAAAATATCTGTTGAACAATATACCAGTCATTAAAAATAATAATGTAATTATAATTTGTTGACATGAAATGATGTCTAGAATATATTAAGTGGAAAAAGTAGCCTAAAGAACTATTTGTACCAAGTGTCCATCAACAGATCAATACAAGAACACAGTGTTGGCCGGGCGCGATAGCTCACTCCTGTAATCCCAGCACTTTGGGAGACCGAGGCGGGCGGATCACGAGGTCAGGAGATCGAGACCATCCTGGCTAACATGGTGAAACCCCGTCTCTACTAAAAATACAAAAAATTAGCCAGGCATGGTGGCATGCACCTGTAGTCCCAGTTACTTGGGAGGCTGAGGCAGGAGAATCGCTTGAACCCGGGAGGCAGAGGTTGCAGTGAGCTGAGATTGTGCCACTACACTCCAGCCTGGGCAGCAGAGCGAGACTCTGTCTCAAAAAAAAAAAAAGACACAATGTTACATATAAATACATACAAAGAAAGGAAATTCTGACACGTGCTATGCTATAACATGGATGGAGCTTAAAGGCATTATGCTAAATAAGCCAGATACAAGAGGGCAAATACTGTATGATTCCACTCAGATGAGATACCTAAAGTCACCAAATTATGCAGAGACAAAAAGCAGAATGGTGGTTGTCAGGGGCTGGGGGGAGGGGTAATGGGAATTCTTATTTAATACAGGGGTCCTCAACTCCTAGGCCATGGACCGGCACCTGTCCGTGGCCTGTTAGGAACCGGGATGCACAGCAGGAGGTGGTTTCAGAGGTGGCAGAGGTGGAAGAGTTTCATGCTGAAAACATCCCCCCCACCCACCCTGTCCATGGAAAAACTGTCTTCCATGAAACCAGTCTGCTGCCAAAAAGGTTGGGGACCGCTGACTTGATGGGTGCTGAGTTTCAGTTGGAGAAGATGAAATAGTTCTGGAAGTGAATTGTGGTGACAGATGTACAACAATGTGAATGTATTTAGTGCCACACAAGACCGTACACTCAAATATGCTTAAAATGGTAAATTTTGTTATTTATGTTTTAACACAATTTAAAAATCTGTATGTAAAGTATGAATACTCCCCTTTCTCTTTGTGTTTATGTGTGTGATGTGATGTGTGTGTGTGTGTGCGGGTGTGCGTGTGTGAGAGACACAGAGAGAGAGAGAGAGGCAGAGATTCATTGAGAATGCATATATAGGAAAAGAGTCTGGCAGGACTTATATTAATATATCAACAGTGGTTATCTTTTGGTAGTCAGATTGCTGGTGATTTTTATTTATTTCCTTATATTTCATGCTTTTCTATATTCTAGGAGTTTTGGTTATGAGTAAATTTTTCATATGTAATAAGAAAAAAATACACCTGACCTCAAAATAAAGGAATTCCATACTCTATCAAGAAGCAGTAATTTTTGGCCAGGCATAGTGGCTCACACCTGTAATCCCAACACTTTAGGAGGCTGAGGCAGGGGGATCACTTGAGGCCAGCAGTTGAAGACCAGCCTGGCCAACATGGTGAAACCCCATGTCTACTAAAAATACAAAAATTAGCCAGGCATGGTGGCGTGTGCCTGTAATCCCAGCTACATGGATGGCTGAGGCACGAGAGTTGCTTGAACCCAAGAGGTGGAGATTACAGTGAGCTGAGATCACGCCACTGCACTCCAGCCTGGGTGACAGAGGGAGACTCTGTCTGAAAAAAAAAAAAAAAAAAAAAAAAAGCAGCAATTGTGACTGATTAAACAGATCTGACATAGTCAAATGAGTAAGATAAAAGAAAATGAAAAGGAAGTTATTCTCCAATAAAAGTAATGCATTCAGTAAGCACCGGAAATCAATAAGGTAGGTAAGACAGGCTGGCTTTAGCGTCTCTTCTTTGACATACTCATGCTCATGTAATAACCGAACAGCTTCTGAAACTGCTCCTATTCTTTTCTTGCTAGTTTTAGAACCACCCTCCAACCCTGGCCCTTCCTAAATGTATTTTTAAAAAATCAATTCCAGCTGGGTGCAGTGGCCTGCGCCTGTAATCCCAGTACTTGGGGAGGCCAAGGCAGGTGAATCGCTTGAGCCCTGGAGTTCGAGACCAGCCTGGGCAATGTGGTGAAACCCTGTCTCTATAAAAATTACAAAACTTAGGTGCGGTGGTGTGTGCCTCTACTCCCAGCTAGTCGACGAGGCTGAAGTGAAGTTAATACTCCCTTCTTGAGCCTGGGAGGTCAAGGCTACCATGAGCCAAGATCACGCCACTGCACTACAGCCTGGGCGACACAGTGAGACGCTGTCTCAAAAAACAAAAACCAAAACCAAAACAAAAAACCCACCCCCTCCACACACACAAAACAAACAAAATCAATTCCATAACTTCCTCCAGTCTTACTCGTAGGGTACCTTCTGCCCAAATGCCTGAACGACCTTTATATTCCTGACGAACAGCAAACTCGGGGCCTTAAACACCCTTCTTCACACACTGTACTTTTTCCTGGATGTCAGCATGGTGTCAGGACCCTTGCCATCTTTCCTTTCAGCCTTCAGTTTCAAAAGATTTCTTTCCTTCTGCGTGCTGTATCTTCCAGCATTCCTATTTTTGAAATAACCTCAGGCTTTGGTGGTAGCTGTGAGCTTAAACCTTATTGCTCTGCCTGCTCCAGTTCCTTGAAGCCTGGCCTACTGTTCCCTCACTGCAAGCTCAGTCACTTCTGACTGGTGTAGCTCCAGCCTCGTGGCATAGGCATATTATGAATAGTTAGACCGCGATTAATATGTTTGCTTTGGGAAAATATTCTTTTTAAAATTATCTTTTTTGGGCCAGCCACCGTGGCTCACATCTGTAATCCTAGCACTTTGGGAGGCTGAGGCGGGCAGATTGCTTGAGCCCAGGAGTTCAAGACCAGCCTGGGCAACATGGCAAAACCACATTTCTATTAAAAATTATTGAAAATTAGCCAGATGTGGTGGTGCACACCTGTAGTCCCAGCTACTGGAGAGCCTGAGGTGGGAAGATTGCTTGACCCTGGAAAGTTGAGGCTGCAGTGAGCCAAGATTGTGCCACTGCACTCCAGTCTGGGTGACAAAGTGAGACCTTGTCTCAGAAAAAAATAAATAAATAAATAAAGAACTGTTTTGAATTGTTTAGATTCAGGAAGTACATGTGCAGGTTTATTACATGAGTATATTGCATAATGCTGAGGTTTGAGCTTCTATTGAACCCATCACCCAAATAGTGAACACTGTTCCCAGTAGGTCATTTTTCTTTTTCTTTTTTTTCCTGAGATGGAATTTTGCTCTTGTTGCCCAGGCTGGAGTACAATGGTGCGATCTCGGCTCACTGCAACTTCTGCCTCCCGGGTTCAAGCAATTCTCGTGCCTCAGCCTCCTGAGTAGCTGGGATTACAGGCACACGCCACCACACTCGGCTAATTTTTGTATTTTAGTAGAGACGGGGTTTCACCATGTTGGCCAGGCTGGTCTCAAACTCCCGACCTCAAGTGATCCACCCGCCTCAGCCTCCCAAAGTGCTGGGATTACAGGCGTGAGCCACCATGTCCGGTCCCCAGTAGGTAGTTTTTCAATCCTTCCCTCCCTTCTTTCCTCCCTCCCCATTTTTGGAGTCCCCAGTGCCTGTTTCCATCATTATGTCCATGAGTACCCACTGTTTAGCTCTACTTATAAGTGAGAACATGTGGTATTCGATTTTCCGTTTCTTCATTAAATCATTTAGGATAATGGCCTCTAGCTGCATTCCTGTTGCTGCGAAGGACATGATTTCATTCTTTTTTTCTATGGCTGCAGAAAATACTCTCAATCCGCATTGTATATGCAGTCTTTATTTCAAATGAAACTTAAAAATACACAGGACAAACCTAGGAAAGAAATATAAAAAAAAAAATTAATAGTTTGCTTCTGGGTAGTGAGATGATGGACACTTCCTCCTTTGTCTTTATTCTTATACGTTTCAAGTGTTCCACAGTGAACATAAATCACTTAAAATCTACAGGAAAAAGCTTCAAACAACTTCCTACACATAAAAGAAGAAACAAATTACACTTGGACTTGGTGCTCTAGTCTTAACTGCTAGGCTTCTGTGTATATCAGGGTGGCCCACTGAGAATGTGACATGTGTTTTGTCTCTTTGTTGTAGCATGGAAGGTTCCTGTTTGTGCTGGGATCGGGCAGAGGGCAAATAAGTCTTTAGGTTTTTATATTTGTGTTCCTCCTGGTAAAGCTTTAGTATGGAGAAAATGAGCGAACAAATTCTTTGTTTTGGGAGGAGTTAGTGTTTCTTTAAAAAAGACTGGCCGGGCAAGGTGGTGCGTGCCTGTAATCCCAGCACTTTGGGAAGCCTAGGCGGGTAGATCACCTGACGTCAGGAGTTAACGACCAGCCTGACTAACATGGTGAAACCCCATCTCTAGTAAATACAGAAAAATTAGCCGGGCGTGGTGGTGGGCGCCTGTAATCTGAGCTACTTGGGAGGCAGAGACAGGAAAATAGCTTGTACCTAGGAGGACGATGTTGCAGTGAGCCAAGATCGCGCCATTGCACTCCAGCCTGGGCAACAAGAACAAAACTCTGTCTCAAAAAAAAAAAAAAAAAAGAAAAGAAAAGAAAAGAAAAGAAAAAGGCCTTGGAGTGGTTCTCAGGGACTGGTTGAATGGACAAGCTTTTCAATGAGACACTGCTGTCTGAATCCAGATCCTGCTTTGAATGGAAAAGGCTGCATAAATGCCTGGAAGACCTGGGAACCAAGAGGCAATGCATTGGGAGTCCAAGAGGGGCCCCCAAGTTCATGGAGGACCTGCGTTCCACAGCTGGCCTGGGCAAGGGACAGTGGAGTGAGGTTCTCCTTTGGCCATGGACCCTGCAGCAGGGAGAAGGAACTGTGGCTGTGCAGTAGGAGACTCAAGTTTACCATTTCCCATTGACAGCAGAGTCTGGTGGACTTCCTTGGTGGCAGATTCCTCTGAGATGGCAGCCTGCCCTCCTACCTAATTTCTGGGGATCAATTACTGCCCTGGAACCCACCATCTCTGGAATGGCACCTGCGACTACTGTGCTATTCTGTATATTATGGGATAGCAAGTTGTACTTCTCAAGCCCATCCCTATGATAGAGTTCAATTCTCCAGTTCATGGTTCAAGAGTTTTTTTTCCCCTTTCATTTCATCCAAACCACTGTCAGCCCAACATTGTGACAAGAAATTCAGGGCTGCCTTCCCAAGTTATGAGTCATAAGCAATGATCAAACTAATGAATTTTTATCAAATCTGTGGGTCAGAAAATTGGAACAGGAAGTAATCTGTAGGTGTCTCCCAGGGACAAATACATACCCAGTTTGGGTTTCCTCCAGGTCTAGTCTAGGGAGGCAGGTGGTCAGAACCGTGCCAGCTTGTCTAGCCACAGTGAACATTTTGTGAGGATGTAAGTGGGTGCCAAGTAGCTGGCCTGGGTGGGCAGAGATACCTGTCTTCCTGGATCCCCTGGAATATGGGCATTGGTGAGACTGCAGATCTGTGACCAGGTACAGCAGAGAAGAGAGCCCCAAACATGGAAGGGGGCATGATGGGAGATGCTGGAGAGGAGAGAAAATTTCCGTTTGGTTTTTGAGCTTCTTGTCAGGTCCTCAGAGCACAGCAACTTGGCAGCTTTCTGAGTGCCCCATTCCTAGTCTTTCTTCATGAATTTTTCATTTCAGGCAAAGAGCCCTTATCTCTTGCTGGAGCTGCTTTCCCATCAGCTGGTGACTGGGCAGATGAAGGTTGCATTAAGGCAGGAATTATCCATCCCTTGAGAGATAAATGGCACTCTGTGCCCTTGAAAGGACGGCTTCTGCGCCACCACTCATTACCGTAGGCCTCTGCCCAACGTTGGGTCATGCTTTTATCGAGATATTGTTGAGGACTGAAAGAGAAAGGCTTCAAGGGCAGATACTATGGTCCTGTCTGAAGGGTGAGGTCTTTCCTGCTGCCAATCTTTGGACATGATGGGGGCTCCACAGCAGGAAAGAGGAATTAAGAAGGGACTTGGCCTCTCACAATCCAGATTTCCAGGAGTCTCGATGTCCAGGGGCACTCCTGAGGGATGGAGTGAGTTAAGATGTCATCTGTCATCTCTCCCTGCCCCCATCCCCCGGGCCCAGAGCAGGAGAAGCTCCTGCTGTGCACCTCCTCGGGCCATGCTCCTTCTTACAAAGGGAGTCCATACACCCACCCAAGACTAGGCTCCATGTACCAGGACCCCAGAGTTGCTGTCCAAATTACAGCAAGCCCCCTTCTGGGCCTGCAGGGGCATCTTCATTTTATCTGGGTCTCTCTTCCCAAGAGTGGACTCACTCCCTGTGTTCACACGCTAGGTCCTAGGAATTGCCAAGGGGTAGCTGTTGTCAGGGTTGCAAGGGGTGTGGGTGTGGAGGAAGCTTGGACGTGTGAGCTGGAATATCGATGTGTATGTGAGGCTCCTCACGATCTGAGAGGATGAGCGTGGGTGGGTGGACCAGGGACCAGAAGTGGAAAGCCAGGGGAATGGATCTCCAAGGAGGCTGGAAATCCTAAAAGTCAACCTGGTCTTTTAGGTGGCAATGAAGGTATCTACGTCCAGGCGGAAGGATGGAGCATACTTCATTTAAGGATTTACCAGTTTGGCCGGGCGCGGTAGCTCAAGCCTGTAATCCCAGCACTTTGGGAGATCGAGACGGGCGGATCACGAGGTCAGGAGATCGAGACCATCCTGGCTAACACGGTGAAACCCCGTCTCTACTAAAAAATACAAAAAACTAGCCGGGCGAGGCGGCAGGCGCCTGTAGTCCCAGCTACTCGGGAGGCTGAGGCAGGAGAATGGCGTAAACCCGGGAGGCGGAGCTTGCAGTGAGCTGAGATCCGGCCACTGCACTCCAGCCTGGGCGACAGAGCGAGACTCCGCCTCAAAAAAAAAAAAAAAAAGGATTTACCAGTTTGACTGAACAACTTGAAAATGTGCAGACATAGAGTATGTGAACCTCCATTCGTTCTCTTGCCTGGGGCCCCACAAATGTTAGTGGGCTTAATTTGTAAGTGGGTAGCTAGGGAGTCCTAGTCCTGGGGTCCCTGATGGACTGGGTAGAGGGCCAAGAGCTGCAGGAAACAAGTCAGACCTGGCAAACTAAAGTTTTGACTCACGGTATCCTCTGAATCTATATTCTTTTTCTTAGTCCTCAGCTTTTAGGACAGTGTGATCGGAAAGTTCTGGCAGGTGTCTTTTTTCTTTTCTTTTTTTTTTTTTTCCAGTCCTTCATATTAATAGCGGGTTTCACTGGGAAGCAGCATGGGGACGATAGATGACCCCAGTTGGAGAGGGAGCAGCGCCACCCTGAGGCCATGGAGGGAATGGCAGCAGGAATGGGGGTGAGCCCAACGGGGCCTGCCTCTCAGGAGCCCAAGCAACAGGCACGCCCCCACCGTGATTCCACGACCAGGGCTACCCAAGAAGGGGCTGTATTCTTACCCTCTTACCAAAAATAGCATTTTCCCCATTGAAGCTTCCCAAAGAACTCTCAGCTGTTTGCTAACCATGAAAATCAATCCTTGGAGCTCCAGAGGAGGCCAGTCCCCAACTTTCCAATGGTCACTGTGTAACCCCTGCCCCACCTCATCTTCAGAAATCCCATCACCACTGCGCCAAACGCCAAAGGGAAGTGGGGATGAAGGAAGGGAGTTAGCTATGAGCAGCTTAGAAGAGCTAACCCGGGGGGTGGCTTCTCAAGCAAAACTCACATGCTTACAGAGGGGCTTCAATAGATCCTTTGCCCTTTTCACTTACACTTTAAACAATGGAATCACATTGGCTGGGTGCGGTGGCTCACGCCTGTAATCCCAGCACTTTGGGAGGCTGAGGCGGGTGGATCACCTGAGGTCAGGAGTTCGAGACCTGCCTGCTAACATGATGAAACCCCGTTTCTACTAAAAATACAAAAAATTAGTTGGGCGTGGTGGCGTGTGCCTGTAATTCCAGCTACCCGGGAGGCTGAGGCAGAAGAATCGCTTGAACCCGGGAGGCGGAGGTTGCAGTGAGCCGAGATGGCGCCATTGCACTCCAGCTTGGGCAACAAGAGCAAAACTGTGTCTCAAAAAAAAAAAAAAAAAAAGGTATCCCTTATAAACTGGATTAACAGTGTGACAAAAATTTAATGCCTACTGACTATATTTCCTGACTGCCTGCACACAAACTCTGACGGGTAGAGATTGCTATTGTCCCATTTTACAGACAAGAAAACTGAGGCCCAGGGAGGTGAATGACTCACTCAAGGTTACTGTTGTAATAAGGAGTGTTGCTGGGTCTATCTGATTTTTTTTTCGTTGCACTGTTCTATCTTCTGCAAGCACCCCTGAAGGAATTTTTTAATTTTTTAATTTTTTAATTTTTTGAGATGGGTCTTGCTCTGTTGCCCAGGCTGGAGTGCAGTTGCGCTATCTCAGCTGAATGCAAGCTCCGCCTCCCGGGTTCACGCCATTCTCCTGCCTCAGCCTCCGGAGTAGCTGGGACCACAGGCGCCCGCCACCACGCCGGGCTAATTTTTTTGTGTTTTTAGTAGAGACAGGGTTTCACCGTGTTAGCCAGGATGGTCTCGATCTCCTGACCTCGTTGTCTGCCTGCCGTGTCCTCCCAAAGTGCTGGGATTACAGGCGTGAGCCACCGCGCCTGGCGCCTGAAGGAATTAAAGATTCAAATTCCTGCCACAATCCTGCACTGGCGCATGGTGTTCTTTCTTACTGTTTGATTCAAGTTGCAAAATCCATACATATTCTTGTAACTAGGCAAATATCTCCAACGCCATCTCCTGAGGTGAGCAATATTAACAGTTTTGTGAGGTTTTTTTCCTATTATTTTCCCTATGAAGATACAAACAGATATAAATTTGCAAAAATTCATAGAGGGATTCCCACCTCCATTTATAAAATTTTAATTAAAAGCAAAAATCAGGCTAGGCGTGGTGGCTCACATCTGTAATCCCAACACTTCAGGAGTCTGAGGTCAGAGGATTGCTTGAGGCCAGGAGTTTGAGAACAGCCTGTGCAACATAGGCAGACTCTGTCTCCACAAAATATTTTTAAAAATTAGCTGGGCACGGTGACTCCAGCTACTCAGGAGGCTGAGGCAGGAGGATTGTGTGAACCCTGCAGGTCAAGACTGCAGTGAGCCATGATCACATCACTGCATTCCAGCCTGGATGACAGAGTGAGACCTAGTCTGAAAAACAAAAAAGCAAAAATCACATTATATAATTAGTTTGTAAGCTACATTTTCCCTTAGCCACATGTCATGATCATTTTGACAAGTAATATTGATTCATCTCACTTCATCTCACCCTTAATAGCAGTTCAACATTTCATAGTACAGAATGTGCTGTGGATTATTCAACCACCCTCATATTGGTAGACATCTGGGGTGTTTCTAGTGATTTTTTCTATTATCAATAATATTGTGATAAACACCTCTGTAAATATTAGAAACTAGTAGGCTGAGAGTGACGGCTCACACCTGTAATCCCAGCACTTTGGGAGGCTGAGGCCAGCAGATCACTTGTGCTCCGGAGTGCAAGACCAGTTTGGGCAACATGGTGAAACCTCGTCTCTACAAAAAATACTAAAAATTAGCTGAGCATGATGGCATTTGCCTGTAGTCCCAAGTACTCAAGAGGCTGAGGCAGGAGAGAGAGGATCACTTGAGTCCAGGAGGCAGACGTTGCACTGAGATGATATTGTGCCACTGCACTCCAGCCTGGGCGATGGAAATGAAACCTTGTCTCAAAAAAAAAAAAAAAAAAAAGAAACTTTACTTTAAAAAAAAAAAGTGCTTTACTTTTCTGGGAGACAGCCCTAAAAGTAAGATAGTTAAATCAAAAGATACACACATTAAAATGTACACAAACTAAATTACCAACAATAGGAGATTTAAAAAAAAATTTGTTTTAGACTGGGTTTCAATTCATCACTCAGGTTAAGGTACGGTGGCGCAATCATGGCTCACTACAGTCTTTTTTTTTTTTTTTAGACAGAGTTTTGCTCTTGTTGCCCAGGTGGAGTGCCGTGACGCGATCTTGGCTCACTGCAACCTCCACCTCCCGGGTTTAAGCGATTCTCTTGCCTCAACCTCCCGGTAGCTGGGATTACAGGCATGCGCCACTATACCTGGCTAATTTTTGTATTTTTAGTAGAGACGGGGTTTCTCCATGTTGGTCAGGCTGGTCTCAAACTCCCAACTTCAGGTGATCCACCCACCTCGGCCTCCCAAAGTGCTGGGTGGGATTACAGGCGTGAGCCACTGCGCCTGGCCTCACTGCAGTCTTGAACTCCTGGGCTCAAATGATCCTCCCTGCCTCAGCCTCTAGGATAGCTGGGACTGCAAGTGTGTGCCATAGAGATGGGGTCTTGCTAGGTTGTCCAGGGTGGTCTTAGACTCCTGGCCTCAGGTAATCCTCCTACCTTAGCCTCCCGAGTCACTAGGATTACAGGTGTGAGCCATCTTGCCTGGCAACAATAGAAGATTGATTAAGCACATTGCACACAATGGAATACCCACTACATACAATGACAATTTTTAATTGATTTAAAAAAATGTTTTTTAGAAGTTGTTTAAAGAAAAGCCATGTTACAAACAGTACATATAGTATTACCCTATTTTGTAAAAAATATATGCAGAGAATAAAGGACTCAGAAAGAATAAACACTGAAATATTAATAGTGGTTGTTTCTAGGTTACAGATGTCTTTTCTTTTTCTTTCTTTTCTTTTCTTGTTTTCTTTTTCTTTCTTTTTTTTTTTTTTTTTTTTTTGAGACGGAGTCTCGCTCTGTCACCCAGGCTGGAGTGCTGTGGCCGGATCTCAGCTCACTGCAAGCTCCGCCTCCCGGGTTCACGCCATTCTCCTGTCTCAGCCTCCCGGGTAGCTGGGACTACAGGCGCCGCCACGTCGCCCGGCTAGTTTTTTGTAGTTTTAGTAGAGACGGGGTTTCACCGTGTTAGCCAGGATGGTCTTGATCTCCTGACCTCGTGATCCGCCCGACTCGGCCTCCCAAAGTGCTGGGATTACAGGCTTGAGCCACCGCGCCCGGCTTTTTTCTTTCTTTTTGAAATGGAGTGTTGCTCGTTTGCCCAGGCTGGAGTATGTTTGCCCAGGCTGGAGTACGTTTGCCCAGGCTGGAGTACAGTGGCACAACCTCGGCTCACTGCATCCTCCTCTCCTGGGTTCAAATGATTCTCCTGCCTCAGTCTCCCAAGCAGCTGGGACTATAGGCATGCACCACCAAGTGCTGGGATTACAGGCGTGAGCCACTGCATCTGGCCAAAGTAGAATTCTGACATGCATATTTTTTTGGTGGCACAGCATAAATTAAGTCTTTTTAAAAAATCATTCTTTTTTTTTTCTTTAAGACAGAGTCTCGCCCTGTCACCCAGGCTGGAGTGCATTGGTGCTATCTCGGCTCACTGCAACCTCCACCTCCTGGGTTCAAGGGATTCTCCTGCCTCAGCCTCCCGACTAGCTGGGACTACAGGCGTGCACCACCACGCTCAGCTAATTTTTGTATTTTTAGTAGAGATGGGGTTTCATCATATTGGCCAGGCTGGTCTTGAATTCCTGACCTCAGGTGACCCACCCGCCTCGGTGTCCCAAAGTGCTGGGATTATAGGAGTGAGCCACTGTGCCCGCCTTTTCTTATTTTGGCTTGTCTGTGTTTTCTACTGCCTCTGTAGCAATGTGTTAGACTCTCTTGGGTTGCAGGGGGCCAGAGAGCAGCTCAGGTTCTGTACCTGGCAAGGGAGAGGTCATTTAAGGCTCCATGGGGAGGTGAGGTGTCCAGGAAGTTGGCACCTTAATTGGGATAATGACAGCTCTGGCAGCTTGGCAGCCCCTAGAAGCAAAGGCGTGAGCATCTCTTTACCCTGCAAAGGCAGTGAAACAGCTCTTGCGCCGAGGGGTGCCATCACAGGTGTGTCTTGGCCCATTTTTGCCTTGGCTTCCGATTCACCCTTGAGTCTCTGCTTCTCTTGCTGCTCCCAAAGCCTGTCTCCATTCTCCCCTCCTCTTGAAGGCTCTCCTCATGCATGATTCTTCCATGGCCTCTGCTTATTGCTTCCTGTGTCCACCTTCTTTGAGGGCATTACACTCCCTTCAAATTCCCCAAGAAGCACTATCTGATTGGGTGGCTGGTATTGGGAGCTGCTGTTGGTCACAGCGCTGGCCCCAGGCCCTGTTAGAAGGCACTGGTCAGCCTACAGTTGGCTGCCTTTGTTTCTATAAGGGTCCCTGGCCTGCTCAGTTCTACTAGGGTGGTGGGATTATGCTGCATGTCGGTTATCCACCACTACTGCCTGTACTCTAATACCTGTATTAGTTTGCTAGGGCTGCCATAACAAAGTACCACAAGCTACCACTGTCTCTGGGCAGGGCTGTGACACAGCAGAAAATAAAAGCTGCCCACAGGCGGGGTGTGGTGGATCATGCCTGTAATCCCAGCGCTTTGGGAGGCTGAGGTGGGTGCATCATGAGGTCAGGAGATAGAGACCATCCTGACGAACACAGTGAAACCCTGTCTCCACTAAAAATACAAAAAATTGGCCGGGCATGGTGGCATGTGCCTGTAGTTCCAGTCACTCAGGAGGCTGAGGCAGGAGAATCTCTTGAATCCCAGAGGCAGAGGTTGCAGTGAGCTGAGACCTGCCACTGTACTACAGCCTGGGCAGCAGCGTGAGACTCCATCTCAAAAAACAAACAAACAAACAAAAAGCTGCCCACTAAATACTAACTCCCTTCCTGGACTGTGTTTTCATAGGTCTAGTCTAAGACACCCTGAGGTGGAAAGAATTTCCTAGAGAAGACAAAATGATTGGAGAAAGGTGAAAGGCAAAGGCTACAGCCCCTCAGGGAAGGGGTGCCATGAGCAGGGAGAGGTCTGTGGCTTAAACCACAGAAATGTATTGTTTCACAGTTCTGGAGGCTGAAGTCTGAGATCAGGGTATTGGCTGGATAGGTTCCATGTGAGCTCTGTGGGAATCTGTTCCATGCTGCTCCGCTGCTGGTGGTTTGCAGGCAATCTTTCGAGTTCCTTGGCTTGTGGAAACATCAACCAATCTCTGCCCCCATCTTCACATGGCCTTCTCCGTGTGTGTGTGTCGTGTGTGTGTGTGTGTGTCTGTCTGTCTCTGGGTCCAAACCCCTCCTTTTTAATAAAGACACCAGTCATATTGAATTAGGGATTAGGAGGCATTTATATCAAAAGGTACTGCTTTGGCCACTATGAAATTCTAAGATTAGCCTGACTGCTGATTTGATAGTAATTTAGAATTTATTTCATCACTTTCTCCTGAATACTCTAATATGTAATTATACTGTATTTCAGCTGATAGTTTTGCTGTTAAATGCAATTAGAATCAGCCTTATGATTTCTCAGATTTAATCTCCTCCTAAACCATTCCATACCCCAGACAAAAAAGTCCTTGACCTAGGGCAGGTCCAGCCCCACAATGAGGTGGGCCACAGGGCTCCCATCTCCCTGAATTCTGAACTAAGGAATGCTATGAGTAACCTAGTTGAATAATACTGTGGGGGTAAATCTGTTTCCATCCTCTGGCCTAAGATCCCAGCCTCCATGTATGGAATTGTTCCCATGGGAAAATGCATTCCAAATTCCAAATGACTGATTTGCATGTGAACTTTCACTCTGGAAGTTAGTGACTGCCAGAATATATTCTCCTGTGGCCCAGTCTACCAATAGCTTCTCACGAGTCCTGTCCTCTGTCCACCTCCTCACCTCCCACCTCCCCTGTGTGTCCCCTCAATCTTGACATGGCACCTGTATTAGTTTGTTCTCACACTGTTAATAAAGACATACCTGAGACTGGGTAATTTATAAAGGAAAGAGGTTTAATTGAGTCACAGTTCCAGATGGCTGGGGACACCTCACAATCATGGCACAAGAGCAAGGGATGTCTTACATGGCAGCAGGCAAGAGAGAGCTTGTACAGGGAACTCTCCTTTATAAAACCATCAGATCTTGTGAAACTTCTTCACTGTCACGAGAACAACATGGGAAAGACCCGCCCCCATGATTTGGTTATCTCCCATCGGGTCCCTCCCATGACATGTGGGAATTGTGGGAGCTACAATTCAAGATGAGATTTGGATTGGGGCACAGCCAAACCATATCAGTACCTCAAAGTGAAGCCTTACCCAGGTGTTCTCTGTCCCTCCCTTGAGCTGTTGGATCTTTAGGCCTGAGCTACGGTGTTCGTCTTGCTTTACCTGGGTTGTAGAGAGTTGTGCATGAGAGTCTTGATCCTCTTACAAAATCTTAGGATCCTTGAGAGTGAAACTGTATTTCCCACATCTTTGTATCCTTCCAGGAAGAGTATGAGGTATATAGGATTTATGAAGCATCTACTGTGTGTCAGGCTCTGAAACAGTGCTTTCTAGCATACTTATTATTGTTAGTATTATTGAGATGGAGTTTCACTCTTGCCACCCAGGCTGTAGTGCCGTGGCATGATCTTGGCTCACTGCAGCCTCCACTTCCTGGGTTCAAGCAATTATCCTGCCTCAGCCTCCCGAGTAGCTGGGATTACAGGCGTGCACCACCATACCCAGCTAATTTTTGTATTTTTAGTAGAGACGGGGTTTCACCATGTTGGCCAGGCTGGTCTCCAACTCCTGATCTCAGGTGATCCATCCACCTGGGCCTCCCAAAGTGCTGGGATTACAGGTGTGAGCCACTGTGCCTGGCCTGTTTTTCTTTTCTTTTTTTTTTTTTTAACTTATCTTCCAGATTTTAGCCCAGGACCTGGTACATAGCAGATGCTCAGTAGATCATTCTCAAAAAGGTTTTAAATCCCCAGCCTGCATGCAGTCTCCTTTCCCTCAGTCTCCTGGCCACTTGTGCATGTTTTCCCCAAGCTCCCTGACTCATGGGGGTAACTCAGGCTGCCCTTGCCTTCCTCAGGGCTAAGGGAATTGGGCAGGTGGCAAGATTAGCAACCTAGAAACAGTTGCCTGGCATCTGAGGGAAAGCCAACCCTCTCCTCTCCACCTCCCATCCCAGCAGATGGGACCTAGTGAGTTTGTGGGCTCCCTTGTTCCAACAAGAACAGGAACAGATTGGATCCCCAGGACTCACAATGTGGGAACATGTGCAGTGGGTGGAAATGTCAGTTCACAAACTCAGGTGCACATGAAGCTTAACTTTGTGTTTTACAAATCAGCTAGTCTGCTAAACTGAGGGGAACTTAACCCCAGTTCTTGAAGATATGTTCCCTGCTCCTCCCTGACCCATAGCCCCATGGTTGTTCTCTGGGTCTGGAATCTTAGGCTGTATGCAAAACATTTCTTCACTGGACACTGGTCCACGTGGCTGCTGCTGAGACATCCGCCATCCCTGCTCCATAGGCTCAGGCCCAGAATCTCGGCAAATTCCGTCTAAGTGACTCCTGCCCCATGACACTCTTCCACTATTCTTCTCTGGGGTCATGTGTGTGGCTTCTGGGGTCTACTAGGGAGCCAGGCCAGGTCTGCTGTGTTCCTGGGACCCATGACCTCTCCCTCCTCAAAGCCCCTCTGCCCTGAGGGGATGAACCCTTTGTCTTTCACCTTTCTCCAAGACATTTTGTCTTCTCTAGGAAATTCTTTTTACCTCAGGGTGTCTTAGACGAGACCTATGAAAACACAGTCCAGGAAGGGACTTAGTGTTTGGTGGGCAAGTTTCATTTTCTGCTCTGTCACAGCCCTGCCCAGAGGCAGTGACCACAGAGCCCACTACTTGCACATTTGGAGGAATAGAAAAGGGAAAAATACAAAGAGGAGGGGAACGAAACTCATAGATGAATATATCAAAATATTTATCCCAACCTGATGTATCTTATAGATTGCCTTTAACTCTAGATCTCCTCATCCTCCTTCTCCTTCTTCTTCTTCCTCATCTCCCTCCTCCTCCTCCTGCTTCTTCTTCCTCCTTCTTTCTTCCTCTTCCTCTCCTCCTCCTTCCCTTCCCCTTCCCCTACTTCTCCCCTTCCCTCTTCCCCTCCCCCTCCTCTCCCTCTCCTCCTCCTCCCTTCTTCTCCCCTCTCCTTCTCCTCCCTCCTCCTCCCTCCTCCTCCCTCCTCCTCTTCTGCTTCTCCTTCTCCCTCTCCTTCTCCTTCTCCTTCTTCTTCTTTAAAAAAGAGACAGGGTCTTGCTTTATTGCCCAGGCTGGAGTGCAGTGGCATGAACACAACTCACCCTAACCTTGAATTCCTGAGATAAAGTAATCCTCCCACCTCAGCCTCCCGAGTAGCTGGGACTACAGGCATGAGCCACCATGCCCAGCCCGAACCCCAGCTCTTCTGCTGAAAGCAAACTTGCCTCTTTAGGGTGCTAGAAGAGCTCAGGCAGGGTTGGCTGCCACCTTCTGAGGGACTCTATGTCCTATTGCTGTCTGTCTTCTCCACAGCTCTGTTGGTTACCTTTTCCTAGCTACTCCCATGGTTTTGGGAAGAACATTTGTCAAAATGGTGTAGGGAAGGCCCCTGGGGCTCATCCCAGTGGTCAACGTAGGCATCAGAGCAGATCGTGGCAAGCCCTGGAATATGAGCTAGTGGGGGAAACCAATGGTGCTGGGCAAGAACCAATGGTGCTGGGCAAGAAAGAAGTTATAGGGTGGGTGCCGTGGCTCATGCCTATAATGCCAGCATTTTGGGAAGCTGAGGTGGGTGGATCATTTGAGGCCAGGAGTTTGAGACCAGTCTGGCCAACACAGTGAAACCTTATCTCTATTAAAAATGAAAAAAAAAAAAAATTAGCCAGGCTTTGTGGCACACACCTGTAGTCCCAGCTACTTGGGAGGCTGAGGCATAAGAATCACTTGAACCTGGGAGGCAGAGGCTACAGTGAGCCAAGACCAACCCACTGTACTCACTGTACTCCCGTCTGGGCGACAGAGCAAGACTCTGTCTCAAAAAAAAAAAAAAAAAAAAA